>NW_028225179.1:152158052-152317316 GCF_052327205.1 Somniosus microcephalus
GCCGTCTCTCCCCCCGCCGTCTCTCCCCCCCGCCGTCTCTCCCCCCCGCCGCCGTCTCCCCACCGCCGCCGTCTCTCCCCCCCCGCCGTCTCTCCCCCCCGCCGTCTCTCCCCCCCCGCCGTCTCTCCCCCCCCGCCGTCTCTCCCCCCCCGCCGTCTCTCCCCCCCCGCCGTCTCTCCCCCCCCGCCGTCTCTCCCCCCCCCGCCGTCTCTCCCCCCCCGCCGTCTCTCCCCCCCCGCCGTCTCTCCCCCCCCCGCCGTCTCTCCCCCCCCCGCCGTCTCCCCCCCGCCGCCGTCTCCCCCCCCGCCGCCGTCTCTCCCCCCGCCGCCGTCTCTCCCCCCCGCCGTCTCTCCCCCCCCGCCGTCTCTCCCCCCCGCCGTCTCTCCCCCCCCGCCGTCTCTCCCCCCCCCGCCGTCTCTCCCCCCCGCCGTCTCTCCCCCCCCCGCCGTCCCTCCCCCCCGCCGTCTCTCCCCCCCCGCCGTCTCTCCCCCCCGCCGTCTCTCCCCCCCCCGCCGTCTCTCCCCCCCCGCCGTCTCTCCCCCCCCGCCGTCTCTCCCCCCCCGCCGTCTCTCCCCCCCCGCCGTCTCTCCCCCCCCGCCGTCTCTCCCCCCCCGCCGTCTCTCCCCCCCAGCCGTCTCTCCCCCCCCGCCGTCTCTCCCCCCCCGCCGTCTCTCCCCCCCCCGCCGTCTCTCCCCCCCCGCCGTCTCTCCCCCCCGCCGTCTCTCCCCCCCCGCCGTCTCTCCCCCCCGCCGTCTCTCCCCCCCGCCGTCTCTCCCCCCCGCCGTCTCTCCCCCCCGCCGCCGTCTCTCCCCCCGCCGCCGTCTCTCCCCCCCCGCCGTCTCTCCCCCCCGCCGTCTCTCCCCCCCCGCCGTCTCTCCCCCCCCCGCCGTCTCTCCCCCCCCGCCGTCTCTCCCCCCCGCCGCCGTCTCCCCCCCCCGCCGTCTCCCCCCCCCGCCGTCTCCCCCCCGCCGCCGTCTCCCCCCGCCGCCGTCTCCCCCCGCCGCCGTCTCCCCCCGCCGCCGTCTCCCCCCGCCGCCGTTTCCCCCCCCCGCCGTCTCTCTCCCCCCCGCCGTCTCTCCCCCCCCGCCGTCTCTCCCCCCCCGCCGTCTCTCCCCCCCCGCCGTCTCTCTCCCCCCCCCGCCGTCTCTCCCCCCCCCGCCGTCTCTCCCCCACCGCCGCCGTCTCTCCCCCCCCGCCGTCTCTCCCCCCCCCGCCGTCTCTCCCCCCCCGCCGTCTCTCCCCCCCCCGCCGTCTCTCCCCCCCCGCCGTCTCTCCCCCCCCGCCGTCTCTCCCCCCCTCCCCCCCGCCGTCTCTCCCCCCCCGCCGTCTCTCCCCCCCGCCGTCTCTCCCCCCCGCCGTCTCTCCCCCCCCGCCGTCTCTCCCCCCCCCCCGCCGTCTCTCCCCCCCCGCCGTCTCTCCCCCCCCGCCGTCTCTCCCCCCCCGCCGTCTCTCCCCCCCGCCGTCTCTCCCCCCCCGCCGTCTCTCCCCCCCCGCCGTCTCTCCCCCCCCCGCCGTCTCTCCCCCCCCCGCCGTCTCTCCCCCCCCCGCCGTCTCTCCCCCCCCGCCGTCTCTCCCCCCCGCCGTCTCTCCCCCCCCGCCGTCTCTCCCCCCCCGCCGTCTCTCCCCCCGCCGTCTCTCCCCCCGCCGTCTCTCCCCCCGCCGTCTCTCCCCCCCCGCCGTCTCTCCCCCCCGCCGTCTCTCCCCCCCGCCGTCTCTCCCCCCGCCGTCTCTCCCCCCCGCCGTCTCTCCCCCCCGCCGTCTCTCCCCCCCCGCCGTCTCTCCCCCCCGCCGTCTCCCCCCCCCGCCGTCTCCCCCCCGCCGCCGTCTCCCCCCCGCCGCCGTCTCCCCCACCGCCGCCGTCTCTCCACCCCCGCCGTCTCTCCACCCCCGCCGTCTCTCCCCCCCCGCCGTCTCTCCCCCCCGCCGTCTCTCCCCCCCGCCGTCTCCCCCCCCCCGCCGTCTCCCCCCCCGCCGTCTCTCCCCCCGCCGTCTTCCCCCCCCCGCCGTCTCCCCCCCCGCCGTCTCTCCCCCCCCCGCCGTCTCTCCCCCCGCCGTCTCTCCCCCCCCGCCGTCTCTCCCCCCCGCCGTCTCTCCCCCCCCGCCGTCTCTCCCCCCCCCGCCGTCCTCTCCCCCCCCGCCGTCTCTCCCCCCCGCCGTCTCCCCCCCGCCGTCTCCCCCCCGCCGTCTCCCCCCCCGCCGTCTCCCCCCCGCCGTCTCCCCCCCGCCGTCTCCCCCCCGCCGTCTCTCCCCCCGCCGTCTCTCCCCCCCCGCCGTCTCTCCCCCCCCGCCGTCTCTCCCCCCCGCCGTCTCTCCCCCCCCGCCGTCTCTCCCCCCCCCCGCCGTCTCTCCCCCCCCCGCCGTCTCCCCCCCCGCCGTCTCCCCCCCCCGCCGTCTCCCCCCGCCGCCGTCTCCCCCCCGCCGCCGTCTCCCCCCCCCGCCGCCGTCTCCCCCCCCCCGCCGCCGTCTCCCCCCCGCCGCCGTCTCCCCCCCGCCGCCGTCTCCCCCCCGCCGCCGTCTCCCCCCCGCCGCCGTCTCCCCCCCGCCGCCGTCTCCCCCCGCCGCCGTCTCCCCCCCGCCGCCGTCTCCCCCCCGCCGCCGTCTCCCCCCCCGCCGCCGTCTCCCCCCCGCCGCCGTCTCCCCCCCGCCGCCGTCTCCCCCCCGCCGCCGTCTCCCCCCCGCCGCCGTCTCCCCCCCGCCGCCGTCTCCCCCCCGCCGCCGTCTCCCCCCCGCCGCCGCCTCCCCCCCGCCGCCGCCTCCCCCCCGCCGCCGCCTCCCCCCCGCCGCCGCCTCCCCCCCGCCGCCGTCTCCCCCCCGCCGCCGTCTCCCCCCCGCCGCCGTCTCCCCCCCGCCGCCGTCTCCCCCCCGCCGCCGTCTCCCCCCCGCCGCCGTCTCCCCCCCGCCGCCGTCTCCCCCCCGCCGCCGTCTCCCCCCCCCGCCGTCTCTCCCCCCCCCCGCCGTCTCTCCCCCCCCCCGCTCTCCCCCCCGCCGTCTCTCCCCCCCCCGCCGTCTCTCCCCCCCCGCCGTCTCTCCCCCCCGCCGTCTCTCCCCCCCCGCCGTCTCTCCCCCCCCGCCGTCTCTCCCCCCCCCGCCGTCTCTCCCCCCCCGCCGTCTCCCCCCCCGCCGTCTCCCCCCCCGCCGTCTCCCCCCCGCCGTCTCCCCCCCCGCCGTCTCCCCCCCGCCGCCGTCTCCCCCCCGCCGCCGTCTCCCCCCCCGCCGCCGTCTCCCCCCCGCCGCCGTCTCCCCCCCGCCGCCGTCTCCCCCCCGCCGCCGTCTCCCCCCCGCCGCCGTCTCCCCCCCGCCGCCGTCTCCCCCCCGCCGCCGTCTCCCCCCCGCCGCCGTCTCCCCCCGCCGCCGTCTCCCCCCCGCCGCCGTCTCCCCCCCGCCGCCGTCTCCCCCCCGCCGCCGTCTCCCCCCGCCGCCGTCTCCCCCCCGCCGCCGTCTCCCCCCCGCCGCCGCCTCCCCCCCGCCGCCGCCTCCCCCCCGCCGCCGTCTCCCCCCGCCGCCGTCTCCCCCCGCCGCCGTCTCCCCCCCGCCGCCGTCTCCCCCCCGCCGCCGTCTCCCCCCCGCCGCCGTCTCCCCCCCGCCGCCGTCTCCCCCCCGCCGCCGTCTCCCCCCCGCCGCCGTCTCCCCCCCCGCCGTCTCCCCCCCCGCCGTCTCCCCCCCGCCGCCGTCTCCCCCCCGCCGCCGTCTCCCCCCCCGCCGTCTCTCCCCCCGCCGTCTCTCCCCCCCGCCGTCTCTCCCCCCCGCCGTCTCTCCCCCCGCCTTCTCTCCCCCCCGCCGTCTCTCCCCCCGCCGCCGTCTCCCCCCCGCCGCCGTCTCCCCCCCCGCCGCCGTCTCTCCCCCCCCGCCGTCTCTCCCCCCCGCCGTCTCTCCCCCCCGCCGTCTCTCCCCCCCGCCGTCTCTCCCCCCCGCCGTCTCTCCCCCCCCGCCGTCTCTCCCCCCCCGCCGTCTCTCCCCCCCGCCGTCTCTCCCCCCCCGCCGTCTCCCCCCCGCCGCCGTCTCCCCCCCGCCGCCGTCTCCCCCCCGCCGCCGTCTCCCCCCCCGCGGCCGTCTCCCCCCCGCCGCCGTCTCCCCCACCGCCGCCGTCTCCCCCACCGCCGCCGTCTCTCCCCCCCCGCCGTCTCTCCCCCCCCGCCGTCTCTCCCCCCCCGCCGTCTCTCCCCCCCCGCCGTCTCTCCCCCCCCGCCGTCTCTCCCCCCCGCCGTCTCTTCCCCCCCCGCCGTCTCCCCCCGCCGCCGTCTCTCCACCCCCGCCGTCTCTCCACCCCCGCCGTCTCTCCCCCCCCCGCCGTCTCTCCACCCCCGCCGTCTCTCCACCCCCCGCCGTCTCTCCCCCCCGCCGTCTCTTCCCCCCCCGCCGTCTCTTCCCCCCCCCGCCGTCTCCCCCCCGCCGCCGTCTCCCCCCCGCCGCCGTCTCTCCACCCCCCGCCGTCTCTCCCCCCCCGCCGTCTCCCCCCCTGCCGCCGTCTCCCCCCCGCCGTCTCTCCCCCCCGCCGTCTCCCCCCACCGCCGCCGCCTCTCCCCCCCGCCGTCTCTCCCCCCGCCGTCTCTCCCCCCCCCGCCGTCTCTCCCCCCCCGCCGTCTCTCCCCCCCGCCGTCTCTCCCCCCCGCCGTCTCTCCCCCCCCGCCGTCTCTCCCCCCCCGCCGTCTCTCCCCCCCGCCGTCTCTCCCCCCCCGCCGTCTCTCCCCCCCCCGCCGTCTCTCCCCCCGCCGTCTCCCCCACCGCCGCCGTCTCTCCGCCCCGCCGCCGTCTCTCCCCCACCGCCGTCTTCCCCCCCGCCGCCGTCTCCCCCCGCCGTCTCTCCCCCCCGCCGTCTCTCCCCCCCCGCCGTCTCTCCCCCCCGCCGTCTCTCCCTCCGCCGCCGTCTCTCCCCCCCGCCGTCTCTCCCCCCCGCCGTCTCTCCCCCCCGCCGTCTCTCCCCCCCGCCGTCTCTCCCCCGCGCCGTCTCTCCCCCCCGCCGTCTCTCCCCCCCGCCGTCTCTCCCCCCCGCCGTCTCTCCCCCCCCCGCCGTCTCTCCCCCCCCGCCGTCTCTCCCCCCCGCCGTCTCTCCCCCCCCGCCGTCTCTCCCCCCCCCGCCGTCTCTCCCCCACCGCCGCCGTCTTCCCCCCCGCCGCCGTCTCCCCCCCGCCGTCTCTCCCCCCCGCCGTCCTCTCCCCCCCGCCGTCTCTCCCCCCCGCCGTCTCTCCCCCCCGCCGTCTCTCCCCCCCGCCGTCTCTCCCCCCCGCCGTCTCTCCCTCCGCCGCCGTCTCTCCCCCCCCGCCGTCTCTCCCCCCCGCCGTCTCTCCCCCCCGCCGTCTCTCCCCCCCGCCGTCTCTCCCCCGCGCCGTCTCTCCCCCGCGCCGTCTCTCCCCCGCGCCGTCTCTCCCCCCCCGCCGTCTCTCCCCCCCCCGCCGTCTCTCCCCCCCCCCCGCCGTCTCTCCCCCCCGCCGTCTCTCCCCCCGCCGTCTCTCCCCCCCCCGCCGTCTCTCCCCCCCCGCCGTCTCTCCCCCCCCGCCGTCTCTCCCCCTCCGCCGTCTCTCCCCCCACCGCCGTCTCTCCCCCCCGCCGACTCTCCCCCCCCGCCGACTCTCCCCCCCGCCGACTCTCCCCCCCCCGCCGTCTCTCCCCCCCCCGCCGTCTCTCCCCCCCGCCGTCTCTCCCCCCCGCCGTCTCTCCCCCCCGCCGTCTCCCCACCGCCGCCGTCTCCCCCCCCGCCGCCGTCTCCCCCACCGCCGCCGTCTCTCCCCCCCGCCGTCTCTCCCCCCCGCCGTCTCTCCCCCCGCCGTCTCTCCCCCCCGCCGTCTCTCCCCCCCCCCCCGCCGTCTCTCCCCCCCCCCCCGCCGTCTCTCCCCCCCGCCGTCTCTCCCCCCCGCCGTCTCCCCACCGCCGCCGTCTCCCCCCCCGCCGCCGTCTCCCCCACCGCCGCCGTCTCTCCCCCCCGCCGTCTCTCCCCCCCCGCCGTCTCTCCCCCCCGCCGTCTCTCCCCCCCGCCGTCTCTCCCCCCCCCCCCGCCGTCTCTCCCCCCCCCCGCCGTCTCTCCCCCCCCCCGCCGTCGTCACCCCCCCCCCCCCGCCGTCGTCTCCCCCCCGCCGTCTCCCCCCCGCCGCCGTCTCTCCCCCGCCGCCGTCTCTCCCCCCCCGCCGTCTCCGTCTCTCCCCCCCGCCGTCTCTCCCCCCCCGCCGTCTCTCCCCCCCGCCGTCTCTCCCCCCCGCCGTCTCTCCCCCCCCCGCCGTCTCTCCCCCCCGCCGTCTCTCCCCCCCCGCCGTCTCTCCCCCCCCGCCGTCTCTCCCCCCCCGCCGTCTCTCCCCCCCCGCCGTCTCTCCCCCCCCGCCGTCTCTCCCCCCCCGCCGTCTCTCCCCCCCCCGCCGTCTCTCCCCCCGCCGTCTCTCCCCCCCGCCGTCTCTCCCCCCCGCCGTCTCTCCCCCCCGCCGTCTCTCCCCCCCGCCGTCTCTCCCCCGCCGTCTCTCCCCCCGCCGTCTCTCCCCCCCCGCCGTCTCTCCCCCCCGCCGTCTCTCCCCCCCCGCCGTCTCTCCCCCCCCGCCGTCTCTCCCCCCCCCGCCGTCTCTCCCCCCCCGCCGTCTCTCCCCCCCCGCCGTCTCTCCCCCCCGCCGTCTCTCACCCCCGCCGTCTCTCCCCCCCGCCGTCTCTCCCCCCCCCGCCGTCTCTCCCCCCCCCGCCGTCCCTCCCCCCCGCCGTCTCTCCCCCCCCGCCGTCTCTCCCCCCCCGCCGTCTCTCCCCCCCCCGCCGTCTCTCCCCCCCCCGCCGTCTCTCCCCCCCCGCCGTCTCTCCCCCCCCGCCGTCTCTCCCCCCCCCGCCGTCTCTCCCCCCCCCGCCGTCTCTCCCCCCCCGCCGTCTCTCCCCCCCCGCCGTCTCTCCCCCCCCGCCGTCTCTCCCCCCCCCGCCGTCTCTCCCCCCACCGCCGTCTCTCCCCCCCCCGCCGTCTCTCCCCCCCGCCGTCTCTCCCCCCCCGCCGTCTCTCCCCCCCCGCCGTCTCTCCCCCCCCGCCGTCTCTCCCCCCCCGCCGTCTCTCCCCCCCCGCCGTCTCTCCCCCCCCGCCGTCTCTCCCCCCCGCCGTCTCTCCCCCCCCGCCGTCTCTCCCCCCCCGCCGTCTCTCCCCCCCCGCCGTCTCTCCCCCCCCGCCGTCTCTCCCCCCCCGCCGTCTCTCCCCCCCCCGCCGTCTCTCCCCCCCCGCCGTCTCTCCCCCCCCGCCGTCTCTCCCCCCCCGCCGTCTCTCCCCCCCCGCCGTCTCTCCCCCCCCGCCGTCTCTCCCCCCCCGCCGTCTCTCCCCCCCCGCCGTCTCTCCCCCCCCGCCGTCTCTCCCCCCCCGCCGTCTCTCCCCCCCCGCCGTCTCTCCCCCCCCGCCGTCTCTCCCCCCCCGCCGTCTCTCCCCCCCGCCGTCTCTCCCCCCCCCCCGGCCGTCTCCCCCCCCCGCCGTCTCTCCCCCCCGCCGTCTCTCCCCCCCGCCGTCTCTCCCCCCCCGCCGTCTCTCCCCCCCCGCCGTCTCTCCCCCCCCGCCGTCTCTCCCCCCCGCCGTCTCTCCCCCCCCGCCGTCTCTCCCCCCCCGCCGTCTCTCCCCCCCCGCCGTCTCTCCCCCCCCGCCGTCTCCCCCACCGCCGCCGTCTCTCCCCCCCCGCCGTCTCTCCCCCCTCCGTCTCTCCCCCCCGCCGTCTCTCCCCCCCCGCCGTCTCTCCCCCCCCGCCGTCTCTCCCCCCCGCCGTCTCTCCCCCCCCGCCGTCTCTCCCCCCCCGCCGTCTCTCCCCCCCCGCCGTCTCTCCCCCCCCGCCGTCTCTCCCCCCCCCCGCCGTCTCTCCCCCCCCCCGCCGTCGTCTCCCCGCCCGCCGTCGTCTCCCCCCCCCGCCGTCGTCTCCCCCCCCCGCCGCCGTCTCCCCCCCCCCTGCCGTCTACGTCTCTCCCCCCCGCCGTCTCTCCCCCCCCGCCGTCTACGTCTCTCCCCCCCGCCGTCTCTCCCCCCCGCCGTCTCTCCCCCCCCGCCGTCTACGTCTCTCCCCCCCCCGTCTCCCCCCCGCTCTCCCCCCGCCGTCTCTCCCCCCCGCCGTCTCTCCCCCCCCCCCGCCGTCTCTCCCCCCCCGCCGTCTCTCCCCCCCCCGCCGTCTCTCCCCCCCGCCGTCTCTCCCCCCCCGCCGTCTCTCCCCCCCCGCCGTCTCTCCCCCCCCGCCGTCTCTCCCCCCCCGCCGTCTCTCCCCCCCCGCCGTCTCTCCCCCCCGCCGTCTCTCCCCCCCCGCCGTCTCTCCCCCCCCGCCGTCTCTCTCCCCCCCCGCCGTCTCTCCCCCCCGCCGTCTCTCCCCCCCCGCCGTCTCTCCCCCGCCGTCTCTCCCCCCCCGCCGTCTCTCCCCCCCCGCCGTCTCTCCCCCCCCGCCGTCTCTCCCCCCGCCGTCTCTCCCCCCCGCCGTCTCTCCCCCCCGCCGTCTCTCCCCCCCCGCCGTCTCTCCCCCCCCGCCGTCTCTCCCCCCCCGCCGTCTCTCCCCCCCCCGCCGTCTCTCCCCCCCCGCCGTCTCTCCCCCCCCCGCCGTCTCTCCCCCCCCGCCGTCTCTCCCCCCCCGCCGTCTCTCCCCCCCCGCCGTCTCTCCCCCCCCCGCCGTCTCTCCCCCCCCCGCCGTCTCTCCCCCCCCCGCCGTCTCTCCCCCCCCGCCGTCTCTCCCCCCCCGCCGTCTCTCCCCCCCCGCCGTCTCTCCCCCCCCGCCGTCTCTCCCCCCCCGCCGTCTCTCCCCCCCGCCGTCTCTCCCCCCCCCGCCGTCTCTCCCCCCCCCGCCGTCTCTCCCCCCCCCGCCGTCTCTCCCCCCCCGCCGTCTCTCCCCCCCCGCCGTCTCTCCCCCCCGCCGTCTCTCCCCCCCGCCGTCTCTCCCCCCCCGCCGTCTCTCCCCCCCCGCCGTCTCTCCCCCCCCGCCGTCTCTCCCCCCCCGCCGTCTCTCCCCCCCGCCGTCTCTCCCCCCGCCGTCTCTCCCCCCCCGCCGTCTCTCCCCCCCGCCGTCTCTCCCCCCCCGCCGTCTCTCCCCCCCCGCCGTCTCTCCCCCCCCGCCGTCTCTCCCCCCCCGCCGTCTCTCCCCCCCCCGCCGTCTCTCCCCCCCCCGCCGTCTCTCCCCCCCCCGCCGTCTCTCCCCCCCCCCCCGCCGTCTCTCCCCCCCCCCGCCGTCTCTCCCCCCCCCGCCGTCTCTCCCCCCCCGCCGTCTCTCCCCCCCCGCCGTCTCTCCCCCCCCCGCCGTCTCTCCCCCCCCGCCGTCTCTCCCCCCCCCGCCGTCTCTCCCCCCCCGCCGTCTCTCCCCCCCCGCCGTCTCTCCCCCCCCCGCCGTCTCTCCCCCCCCGCCGTCTCTCCCCCCCCGCCGTCTCTCCCCCCCGCCGTCTCTCCCCCCCCCGCCGTCTCTCCCCCCCCCGCCGTCTCTCCCCCCCCCGCCGTCTCTCCCCCCCCGCCGTCTCTCCCCCCCCGCCGTCTCTCCCCCCCCCCGCCGTCTCTCCCCCCCCCCGCCGTCTCTCCCCCCCGCCGTCTCTCCCTCCCCGCCCTCTCCCCCCTCCCCCTCTGCCGTCTCACCCCTGCCATCACCTTCTTTGCTTCCATTTCAGCTCATGGACTGGTGGCTCCAGAGCGCTTATCTCGAGTGTCGACTTCCCCTGGCTGTTCACTCGAACCCTGCTGTGGTGCTGCCCAAACAGGACTACAACGATTGGAAAGGACAGCTCAGGTAGGAGCGGGCACCGCCCACACCACAGTAATTGCCCAATCACTCACTCATAGCTCCTCAGCCGGCAGCCTCGTCCATCCAGCCTACTTGAGATAAAGGCCAACCTGCCTTTAGCACCTTCGATTGTTTTTTGTACCTGTCGACTAGCTTTTAATGATTTATCCCAAATCTCTGTGCTTCTCCAAGGTCCCTAGTTTCTCCTCATTAGAATACTTTGATTTATCTTTCTTGAGTCCAAAGTGGACGAGCTCACCCATGCCCACATTGAACTCCATTCCCTCCCACACGGCAGCTGTCCTTCACTCTGCCAGGGCCATTCACACTTCATCTAGAGCCATCCTCTGTGCCTTGAATATCAATTCAATTCAAATCGCTTTATTGGCATGACAAGGTACATCTTATGTTGCCAAAGCATCGAAAAACATTTATGGTTGAACACATAAACGCAGATCTATCCATACAGTGTATAAACAGATATATCCCTGAGTGTATAAATATACATTCATATAATTTATATATACTCTTTCCTTAGATTTAGTGGTTGTCCCTCTGTTTATGGCAAGCTGTAACATAGTGTGCCGCTAAGGTTACACAATTTCTCTCTTTCCCTAGTAGGTATGGGAGTTTTTGGTCGTCATTCAAATTTCTGAATTCCGGGCATATTTTTGTGAATTTTGGGCAGAAATTCCCCCTTATGCCCTGATATTTTCCACAAGCTGTGAGGAAGTGCATCTCTGTCTCCACCACTCCCTGACTGCAGCTCTCAATGTCTCTCAATCTCTCTTTATCTCTCCTGCTTTCTATCCTATCTCTGACCTTCCCTTTTGTTCTTTCATCCCCTCCCCATTTCCCAGCCCCAAACTTGCTTTAAAATCTATTCCTTTTCCTGTTTTTTTTCTAGTTCTGACGAAGGGTCTTCGACCTGAAACGTTAACTGTTTCTCTCTCCACGGATGTTGCCTGGCCTGCTGAGTTTTTCCAGCGTTTTCTGTTGTTATTTCGGATTTCCAGCATCCGCAGTATTTTGCTATCCATTTGCTATAGTTTTGTCCACTCACTTAATCTGTCTGTCCCTTTGCAACTTCCTGCTCCCATCTGCATTACTTACTGTCCATCCTAACTTAGTGTCATCCGCAAACTTGGATATTCAGCTCTCACTTCCTTCATGCAAGCCATTAATAAATGTGGTGAACCATTGAGGCCCCAGAACAGATCCCTGGTGAACACCACTTGTCACAGCCCGCCAATCTAAGTATACGCCGTTTATCCCCATTCTCTGTCTCCTAACACCCAACAAATTTTCAACCCAAGTCAAAAAGCTACGTCCAATTCCATGCCCCTCATTTTTGCTAATAATCTCTTGTGTGGAATGCCTTCTGGCAGTCCATGTAGACAACATCCACAGACACTCCCTTAATCCACCTGAATCTGATAGTGGAACGAAGCTGGATTCAAGGACGAGTGTCATGATTTGGTGGAATTAGTTTCCCACCAGGCTGCATTCCTGGATAACCTCCTGTGAAAAGTCCACTTCAGAGCCACGTGTCTGGGAAGCTGAAGTTGTACTGGACGCTAACGATCATTTTAAAGAACGGTCTGTAGCAGTAGGGAGATGAACAGATATGAACAGTCATATTAAGAACATAAGAAATAGGAGCAGGAGTCGGCTATACGGCCCCTAGAGCCTGCTCCGCCATTCAATATGATGATGGTTGATCTACCTCGACTCCACTTTCCGCCCTATCCCCATATCCCTTGATTCCCTTAGTGCCCAAAATTCTATCGATCTCTATCTTGAATATACTGAACGACTGAGCCTCCACAGCCCTCTGGGGTAGAGAATTCCAAAGATTCTCCACCCTCTGAGTGAAGAAATCTCTCCTCATCTCAATCTCAGGATAAGGGGTCAGCCAATTAGGACTATGACCCCTAGTTCTCGACAGTGTTAATGAGTTTCTGTTTACCAGCTTGGCGAAATGACAACTGAGACCCTTTGCCAGCACAGCGCTGATTTCCATTGCTTCAGCTTCCTCTGTGCAATTTAACCCTGCACCCTGCCGTTCAACAACTCAGCCAAGCTCATTTCCCCCCACTGCATAACTGACGTTCATTGTGTAAAGGAAAATATATTCCGAAAAATATAGTTACTAATTCTCCTTCTGCATTTGTTTATCTAATAAAATCAAGTCGATGTTGGAGTTGACAATTGAATGTTTCTCTGTTGTAATTGGACAGAAATGCCAGTCACTCCTGCCCCAATCCCGGGGTAACACGTACTCGATATGTAATGCCTAGTTTCTTGTTGTGATTTCTTTCCCCTCTCAGGTTTGCAGCCAAATTGATCGCTGGAGTGCTAGACTTCAAGTCGAAACTTGACAGGCAAGTTCTCCTTCCTAGCTCCATTGGAGTCTCCCCAAAATCTCATGCAGTTGAAGGATACCAATGGGGGAACGATCCCTGGAAAACGTGGTGTATAAGTCATTCCTTCCATAGTGCTGAACGATTATCTATATGACGCAGCCATCCATTATTTTAATACCACTTTATGGCTGTTGAATTGTCGGACTTTTTGTGCAGGTAACATTCTGTCATTAGTGGTCGATTGCAGAGAATCATAGAATGAAGCAGGACATTCGGCCCATCGTGCCTGTGCCGGCTCTTTGAAAGAGCCATCCAATTTGTCCTACTCCCCTATTCTTTCCCCATAGCCCCGCAATTTTTTTCCTTTTCAAGTATTTAGCCAATAAACTTTCTATAGTTACTATTGAATCTTCTCCCACCAGCCTTTCAGGTAGTGCATTCCATGTCAAAACAACTCGCTGAGCAAAAGAAATTCTCCTCATCTCCCCCTCTGGTTCTTTTGCCAATCACCTTCAATCTGTGTCCTCTGGTTACTGACCCTCCTGCCGGTGGAAACAATTTCTGCTTATTTATTCTATCAAAACCCATTAAAATGTTGATTTCCTGATATTCAGTAGGGTTTGCTCAATATGCCTGATCTGTTTAAAAAGAATATGTTACATCGGATATACGGCACAGAAACAGGCCATTCGGCCCAACCAGTCCATGCCGGCGTTTATGTTCC
Source organism: Somniosus microcephalus (assembly GCF_052327205.1). Taxonomy (NCBI): domain Eukaryota; kingdom Metazoa; phylum Chordata; class Chondrichthyes; order Squaliformes; family Somniosidae; genus Somniosus; species Somniosus microcephalus. The sequence goes on from NW_028225179.1 coordinate 152,170,811, forward strand.
ACTCGAGCCTCCTCCCGTTTTTCCTCCTCTAAATCTATCAGCGTAGCCCTCTATTCCCTTCTCCCTCATATGCTTGTCCAGCCTCCCCTTAAATGCATCTATACTATTCACTTCAACCACTCCCTGTGGTAGTGAGTTCCACATTCTCACCACTCTTTGGGTAAAGAAGTTTTTTCTGAATTCCCTATTGGATTTCTTGGTGATTGTCTTATATTGGTGGCCTCTAGTTTTGCTCTTCCCCACAAGTGGAAACATTCTCTCTGTATCCACTCTATCAAAACATTTCATAATTTTAAAGACCTCAATTGGGTCACCCCTCAGCTCTTTTTCAAGCGAAAAGAGACCCAGCCTGTTCATCCTTTTCTGATAGGTATATGCTCGCATTTCTGGCATCATCCTTGCAAATCTACTCTGCACCCTCTCCAGTGTCTCTATATCCTTTTTATAATATGGCGACCAGAACTGTACGCAGTACTCTAAGTGTGGTCTAACCAAGGTTCGATACAAGTTTAGCATAACTTCCCTACTTTTCAATTCTATCCCTCTAGAAATAAACCCTAGTGCCTGGTTTGCTATTTTTATGGCCTTGTTAATCTGTGTCGATACTTTTAGTGATTTGTGTATTTGTACTCCGAGATCCCTTTGTTCCTCTATCCCACCCAGACTCGCACCCTCCAAGTGATAAGTGACCTCCCTATTCTTCCTCCCAAAATGTAATACCTCACGAAGAAGGGTCAAACCCGAAACGTCAACTCAAATTTCTCTCCACGGATGTTGCCTGACTTGCTGAGTTTTTCCAGCATTTTCTGTTGTAATACCTCACGTTTGTCTGTGTTGAATTTCATTTGTCAATTATATGCCCATTCTGCAAGTTTATTAATGTCTTCCTGTAATTTGTTGCAGTCCTCCTCAGTGTTGGTGTCATCCGCAAATTTAGAAATTGTGTTTTTGATTCCAATGTCTAAATTGTTAATATAGGTTGTGAACAGCAGTGGGAACAGCAGTGGTCCTAGCACTGATCCTTGTGGAACACCACTGTGAACAGCTACCCTTTACCCATGTTTGACTCGTTCCCCAGCAGTGCCAGTTGTGGTTATTACTGGCTGTATCCTGTTATGTTACTTAACATATGCAAAGAACTACATAGGCAATACCTGAATTACAGATGGATATGGGCGATTGTGGGCCTGTTTACTCCTCTTGTGGTCTCGAGGCTACAATCCACATCAGTAGCCCAATCGATCGTATAACTGACATCAGAAGGGTGCATCACCCCAGTGCGCACCGCTGACCCCCATGAACCAGCCTTTTCAATAGCTAATTACACTGCGACTCGGCCTCCCCTCTCGAGTGGAGTACTGCTCAGCTGTTTAAACCAGTGGACAGTTCCCAGCAACACCTGCTCAACAGAGCAGCCAGTGAGTCATCCTCCGAATCTGTTGCAGTTAATGAGTAAAGGACAATTAGTCGCTCATTCGTAATGACATGATTCATTCCTATGCTAGAGTGTGAAAATTAACTATACCCCGGAATTTGCTGTCCTACTAACGGCGAGGCAAATGGCACACACCGTTATTTATTCTCAAATCGTCCAGCAACTTCGGGCGCAGGGCAGATGCACGGTTAAACACGGAAATCCAAAAGTTGCTGTCCCTGATGCGCTGTTCCGCCATTAGCTTTGTGAAAACGATATCTCGCTGCCTGCCTCACCATTGACAGGCACCGAACGACGTGAAGTTGCTGTATTTGCGCGATAGGTACGAACTAAACTCGCCACAGAAATTCAAGTCAACTCATTTCAAGTCTAAGTACTCTTTAACAATGTGATGAGTGTTAATTACTGCCAGTCAACCTCTCTGGCACTGAGGGGGAACGACAAGGTAGATGCAGAGAGGATGTTGCAATATACCAAAATTCCCTGGACTCTGGAGAGGTCCCAGCGAATTGGAAAACCGCTAATGTAACACCCCTATTTAAGAAAGGAGGGAGACAGAAAGCAGGAAACTATAGACCAGTTAGCCTAACATCTGTCGTTGGGAAAATGCATTAAGGAAGCAGTAGCAGGGCATTTGGAAAATCATAATGCAGTCAAGCAGAGTCAGTATGGTTTTATGAAAGGGAAATCATGTTTAACAAACTTGCTGGAGTTCTTTGAGGAAGTAACAAGCAGGGTGGACAAAGGTGAACCAGTGGATGTGGTATATTTAGATTTCCAGAAGGCATTCGATAAGGTGCCATGTAAAAGGTTACTGCATAAGATAAGAGCTCACAGAATTGGGGGTAATATATTAGCATGGATAGAGAATTGGCTAACTAACAGAAAGCAAAGAGTCGGGATAAATGGGTCATTTTCCGGTTGGCAAACGGTAACTAGTGGGGTGCCAAGGAATCAGTACTGGGGCCTCAACTATTTACAGTCTACATTAATGACTTGGATGAAGGGATCGTGTGTAATGTAGCCAAGTTTGCAGATGATACAAAGATGGGTGGGAAAGCAAGTTGTGCACAGGACTCAAAGAACCTGCGAAAGGATATAGACAGGCTAAGTGAGTGGGCAAACATTTGGCAGATGGAGTATGATGTGGGAAAGTGCGAGGTTATCCACTTTGGCAGGAAAAATAAAAAAGCAAATTATTATTTAAATGGAGAGAGATTACAAAATGCTACAGTTCAGAGGGACCTGGAGGTCCTTGTGCATGAAACACAAAAAGTTAGCATGCGGGTACAGCAAGTAATCAAAAAGGCAAATGGAATGTTGGCCTTTATTTCAAGGGGGTTGGAGTATAAAAGCAGGGAAGTCCTGCTACAACTGTACAGGGTATTGGTGAGACCACACCTTGAGTACTGTGTACAGTTTTGGATTTAAGGAAGGATATACTTGCATTGGAGGCAGTTCAGAGATGATTCACTAGGTCGTCGTCGTACGTGTCTTCATACTGTTCCCTTTGGGGAACTGTATGAAGTGGTGGAAGGATTTCTGGCCGCGATTAACGCTCCTTCCGTGACCGTAACCATCTTTGTACCAGCCATTAGTCCTTGCGCTGTTAATTTCACAATCCTTCATTCTGGTTGGTTAAGGAGATACACACCGCACCGTGGCTGCAGTGTGTACTATCTACAAGATGCACTGCAGCAACTCACCAAGGCTTCTTCAATAGCACCTCCCAAACCCGCGCCCTCTTCCACCTAGAAGGACAAGGGCAGCAGGTGCATGGGAACACCGCCACCTCCAAGTTCCCCTCCCAGTCACACACCATCCTGACTTGGAAATATATCGGCGTTTCTTCATTGTCACTGGATCAAATCCTGGAACTCCCTGCCTAACAGCACTGTGGGAGTACCTTCACCACATGGACTGCAGCAGTTCAAGAAGGCGGCTCATCACCACCTTCTCCAGGGCAACTAGGGATGGGCAATAAATGCTGGCCTTGCCAGCAACGCCCACATCCCATGAATGAAAAAAACCACAGTTGCTCCTCCTGTTCACTCAGGTCCCGGAAGCCCTTCGGAGGGCGCTGTGCTGTTTCCATCCCCCACTTCCAGCAACTTGCAGCGCAAAGTATCATCAACATTAAAGGGGCAAGGACAGGTCTAACTAACAGTGGGCACCGTGCGTTGACTGGCTACAGCAAAGGTTGGGCCAATGTTATCATTCTGGGAGCAGTAGTCTAGTGGTTATGGCTAAGTTGTGAGTTCAAATTCTACCCAGATATGTTGTGAAACTGAATTCAATAAATCTAGTAATTTGTGGACTAGCACCAGTTAAAAACAACCTGTCAGAATAGTGTAAAAGCCCAACTGGTTCACTAAAACAAAAGCAAAATACTGCGGATGCTGGAAATCTGAAATAAAAACAGAAAATGCTGGAAACGCTCAGCAGGTCAGGCAGCATCTGTGGAGAGAGAAACAGAGTTAACGTTTCAGGTTGATGACCTTTCGTCAGAGCTGCTGGTTCACTAATGTCCTTCAGGGAAAGGAACCACTCCTACTGGTCTGGCCCACGCACCGTCCCACTCCCCTGCTCCTTTCCCCATAGCCCTGTAAAATTTTCCCCTTCAAGTATTTATCTAATTCCATTTTGAAAGTTACTATTCAATCCACTTCCACCGCCCTTTCAGGCAATGCATTCCAGATCATAACAACTCGCTGCATAAAAGAAATTCTCCTTATCTCCCCCTGATTCTTTTGCCAAATACCTTAAATCTGTGTCCACCAGATTTGTTCACAGTTTATTCCAGATCCTAGCTTCTATCCGGGTTGAGTCAGCCGTATCACTCTTGCCTCTGAGTCAGAAGGTTGTGGGTTGGTCTAGAGACTTGGGCACAAAAATCCAGGCTGACACTCTACTGCGGTACTGAGGGAGTGCTGCACTGTCGGAGGTGCCGTCTTTTGGATGAAACGTTAAACTGAGGCCCCATTTGCCCTCTCAGGTGGACATTAAAGATTCCACGGCACTATATCGAAGAAGAGCAGGGAAGTTACCCCGGTGTCCTGGGCCAATATTTATCCCTTAATCAACATAACAAAAACAGATTATCTGGTCATTATTACATTGCTGTTTGTGGGAGCTTGCTGTGCGGAAATTGGCTTCCACGTTTACAACAGTGACTGCACTTCAAAAAGTACTTCATTGGCTGTGAAGCGCTTTGGGACGTCCGGTGATCATGAAAGGTGCTATATAAATGCAAGTCTTTCTTTCTTTACACCTCTTTAGTTACCTTTAGTGCCATCCTATCACCACAGGTTCCCTATACATGGGTCTCTGACCTCAAAGTAAAGCTGTTGGATTCACCAAGGCTGGTAGCCAGCAAGAGCAGTTCTTTTATTTTAAAAGTGGGTCTTTCAGCACGCCTGGCAAGTTTACTTGGGTGTTGTTACCAGCCATTTCATTTTGATGCTGTTGGGGGAAACACTGTGTGTATGTAGATAAACCTGTATAATCCCCTTTTAACTGCTGTATTCCCCTCCCCCCGCAAGACAGTTGCAAGCTGAGAGGAATAAGGCATGTTCAGACTTGCCTGCTGCGGAGAGAAGGAAAACCAATCAGGTTCCAGCAGGTGACCAATCCGTGAGTCATCACAGGTTCGCGGGCTTCACGAATTCAGTACTGTATTGTGAGAGTTGGAGTAAAGACCTATTTCTTGTAGCTCGCTGTGTTGCCTATTTCTTTACGCGGGAGACCGTAGTCCCCCACACTGTATCTAGGAACTCTTTGTTTTCTTTAGGCAAACCCTTCAAGTGGAGTATATGAGAGGCAAGCCCCTCTGCATGGATCTGTACTCCAAAATCCTGTCGTCTTGTCGCATCCCAGGGCCCAAACACGACACTTTGATAAACTACAGCTACACGAGGAGCCCACCAGCACATGTCACGGTTGTCCGCAACTTCCAGGTAACGTCCAGGAATGTTTATGCAAATGTTAATGCCTTTATCTGAAACTCTCCATCCTTATCGTGTGCATTTTGTTGATTACAAAATACATTCTTGTACAGTATTTATCCCTCAACCAACACCACTAAAACAGATTATCTGGTCATTATCACATTGCTGTTTGTGGGAGCTTGCTGTGCGCAAATTGGTTGCTGCGTTTCCTACATTACAACAGTGACTACACTTCAAAGGTACTTCATTGGCTGTAAAGCACTTTGGGACGTCCTGAGGTGGTGAAAGGCGCTATAGAAATGCAAGTCTTTTTTTTGTAACATGGGGAGACAGCAGGCTTATGTTGGAGACAGGATTATAAAAATGGCTTCCCTTCTTTCCATGTGTGTTCTCCCCTGCCTCCTAGCCATCCTCCAATACCGCACCTAAGTGACCATTCTCCATGTACGAGTCAGGCAAGTGTGTGTCAGCAGGCTACACAACCTTAGGGCAGCTTGATCCTGTCTGCAGCTTGATCTTAGGGCAGTTTGATCCTGTCTGCAAATATCCACACACATACGCACTTTCAGCACAGATTTCTGGATAGGCATCAAAAGCAGACACCCTGGACAATATTCCTCTTCCTATCCCAGAGGCAGGGAAGCCATTTATATTACCCTACCACCACCCTGGCTGAATCCTGCTAACTCCGCACACCCAGAATCAAAACCGGGACTTCCCTCTTCTGTGTGATTCAGCTGCTCACAGTCGTAACCGGCTCAATAAATCCGCAAAGAAACAATGGCAGTTGTTATTTAAAGAGGACGAGGCAGTCTGGCACAGAGACAAAAGTCCTGGTTCCCAGTCCACGAGTTTGAACATTCAGCTACCTTGGGAGGAATTTTAACATGGGTGAGCGGTTAAGAGTGGGTGCAGGTGGGGGTGGGGGTTAAATGGGCAAAAAAAATCAAAGTGTGTCGAGAAGCTGGCTCCAACCCGCCGACTTAAGGGTTTTACTGAGATGGGATAAGGGACAAGTAGCATTTTAAATATGTTAATGAGGCTAGAAGCTTCGGATTTAACATGCTTTGCAGGTTTAACTGTGGTTGGCCGGGTTTCCCAGGCCTTGGGAAACCTGGCGGCTGCAGCGAGATGAGGACAGCCTCAGGGAGCACTGCTTGTGGGCCTAGAAGCAGGAGTGCTTTGTCCCGACCCCCAAGCTCCCCCACAATCAGACACCGCCGCCCCCCCCAATACAAACCCCACACTCCGGGCTTCCCACATGCTACTGGACCCTCCTACTCCCAGCGCATCAGGAAGTAAAAATTCCCCCCCTTGGATTCATTGGTCATTGATTAAAAGGAATGGCATCTGTTATTGGCCATCCCTGAGAGGTGAGACATTGGTCGCGATTTTAACCCAACCTTCCTAATGGGAAATCAGTGGAGCATAAAATCGAGTGGGGAGTAAAACAAGTGTCTAACTCGAACCCTCCCCACTCCCACCAGACGGGAGTAGGTTCGAATCGGGGCGATTATATCCACTTCGTAATTGTAAAATTGGTCATTTTTGCATGTTTGCCATTTTGCTGCCAGTAGATGGTGGTCTTGCACAGAGTTGCTTTCCAAACAGTGTTGTAGAGTTATATACTCAGAAGTGATGCTTTTAAATATCCTCCTACCTTCAAGAAAAAAAGAAAAATTATGAGGCCGCTGTAAGAAGTTTTGAGTGTCAGTGAATTGATGGGTTTTGCAACTTGAATGGCAGTAACCTTTCCCAGGTTCTGTTGTATTCTTAGGTCACAAGGGATCAGTGCTTCTGATAGCCGGTGGTCTTATTAATAACTCTTACAGAGTAAGTCTGTGGATTGTCGGTCACTCGGAGACTCTGTTACAGAGTAAGTCTGTGGGTCGTGGTCACTCGGAGACTCTGTTACAGAGTAAGTCTGTGGGTCGTCGGTCACTCGGAGACTCTGTTACAGAGTAAGTCTGTGGGTCGTCGGTCACTCGGAGACTCTGTTACAGAGTAAGTCTGTGGGTCGTCGGTCACTCGGAGACTCTGTTACAGAGTAAGTCTGTGGGTCGTCGGTCACTCGGAGACTCTGTTACAGAGTAAGTCTGTGGGTCGTCGGTCACTCGGAGACTCTGTTACACAGTAAGTCTGTGGGTCGTCGGTCACTCGGAGACTGTTACACAGTAAGTCTGTGGGTCGTCGGTCACTCGGAGACTCTGTTACAGAGTAAGTCTGTGGGTCGTTGGTCACTCGGAGACTCTGTTACAGAGTAAGTCTGTGGGTCGTTGGTCACTCGGAGAATCTGTTATAGAGTAAGTCTGTGGGTTGCTGGTCACTCGGAGACTCTGTTACACACGAAAGGCTGCTGGACCAGATAGCATCCCTGGACGGGTACTCAAGGAATGTGCTGATCAGCTGGCTGATGTCTTCACTGCCATCTTCAATCTGTCATTGGCCCAGGCAGTAGTCCCTACATGCTTCAAGACCGCTACCATTATTCCTGTGCCAAAACAAACGGCTGTGACGTGGCTGAATGACTATCGACCTGTCGCACTCACACCCATCATAATGAAGTGTTTCGAGAGACTGGTCCTGGCTCACATCAAAGCCAGTGTTCCCGCCTCTCTTGACCAACACCAGTTTGCCTATCGTGCAAACAGATCAACGGAGGATGCAATCACAACTGCTCTACACTCTGCACTGAATCATTTAGATGGTAAAGAGACCTACATCAGAATGCTGTTCATAAACTACAGCTCAGCATTCAACACTATCGTCCCCAACAAGCTGGCCTCCAAACTCTTGGCCTGAACACTTCCCTCTGTAACTGGATCCTGGACTTCCTAACAAACAGACCCCAGTCTGTCAAATTAGGTAACCACACCTCCCCCCGCCCCTGACCCTGAACACGGGGGCCCCACAAGGATGTGTGCTGAGCCCCCTCCTCTACTCCCTCTTCACCCACAACTGTGTGGCTGTTCATGGTTCCAACACCATCATCAAGTTTGCGGATGATACCACGGTAGTAGGCCAGATCACCAACAACGATGAGTCAGCCTACAGGGAGGAGGTCCAGGATCTCGTGAAGTGGTGCGCCGATAACAACCTGGCCCTTAACATCAAGAAAACCAAAGAAATCATTGTGGACTTCAGGAAGTCTAAAGGCGGAAGTCACACCCCCATCCACATCAATGGGGCTGTGGTGGAAAGGGTGGACAGCTTTAAGTTCCTCGGAGTCCACATCACAGAAGACCTCTCCTGGTCCCTCAATACCTCCTCTCTGGTGAAGAAGGCCCAGCAGCGCCTATATTTCCTAAGGAGGCTGAAGGGATGTAACCTGTCACCCCTGATCCTCTCTAACTTTTACCGCTGCACAATAGAGAGCATCCTGACGAACTGTATCACAGTATGGTATGGCAGCTGTAGCTACTATGACCGGAAAGCCCTGCAGCGGGTAGTCAAAACTGCCCAACGCATTACCGGCACCCGGCTACCGACCATAGAGCACATATACCAGAAACGCTGTTTACGGAGGTCACGGTCCATCATCAAAGACCCTACCCACCCCAGCCACAGTCTGTTCGCCCTCCTGCCATCTGGGAGACACTACAGATGCATTCGCACCCGTACGACCAGATTTAGGAACAGCTTCTTTCCCAGGGCTGTCATCCTACTGAACTCCACAAATAAACTCTAAAGCCTGCACATCTGCCAATGTACTTTATTATGGTTATGTTTATGTTTATGTTAATGTATTACAAACCAAATGTATGCTAAATGTTTAAATGTCTTAATCTAAATGTAAACTCTCGGGAGCCGCAAGCCTACATTTCGTTGTACTGCACTTGTGCACTAACAATGACAATAAAAGTTGATTTGATTTGATTTGATTTGATTTGCTTTGAGTAAGTCTGTGGGTTGTTGGTCACTCGGAGTCTCTGTTACAGAGTAAGTCTGTGGGGTTTCACTGATCCTGTTGATGGTCCTCACTAACACACTTGCACTAACTCTTGTTCCAGTTCTTTCATCTGGACGTGTACAACAGTGATGGCTCCCCTCTAACTGTGGATCAGATTCACATGCAGCTGCAGCGAATCAGGAATCTTTCCTGGAAAACAGACAAGGAGCCACTGGGAGTGCTCACCAGTGACCACCGGAACACCTGGGGACAGGCCTACAACACCCTCATGAAAGGTACAGTCTCGGAATGCTTGCAGTGCTGGAAAGGCGATGAACCCATTTGGTTTTTGGACTAAATTCTGCGAAATAGATGACTAGTTTGTAATGTCATGCTTAAATTTCAATTTCTATAAAGCGTGCACAATTGAGCCCAAGGTTATTTAAGGCTGATTCAGTTTTGCCAAGTGCACCACTAAGTTAAGGAAGGTGTTGGGTTTGGGGGAGCCGGACAGAAAGAAAGGACAAAGATGATCGGCATCAACTGCACACAATCTACCTTAAGATGAAGCAAGACTGACGATGCCCATCAAGGAGATTTAGGACATCTAAACCATCCTGTCAGGAAACATTACCCAATTTGTGGAGATACAGTTTTGAGGAGGTAGTGGGGGGTGGCTGGGGGGGTGGGGTGGAAACTGCAACAAGAAAGGTGTGTCATTGCCCAGTTTTCTAAAGATTTGCCATTATGCATGTAGCACAAATATAATTTGGTTTTACACCTGATGTGAATATTGTTTTCCACAGTGTATGGATTTAGAAATGGGATTTCCTTCCATTTTGGTTAAAGGACATTTAAATGTTCTCTTTTGTTACCAGTTCCTGGTTGACTTTGTTAGTCTGCTGTTGGTAATATTTTATGCCCCACACATTAAGGACGATATGTCAAGGATACAATGTGCTGTGGCTCTCTCACAAGAACTAGAGCTGGAGAAAAAGTGAAAATTTAATTCAGATGCAGTTTTACTTTGCACTAAATACTGTTCCTTTATATTTAATATACAATATGATCTAATTGAGGTGTTTAAAATGATAAAAAGGATTTGATAAGAGTAGACACACAAAGGTTATTTGCTCTTGTGGGGGAATCAAGAACAAGGGGGCACAATCTTAAAATTAGAGCCAGGCCATTCAGGAATGAAACCAAGAAGCACTTCTTCACACAAAGGGAAGTGGAAATCTGCAACTCTCTCAACAACAGCAACTTGTATTTATATAGCATCTTTAACACAGTAAAACATCCCAAGGCACTTCACAGGAGCTTTATAAGACAAAAAATTTGACACCGAGCCACATAAGGAGAAATTAGGGCAGGTCATCAAAAGCTTGGTCAATGAGGTAGATTTTAAGAAGTGTCTTAAAGGAGGAAAGAGAGGTAGAGAGGTAGAGAGGCGGAGAGGTTTAGGCAGGGAATTCCAGAGCTTAGGGCCTAGGCAACAGAAGGCACGGCCACCAAAGGTTGAGCGATTATAATCAGGGATGCTCAAGAGGGCAGAACTAGAGGAGCGCAGATATCTGGGGGTGGGGTTTGTGGGGCTGGAGGAGATTACAGAGATAGGGAGAGGCAAGGCCATGGAGGGATTTGAAAACAAGGATGAGAATTTTGAAATCAAAGGCCTAGAAATTCGGTGGCGCCCCATTTTGGGCGCCAAGCTCGCCTGGGCGCCGGAATTTCCGCTCCGGACAGAGCCGCTTGCGCCAGCGCGATATTCAGTTTCAGCGCCCCAAACGGAAGCGGGGCACTGTTCGAGGCGCCCTGCGTCCCTCTTGGGGTGCTGAAACTGAATATCGCAGCGCAACGTGCCGCAGCGCCACACTCTGCGGCACGGCGCACTGCGGTACTGCAGGCCTTCCCTTCTTAAAGGGGAGGGGCCTGCACCAGCGTGATCTCCGATCGCGAGTGCCGGCGAAAGAACCCGGCACTGAGGAGAAGTGCCGGGCTCTTGGGACACAGCCAGCACTGCCCGGGGCGGGGGGGATCAGGAGGCCAGGGACGGCGGCGTGAGGAGGTGCTGGCAGGCGGCCAGCGAAAAAAATGGCCGCCCCGCACCTCCCCTTTAATTAGCGCCACTACCGCCACAGGTAGGCCCCCCTGAACGGGGGGGGGGGGGCACAACCCAATATCGCGTTCGGGGCGGTAGCGGGGTGCTGCGCACACTGATGACATCATCGGTGGCAGCGCTACAGGCTAACGCCGCCATTAGCGCCCCGCTAAGTTTCGCGGGAGGCGTGGCCAGTGGCGCTAAAATCACTAAGTGCCCTCTTTAGGCACTAACTGGTGGTGCAGCCCACCGAATTTCTAGGCCAAAGTGTTGCTTAACCGGGAGCCGATGTAGGTCAGCGAGCACAGGGGTGATGGGTGAACGGGACTTGGTGCAAGTTAGGACATGGGCCGCCGAGTTTTGGATGACTTCAAGTTTACGTAGGATAGAATATGGGAGGCCGGCCAGGAGTGCATTGGAATAGTCAAGTCTAGAGGTAACAAAGGCATGGATGAGGGTTTCAGCAGCGGATGAGCTGAGACAAGGGCGGAGACGAGCGATGTTACAGAGGTGGAAGTAGGCGATCTTTGTTATGCTGTGGATATGTGGTCGGAAGCTCATCTCAGGGTCAAATATGACACCAAGGTTGCGAACAGTGTGGTTCAGCCTCAGACAGATGTTAGGGAGAGGGATGGAGTCAGTGACGGGGGAACGGAGTTTGTGGCGGGGACCGAAAACAATGGCTTCGGTCTTCCCAATATTTAATTGGAGAAAATTTCTGCTCATCCAGAACTGTATGTCGGACAAGCAGTCTGAAAATTTAGACACCGTGGAGGGGTCGAGAGAAGAGGTAGTGAGGTAGAGCTGGGAGTCATCACCATACATGTGGAAACTGATGCTGTGTTTTCGGATGATGTCACCAAGGGGCAATATGTTGATGAGAATTAGGAGGCAGCCAGTGATAGATCCTTGGGGGACACCAGAGGTAACGATGTGGGAGCGGGAAGAGAAGGCGTTGTAGGTGATTCTCTGGCTACGATTAGATAGATAAGAATAGAACCAGGTGAGTGCAGTCCCACCCAGTAGAGAAGCGTTGGAGAAGGATGGAGTGGTCAACCGTGTCAAAGGCTGCAGACAAGTCCGAAGGGACGAGGAGGGGTAGCTCTCCCCCAAAAGGCTGTGGATGCTGGGGGTTAATTAAACTTTTCAAGACTGAGATTGACAGATTTTTATTAGTATTAAGGGAAGGGCTGTGGATCAAAGGCAGGTAAATGGAGTTGAGGTACAGACCAGCCGTGATCTAGTTAAATGGCACAACAGGCTCAAGTGGCCGTTTTCTTTCAGTAATACTAAACACTTTGTGATGCTCCACTCCCTTCTGTAATGCAGCAATTGATATCTTCCTCAGACAAACTGAACAGAGAATCGGTGCGGGCCATTCAGATGAGTATTTTCACGGTGTGTCTGGACTCTCCAGTCCTGAAGATCTCCGAGGAGAAATACTCAAGCCGCATGGGAGCTCAGATGCTGCACGGAGGAGGAAGCTACTCGAACAGTGGCAACCGTTGGTTTGACAAAACTCTGCAGGTACAAGAGATCGAGGCAGCGCACTGAACTCATTATACCGTTTAATTGTATAAAAAGAGGTGCATTTGATTGGCCCCTCAGTAGAATAGTTTCTATAATGAAAGTGCATTGGGCATTCAGACGTATCACTGTTTCCGATGTCATAAAGTGTCAAATTCCATATCCGATCCAATGTTGGGAGATGTAACCTGTGGGAGCTCGATGTTCTTTGTACAGGACGTGTGTGCTATTTACATGGAAGCTGCATGTGTGAGACATTAGAGAAATGAATACCAGCTCTTTCATCTTGTCCTGCTCGCAGATATTGGTTCCTCTGCTGTGCATACTGTTCACACAATTTGCACCAACCATGTTCACGCATCTCAAACAAGGGGTACGGTGCTGGGACGTACAGTCCGTGATTACTGTGTTAATTGGGTTCTTCAAAACAGGAGCTAGATAGATATCTGGTTGAGAATGGAATGGAAGGGATAAATATTGATAAGAGATGATCGGATAGTCCAGGGAACACTTTTTAAAATAATTTGTCCTTGGGATGTGAGCAATGTTGGCAAGGCCACATTTATTGCCCTGATCCCTAGTTGCCTTGCATAGCGATTGTATTTACAACATAGAGCGTCAACCTGACAGTGGGACTGGAGCCACGTGTAGGCCAGAACAGGTATAAATGGCAGGTTCCCTTCCCAGCGAGCCAGTTGAATTTTTACGCCACTCTGTCTCCTTTCACGATTGTTCGTTCTCTGGTGGCTGCCCACAAATGGTCAGATTAATTGAACTGAATTTCTCAACATGACATGGTGGAATTTGAACTCACTGGGTTGCTAGTCGAGTACCGTAACCACTACACTACTGGACCCAAATAACACAAAGGTTCCCTTGCTGCTAGGACCATGGAAATATCTTTTGTGGAGAGGAAGCAGCATGCCTTCGTACGTCCTTATGATTCTGGATGCAAGTTAAATGGTCGAGTTTTACCTGGTGTGCATCATACATTAGTGAAGAAAATCAACCAGCTGGACTAATCTCCTGCAATTGCTCTAGTGCCCGAGTATCTAAGAGTATCTGATTGTATTGCAGTTCATTGTTGGGGAGGACGGATCCTGCGGTGTTATATATGAGCAGTCTTCTGCAGAAGGCCCACCCATTGCCACCATATTGGACCATGTTCTAGATTATTGGTAAGAAAGTGCAGAACGAAGTCATTTTAGTGACTTATTAAGCTGTTATTTACCTTTTAAACGTGTCCCCATTTTTCTCCTCTTGTACTATCTGGGAGAGCAAGCAGATGACTGAGAATTATCTCAACGCAGAAGACTGATAATTGCTGTTGTCGATATTAGAGGACACGTGCATAGTGTGCTTGTTTCACGTGCTATTTTAATAGAGACAGTAACCTGTTTATGTCAAATAGGTTCAGGCCTCCGTTAGGACAGCAGCAGAGGAATGCCACCTGAGCGTGTTTGGCATTCAGCGTTGGTCTACCAATGTCGCCAGCAGTTTATTGAGACATCATTATTAACTTCTCACAAGCCATTAAGTCTTTATACTATTCATGAATGGTTATTCCTGAAGGATTATTATGCAGCAATGAGTAGAAACTGGACCAAAGTTTTCTCCATCTGTGTTTTTAATTTGACTGATACAATTCGACCCAATCTGCAGATGTACAGACCATTGAATGTTGCACTGAATAGTTTTATAATGTGTTTACCAAAAAAGAGGGCTCTTGTTTGGTCAGGGATGATTTACTAGTTGTAGAAATAGCCGAACATTCTGATATTTTTATTCAGGGTATATTTGGAAGTCAGTTTAATCTGGTAAATATAATGAACTCATTTACAGTAAGAAATGTGTGGAAAAACATACAGGAAACTTTCGTTTATCCGGAGGTTAAATGTCCGGAAAGCTCTATCCACCGGCAAAATTCAGGAGTCGGTTCAGATAAGTTTTTTTTCTTTTCGTTGCTTTTTTTCTCCAGTCAGGCTCTGCAAGGTCTAGCTGAAGCTGTTGCTTAGCTACAGAGACGCTTGCAAGCTACGGCCGACTGTTTTGAAGCTGTTGCTAAGCAACAGGGTTTGTTGCTAGATACAGAGCTCAGAAGCTCCGTATGTTTTAACATTAGCGCTGGCTTGTCCGGCAGTTTTGATGGGACGGCAACAGCTTGGTCCCATCAGTGCTGGATACCAGAAAGTTTCCTGTACATATCTTTGGGGTTTTTTTTCCAATTCGTCTCAACCCCCCCCCCCCCCCCCCCCCCCACCCCTCCAATGGGAGTCTTGTAAGTTTAAGTCCCTGGGCAGTGTTGCGATGGAGATAGTGGGTAGGGATGGAGCATTGAATCCAAAAGTCAGAGTGAGATTTGGATGGGTCAGAACCAGTTGTAAGGCGGGTTACTGGATGTGCTCCTGGATCTGCTCCATCTCCCACTGGATGGGGAGAGAGCAACACATCCATTGATTGACGTGAGCAGCAGCTGTAACCAGTTCCCTAACTCAGGCTGACTTAATTTCTCCAGGGAATGAGGTGATGAATATAATTTAACATCCAATATTATCTTTGTATAATGCTTAACTTTTAAAGAGATTGATGCCTTGCTGTGTTTTTTAAAATCAATGTTCTTGTTTAAAAAAGATCATAAATCTTTAATTCATGTATTGCCTTTATAGTAAGGACCCAGATACAATTCGAGCTCCCATGATTCCTCTTCCATTACCCAAGAAACTTTACTTTTACATCACCCCAGAGATAGAAAGGGACATTGAGCACGCCAAACAGAACCTGGACATGTGAGTATTATAGCTGACAATTGTGTGTATTTGTGGATTGGACGCAAGTTATGAAAGAAAGCCTAAGTACCCCCTATTCAGCTGCCATTTTATTTAAGTGGTATACCTCACCCTTCTAATCTAGCTTTTCTTCATCCTTCTCTCATAATATGGTTTCCCGAGCTTCCATCCTGTTCAGTGGATTCAGGCAATTCTAAATGCACAAAGGCTCTCAAAGGGGGGAGATTTCCTCCGTGTTCTCAGTGGTGAAGTTGTATCTGTGTCTATAAAGAATATATTTACGGTTTTACTGTGCATGGAGTAATTCTCTCCCTCTGCCCAGAAGCCGAGCATCCTAAATCGCATGAGGTTGATGCTGCACTGAAATTGCTTCTGACAATTTGAAAGACGCCTTAAGATCACTATTTACCATTGTTTTTAACCTTAAATGGTGCTTGACCTTAATGGATTTCCCCAGGTTTCTGTAATAAGCCTGTTAGTTGATAGGCAACTGCGTTCCCGCAGATAATTGTGTTTAGTTAATGGGGATGATTGTATAAAGGGAATGCTTCGTATGCTGCAGGAGTGTTCCTATGAAGAGCAGTCGACTGTAGCAAATACAAAGATCATTTTATAGACCAATTCTGCCAGCATAGAATTGGGACCACGCAAGGATTTCTTTATGTACTGGTTCTGAGGCACGCCTAGATTTTAATTGTATCATCTAAATCCTAATTTGAGTCTCGCTTTTTCTTAGAAAGTTAGTGAAGAATTGTAAAATACACACTCAGCTGAAATTGTAATTCTGTTACAGTTTAGTTAATGACTTGGACATCAGCTGCTTCACCTATAGGAACTTCGGCAAGGGCTTCCCCAAACTACATGGCATAAGCCCAGACTCCTTTATTCAGATGGCACTACAATTGGCCTATTTTAGGTACGTACTCCATGAAGGCACGAATGGCCTCAAGCCATCATTCAGGTGATGTTGAATTTAACACTATATAACTGGTGCGAGTTCAGTTACTGATTTGATGTACTCCATGATCAAAGTTCATTCAAAGATTACTGGAATTGTTTGGCGTTAGGAGTTGTGCTAACCCCCTCAGTCTTGACTTCTTCCTGCTAAATTGTGCCTTTGGATTGGGTTCAACAGGGACTCTCATTCCTGTTTAAATTTACATTTGTTTGAATTTTTGTTCAACTTTTTAGAGACAAATTCCTTACGTGACAGCACTTTCTATCATCTGTGACATGAATCGGTCATTCATGAAAGAAAGACATATGAAATAATACTGAGCGGCCTACGGGTGGCGCTGTCCAGGGAGAGTATAAATACTCGGACACGGACCCAGCTTGCGCAGGAAATTCTTAACGGGAACTAGTGAAGGACACAACTAGACCTCCATGTTGTAAAACAGTTGATTAAAGCTTTGTTTAACGCTTAGACCAAGTGCCTAGTAGTTTTCTTACATCAATCTGTTTATAGAGGTGGGTTTTCTTTTTAAAGGAGTAATGCTCGCTTTTAAATCCAGGAATATTCATAACCATTTTCCTCTCTGGTGGTGGGCTTCTGTGGTTGGCTTGGCTCCTTCAGAAGGAAGTGGAATCCCTACCCCCTTCCAATGTTTTCCCCATTTTCCCCCCCCACCCCACCCCATCTCTGACCACCAATCTCCAGTTGGGCAGTGATGCATATCTAGAAATGTTTTGCAGAAATCCAGTCCAGACTCTCTCCGGGGCTGTATTTACACAGTGCTAGGGTTGATGATTAGCCGACAACTAGGGAAGGTGCTTTACGGTATCAAAAGATTCAGTGACTTACAAACATTATGCGTTTGTCTTAAATTGTGAGGGATATGCTTATTAGGAAATAGGGATATTTCCTCATCTTTCTGGCTGGTAACTGCAACAAATATGATGTAATTTAAAATCACAGTAATATTTTGCACTACCTCAACATGCTTTCACTTCCCCTTTGGAAAAGTAGCCCCTTCCTGTGCCAAAGTTGAACAGCAGCAGCTCAGACCAAGGTTAGGTAATTAATTTTGAATCACATGCCAGTTGTAACTGAGGGCTGGGAATGCTGCAGATATTAAACTCACTTGTTTTATATAACGGTACAAAATTTTCATTCCACCTTCCTAAGTTAGATCTGAACTGAAGTCGCTTGATGTCAATCGATGACCCGGGCTATGTACCAACCAGTCATCTCTCTTTTATACAGAGTATTTACAGCACAGAGACTGGCCATTCAGCCCAACTGGTCAATGCCGGTGTTTATGCTCCACACGAGCTGCCTCTCCCCGCCCCCCCTCTTCATCTCACTCTATCAGCATATCCTTCTACTCTTTTCGCCCTCATGTGCTTATCTAGCTTCCTCTTAAATGCATCTTTGGTGTTTGCCTCAACCACTCTTTGTGGTAGCAAGTTCCACATAGGAACAGGAGGAGGCCATTCAGCCCCTCAAGCCTGTTCTGCCATTCAATAAGATCACAGCTGATCTGCGACCTAACTCTATATACCCGCCTGTGCCCCATATTCTTTAATAATTCTAACCACTCTCCGGGTAAAGTAGTTTCTCCTGAATTCCCTATTGGATTTATTAGTGACTATCTTATATTTATCGCCCCTAGTTCTGGTCTCACCTACAAGTGGAAACATCTTCTCTAATTCTACCCTATCAACATAAGAACATAAGAAGTAGGAGCAGGAGTAGGCCATACGGCCCCTCGGGCCTGCTCCGCCATTCAATAGGATCATGGCTGATCCGAACCTAGACTCAGGTCCACTTCCCTGCCCGCTCCCCGTAACCCCTAATTCCCTTATCTGCTGGGAAACTGTCTATCTCCATTTTAAATTTATTTAATGTTGCAGCTTCCGCAGCTCTCTGGGGTAGCAAATTCCATAGATTTACTACCCTTTGAGTGAAGAAGTTTCTCCTCATCTCAGTTTTGAAAGGGCAGCCCCTTATTCTAAGATTATGCCCCTTAGTTCTAGTCTCACCCATCAGTGGAAACATCCTCACCGCATCCACCCGATCAAGCCCCCTCACAATCTTATATGTTTCGATAAGATCGCCTCTCATTCTTCTGAACTCCAATGAGTAGAGGCCCAACCTACTCAACCTTTCCTCATACGTCAACCCCCTCATCTCTGGAATCAACCGAGTGAACCTTCTCTGAACCGCCTCGAGAGCAAGTATATCTTTTCTTAAATATGGAAACCAAAACTGCACGCAGTATTCCAGGTGTGGCCTCACCAGTACCCTGTATAACTGAAGCAAGACTTCCCTGTTTTTATACTCCATCCCCCTTGCAATAAAAGCCAAGATTCCATTGGCCTTCCTGATCACCTGCTGCACCTGCATACTAACCTTCTGTGTTTCATGCACCAGGACCCCCAGATCCCTTTGTACTGTAGCACTTTGCAGTTTCTCTCCATTTAGATAATAACTTGCTCTTTGATTTTTTTCTGCCAAAGTGCATAACCTCACATTTTCCAACATTATATTGCATCTGCCAAATCTCTGCCCACTCACTTAGCTTGTCTATGTCCTTTTGCAGGTTTTTTATGTCCTCCTCACTCACTGCTTTCCCTCCCATCTTTGTATCGTCAGCAAACTTGGATATGTTGCACTCGGTCCCTTCCTCCAAATCGTTAATATAGATTGTAAAGAGTTGGGGTCCCAGCACTGACCCCTGCGGAACACCACTAGTTACTGATTGCCAGCCCGAGAACGAACCATTTATCCCAACCCTTTGTTTTCTGTTAGATAGCCAATCTTCCACCCATGCCAGTATATTACCCCCAATCCCGTGATTTTTTATCTTGATCAGTAACCTTTTGTGTGGCACCTTGTCAAATGCCTTTTGGAAGTCCAAATACACCACATCCACTGGTTCCCCTTTATCCACCCTGTATGTTACATCCTCAAAGAATTCGAGCAAATTTGTCAAACATACTTTCATAATTTTAAAGACCTCCATCGGGTCACCTCTCAGTCTTTTTTCTAGAGAAAAGAGCCCCTGCCTGTTCAGTCTTTTCACTTTTATTCTTCTCCCTCTCCTAGTTGCAGCACCAGTTTTTCAACGTTATATTAAGTTCTGGAGTTCTACGTATGAGGAGAGATTGGGTTGATTGGGCTTATACTCGCTAGATTTTAGAAGAATGAGAGGGGATCTCATTGAAACTTATAAAATTCTAACAGGACTAGACAGACTAGATAGATGCAGGAAGGATGTTCCCGATGGCGGGGGAGTCCAGAACCAGGGGTCACAGTCTAAAGATAAGGGGTAAGCCATTTAGGACAGAAATGAGGAGGAATTTCTTCACCCAGAGAGTGGTGAACCTGTGGAATTCTCTACCACAGAAGGTAGTAGAGGCTAATTCATTAAATATATTCAAGAAGGAGTTGGATATATTTCTTAAGGCTAAAGGGATCAAGGGATATGGGGAGAAGGCAGGGACAGGGTACTGAATTTGGATGATCAGCCATGATCGCATTGAATGGCAGAGCAGGCTCGAGGGGCCGAATGGCCTACTCCTGCTCCTATCTTCTATGTGTCTATGTATCTGGAGGAGACCTGGGTATTATTCTGATCCTCACCGGGCAGAAGAGAGCATATAGAAAACTGGGAGGAGAGAGAATCTGTTTCAAGCTTCAGTTAGTTTAATTTTAATTTCAACTGATCCTTTCACTGGTGCTGCACGTTCAGTGATGAGTACAGCTGCTCAGTCCATCTACCTCCGACAATCGGTTTCATGGTCTGCCCCGAACCGTCTTAAATAAGACATTTTCTGCTTTTCCCCAAACGTATACTTCCAATGCCAGTCTAGGGTGCCCAGATATGCAGCAAACATATCAGAGCTGTGATGCTAAGTTGATTAAGGGACATACCTGTACCTTGGGCTGTCGTTTCATTCCCGTCCAGATAACGTGCGTCTCCTTAATGTGCCCAGCATCTCGTCATTGCCCATGACACCTTCTGCATCCGGCTGCTTGGATGATGAGGCAGATAATATCCCAGTGCATTAGCACACGACACTCTGGGAGCATGCCAAGGTCGTGGGGGCGGTCTGCCCAGCCCCAGCAGCTCTCAAAAGGCTGTGCCTGTTTTTTTTTTGTTTTTAAGCAAAATGGCCCATTCTCAGATGGGATGTTGGAGGCCATTCTGAATGAGCCATGGTCCTATTTGGAGTAGATGACCATCCAGCAATAAATAGTGGAATTTTTCAGTAGGCCTCTCTTTGAAGTGGCTGTTTAACCTGGGCACTGAGCATCTGGAGTGTTGCTCAGGCACTGTAGGCACATTATGGGGCACTAGCTTAAAACTCTGGGGCTTTATGAGCCTGTCTGCACCGTCTGTGTGCAGGTTATAAGCACATGAAGTTCTTCGGGCCCACATTTACGTGCACTGCACGTGGGGTGTAAAGTAGGCCTTCCTGCCTGATAACATGAGGCAGTTCTAACAGTAAAACACCAAGGCCGCATTATTGGCTTCCATGTGTCTCTACTATTCTAGGATGTGTTCTGAAGTTTCACTTCAAAGTTGGATAGTGATTGTGTTTAGACAAAGATGGATTTTGTATGAAAGTATAGATTGTAGTTTTAACTTGCAGCAAACCCAAACCTGTTTGGTACTAAGTTACAAAATGGCAGCTTTGCTTTGAAGCCATCTATTGTGAGTTTGTGAGTAGAATTGGCTGGTTAGTCGACCCTCCCCATTACTCTTATTGTTGCACCTCTTTACTGCCACTTTCAGAATGTACAAGGAGCTGTGTGCCACGTGCGAGAGCGTTTCATTGAGAAATTTCCACCTGGGACGCTCTGATGTAATCCGATCATCGTCTACAGATTCCTTGGAGTTTGTGAGAAGTATGGATGATACAGAAAAGGAGGTACTTTGTCACTAGAAATTGTACAGAAATGTGATATCCCCCCCACTTTAAATTAATTTCTGAACTCTTGGATTAGCAGCAATAGAGATTTGACAGCTATTTAAATTTGGGCAATTGCAGTAAAATAAAATTAATATGGCCTTGAAATTCTATGGAGCCACTACTGACACTCACCGTAAATCTTAAGTAAAACTCCAAAGGAACAGCATCAATGGCCGTTTACACGGTATCTCCAGCAGGCCCATTGATTTCCCAGTGAAGTTATAGTGGGAGAACTCCTGCAGAATTTTCAGATCAGCTTCTCTACTTGTTCTGTGTACGCTACAAACTGCATCAGTCTGAATTAAACTATAGTTTTATATCTCAACTGAAAAGTCCAGGAACAAATCTGGCAAAACATTTCCCGGACACACATATAGAGGCAACAAAACCTATGACAGATTTCCTGTGCACAAACACCTGGCCGTTAGCAATGAAATCATGACTAAAGTATAACTGCACATATCTTTACTCACAAATGACATCAGTGAAAAAATAGCCAAAGTAGAGATGAGCTCGTTGCTGGAAGCTTACAAACCCTTGGAAAATAAGCTCTGCCTCAGTATTTTCACAGCTTCCTGTCTCGCATTCTGACTGTCCGTCATGTGAGCTACAGTCCCTTTCTCTATAAATTAATTTCTTTCTGCTTTTAAAAGTGAAAAGTTCTAATGATGGAGAACGGACAACCTTTTCCCATTATTGGCTCTTAGTGTCAACATTAAGCATTGCCAGGCCAAGTATATCAAGGCCCTGATGTAGAGCAATGCCCCTCAACATGATTTAGCTCCAACCATAGAAGTGCAACTCCTGCTGTACCAGTGTGAATTTTGGAGTTCCCACACTATCTGTCCATCTGGTCAAATTTTGGTCCATTTTGTGCTCTAGGCTTGGGGTCAACTAGGAACTGGTTTGGGAATATCTGAACTCATTTTACATTGGGAGTACCGGAACTACTTTTTCAGTTGCCAGAGATATAATATTTTCATTCTATCAGCATGGGGTGAATTGAAACTTGAGTCACAAAAGGATAATGGCCAAAATATGGTCTCTCTTGGACAGATGCTTTACCTGTTACAGCGCCAACTCTTGGATTGTGTTTAGAATTAACACAACTAAGCATCTTTCAGAAACTGTCTTTCAGCACAAGTTTGAATGAGCATTTAAGAAATTAAGGGGGAAAAATTTGGTTGCTTTGCGCCTCCTGTTAGCGCCCTAAGGGCGCAAAGCAAATAGCGCCCGGGCGTGGTGCCGCCAACGCCTCCCGAGAAATTCAGCAGGAGGTTAGCGGCGGCGATAACCGTTAGCGCCTCGCGGTGCTGCAACGTCGGCAATAACGTCACCACCGTGCGCAGTGCCCCGCTCGCACCCTGGCCGCGATCTTCGATAGCGCCCCCCTGACTTACTGCTGGACACTATGTCCGACGGGGTCAGGGGGGCCTACCAGCGGCCGGGGCGGCGTTATTTAAAGGCGAGGTGCCGGGTGGCCATTTTTGTTGCTGGCCACCTTCCTGTGCTCCCGTCCCTGGCCTCCTGACCCGCCCCCCACCTCCCGTGGAGTGCCGGCTGCGCTCCATGAGCCCGGCATTCTCTCGAGTGCCGGGCTCTTTTGCCGGCACTCCGATCTCTGGTGGCCCAGCTGGGCCCCGGGTCGCGCAGCGCAAGGCCCCTCCCCTTTAAGAAGGGGAGGAAGGTCTGCAATACCGTGGCACGACGTGCCGCAGCACATGGCGCTACTTTTAGCGCCCCGGCGAAGTTAGCGCCCCAAAAGGGGGCGTGACTCAATTTTTCCCCCCAAGACTGCTAAGAATTTAAAAGAACTAGGGGGAAAAATTCAGTTGGTAGCACCACCCGTTAGCGCCTTAAGAGGGCGCTAAGTGGGGCGCAAACCAACTAGCGCCCAGGTGCGGCGATGTTTGCGCTGCTCGCAAAATTAACTAGACATTTTGCGGCGGCACTAAACACTACCGCCACGATCTCCTGCGCCAGCAGATCGTGACGTCAGTTGAGTGCGCAACGCCCCGGTAGCGCCCCAGACTGGATGTTGAGTGGCGCCCCCTGCCTTACCGCCTGCCGCTAGCAACGACAGGTTGAGGGGAACGTTTTGCAGTCAGGAAGGGACTGGGGGAGCGCTATTTAAAGGCGACCACTTCCTGCCTTTTTTTGTTGGTGACATTTTTGCAGAGATAGAGAGAGAGAGAGAGAGAGAGACTTCTGGAGAGATTCAATGCTGTGTGAAGGAGTTTTGGGTACTGAGCAGCACTTTGCAGGTTCATTTTGATTTGCCCTTCCTTGTATCGATTTAGAAGAGACTGTGGGGGCTGCACTCTGAGCTCTTTCCCTGGGTCTCTCCATTGTTCTTTCCAGCAGATTTGATGTACAGGTCTCTCCAGGCCGAGACTCAAGGCTGCAATGAACAGGATGTGGATGGAGACCAAGATCTACCCTCCCCTTTAAGATAAAAACAGAAAATGCAGGAGAAACTCAGCAGGTCAAGCAGCATCTGTGAAGAGAGAAACAGAGTTAACGTTTCAGGTCGATGACCATTCATCAGAACTCCCCTTTAAGAACTGGCCGGTGCCAGTGTGTCTGTGATCCATTGCTGACTGACATCACATGAGCTTCGCCAGCGCTGTGAGTTAGCGCCTCGCTCCTCGGCCTTTGCGCCTTAAGACAGATGTGAAGCGCCTGATTTAGCGCTCCAATCACCTCCAGGGGCGATAAAAGCCAAGTTTGCCGTCTGAGGCGATAATTAGCAGCAGGCGCTAAACTTTGCGCACGGCCGATAATGGCGCCCCAAACGGGGCGATACTGAATTTTTCCCCCCTAATATCTCCAACATTCAATGAGTAAGAAGGAACATAGAAACATAGAAGATAGGAGCAGGAGTCGGCCATTCGGCCCCTCAAGCCTGCTCCGCCATTCAATGCGATCATGGCTGATCATCCAAATTCAGTACCCTGTCCCTGCCTTCTCCCCATACCCCTTGATCCCTTTAGCCTTAAGAAATATATCCAACTCTTTCTTGAATATATTTAATGAATTGGCCTCCACCGCCCTCTGTGGCAGAGAATTCCACAGGTTCACCACTCTCTGGCTGAAGAAATTCCTCCTCATTTCTGTCCTAAATGGCCTACCCTTTATCCTTAGACTATGACCCCTGGTTCTGGACTCCCCGGCCATCGGGAACATCCTTCCTGCATCTAGTCTGTCCAGTCCTGTCAGAATTTTATAAGTTTCAATGAGATCACCTCTCATTCTTCTAAACTCCAGCGAGTACAAGCCCAATCGACCCAATCTCTCCTCATACATCATTCCTGCCATCCCAGGTATCAGCCTGGTGAATCTTCGCTGAACTCCTTCCATGGCAAGAACATCCTTCCTCAGATAAGGCGACCAAAACTGCACACAATACTCAAGATGTGGTCTCACCAAGGCCCTGTACAACTGCAGCAAGACATCCTTGTTCCTGTACTCAAACCCTCTCGCTACGAAGGCCAACATACCATTTGCCGCCTTAACCGCCTGCTGCACCTGCATGCTTACCTTCAGCGACTGGTGCACAAGGACACCCAGGTCTCGTTGCACTTCCCCTTCTCCCAATCTATTGCCATTTAGATAATAATCTGCCTTCCTGTTTTTGCCACCAAAGTGGACAACCTCACATTTATCCACATTATATTGCATCTGCCATGTTTCTGCCCAATCACCCAACATGTCCAAATCATCCTGGAGTTTCTAGGCATCCTCCTCACAGCACAAACGCCCACCCAGCTTTGTGTCGTCTGCAAATTTGGAGATATTACATCTAGTTCCCTTGTCTAGATCATTAATATATATTGTGAGTAGCTGGGGTCCAAGGACCGATCCCTGCGGTACCCCACTAGTCACTGCCTGCCACTCGGAAAAGACCCGTTTATTCCAAATCTTTGCTTTCTGTCTGCCAACCAGTTCTCTATCCAAGTCAATATCTTGCCCCCAATCCCATGTGCCTTAACTTTACACGCTAATCTCTTATGGGGACCTTATCAAAGGCCTTCTGAAAGTCCAAATACACCACATCCACTGGTTCTCCCTTATCTATTTTACCAGTTACATCCTCAAAAAATTCCAGTAGATTAGTCAAGCACGATTTACCTTTTGTGAATCCATGTTGACTTTGTCCGATCCTGTCACTGTTTTCCAAGTGTTCTGCTATTACATCTTTTATAATGGACTCTAGCATTTTCCCCACTACCGATGTCAGGCTTACCGGTCTGTAATTCCCCGTTTTCTCTCTACCACATTTTTTGAATAGTGGGGTAACATTACCTACCCTCCAATCCATGGGTACTGTTCCAGATTCCATCGAATGTTGGAAGATGATCAGTAATGCATCTACTATTTCTAGGGCCACTTCCTTAAGTACCCTAGGATGTAGATTATCAGGCCCTGGGGATTTATCGGCCTTCAATCCCATCAATTTCCCTAACACCATTTCCCTACAAATACTGATTTCTTTCAGTTCCTCCCTTTCATCAGACCCGATGTTCCCCGGCATCTCATAGAGTCATAGAGTTATACTGCACAGAAAGAGGCCCATCGCGTCCGTGCCGGCCATCAAGCCCTGTCTAATCTAATCCCATTTTCCAGCATTTGGTCCGTAGCCTTGTATGCTATGGCATTTCAAGTGCTCATCCAAATGCTTCTTGAATGTTGTGAGGGTTCCAACATCTCTGGGAGGTTATTTGTGTCCTCCTTTGTGAAGACAGTACCAAAATATGTATTTAGTTGGTCTGCCATTTCTTAGTTCCCCATTATAAATTCCCCTGATTCTGACTGCAAGGGACCTACGCTTGACTTCACCAATCTTTTTCTCTTCACATATCTATAAAAGCTTTTACAGTCAGTCAGTTTTTATGTTACCTGCAAGCTTACTCTCATATTCTATTTTCCCCATCTTAATTAATCTCTTTGTCCTCCTTTGTTGAATCCTAAATTGCTCCCAATCCTCAGGATTATTGCTTTTTCTGGCCAATTTATATGTCCTCTCCTTGGATCTTATGCTATCCCTAATTTCCCTTGTTAGCCACGGTTGAGTCACCTTTTTTGTTTTATTTTTGTGCCAAACTGGGATGAACATTTTCTGTAGTTCATCCATGCGGTCTTTGAATGTTTGCCATTGCCTATCCACCGTCAACCCTTTGAGTGACATTCCCTAATCAATCCTACCCAACTCGCGCCTCAGACCATCGTAGTTTCCTTTATTTAAATTTAGGACCCCAGTCTCTGAGTCAACTACTTCATTCTCCATCTTAATGAAGAATTCGATCATATTATGATCGCTCCGACCCAAGGGGCCTCGTACAGCAAGATTGCTAATTAATCCTTTCTCGTTACATAATACCCAGTCTAAGCTGGCCTGATCTCTGGTTGGTTCCTCGACATATTGGTCCAGGAAACCATCCCGTAAACACTCCAGGAATTCCTCCTCCACAGTATTGTTACTAATTTGGTTGGCCCAATCTATATGTAGATTAAAGTCACCCATGATGACTGCTGTGCCCTTATTGCACGCCTCTTTAAGTTCCCTTTTAATGCCATCCCCAACCTCCGCCTTACTGTTTGGAGGTCTATATACCACTCCCACTAACGTTTTCTGCCCCTTGGTATTTCTCAATTCTACCCATACACATCATGAATGACCCAAGTTCCTTTAACCCAAGTGCATCCCAAGACTGATGAGCAATGACACCAGCATTAAATAGATTACCCAAGATGCTAAGGCCCAATCAGATGGAGGCAAACTGATCACATGCAGTTCTGCCTGTCACATGTGAGGGGCACGAAATACATGAGAAATACCTCTACTCTTAACAACAAATGATTGTAAACCAACATTTTTCCAAATGCATTTTTAACATTGTGCGGTTCACCATGATTAACATGATACTCTTTTTCTCTATTAACAGGTAGGCCAGAAGATAGCAGCATTGAAGAAAGCTATTGATTACCACGGTGCTTACACAGACATGGTAAGAGCAGATCTGGGGCACCTGTTCCCCAACTATGCAGTAAAATGTGTCTGCAGTGCAGTTCTGGTCTTGGTTTGGCCTTTGTTCTTGTCATTTTGTGATCCAGTTTCCTGGAAACTGGTAGGATCAATGAAACTCCAATTAACTTATTGGACTGGGAAAGATTGTTTCATCTGCGAGCTTCTCGAGATAGAATTGAGTGGGAGAGGGGGAAAAGAGTTGATGAAAGTTGTGGGGGACGAAAGTTAAGGCTCAGTGAAAGTAGGCGGAGATATCTGTCAGAATACAGAATATCACAAGCTATAGAAAAGTAAGTGGAACATGACATTTCTGACACTGGCTGGAGTCACACCTTGCACAAAGGAAGATGGTTGTGGTTGTTGGCGGTCAATAATCTCAACCTCAGGACATCGCTGCTGGAGTTCCTCAGGGCAGTGTTCTAGGTCCAGCAATCTTCAGCAGTTTCATCAATGACCTTCCCTCCATCATAAGGTCAGAAGTAGGGATGTTCGCTGATGACTGCACAGTGTTCAGTGCCATTCACAACTCCTCAGATAATGAAGCAGTCCATGCCCGCATGCAACAAAACCTGGACAACGTTCAGGCTTGGGCTGATAAGTGACAAGTAACATTCGCGCCACACAACTGCCAGGCAATGGCTATCTCCAACAAGAGAGCATCTTACCACCGCCCCTTGACATTCAACGGCATTACCAACGCTGAATCCCCCAACATCAACATCCTGGGGGTCACCATTGACCAGAAACTTAACATAAATACTATGGCCACAAGAGCAGGTCAGAGGCTGGTTATTCTGTGGTGAGTGTCTCACCTCCTGACTCCCCAAAGCCTTTCCACCATCTACAAGGCACAAGGAGTGTGATGGAATACTCTCCACTTGTCTGGATGAGTGCAGCTCCAACAGCACTCAAGAAGCTCGACTCCATCCAGGACAAAGCAACCCGCTTGATTGGCACCGATACAGCAAAGGCTATGGGCCCCGACAACATCCCGGCTGTCATGCTGAAGACTTGTGCTGTATCGTTCATGGGATCTGGGCATCGCTGGCAAAGCCAGCATTTATTGCCCATCCCTGATTGCCCTTGAGAAGGTGGTGGTGAGCCGCCTTCTTGAACTGCTGCAGTCCGTGTGGTGAAGGTACTCCCAAAGTGCTGTTAGGGAGGGAGTTCCAGGATTTTGACCCAGCGACGATGAAGGAACAGCGATAAACTTCCAAGTCAGGGTGGTGTGTGAATTGGAGGGGAACTTGGAGGTGGTGGTGTTCCCATGCACCTGCTGCCCTTGTCCTTCTAGGTGGAAGAGGTCGTGGGTTAGGGAGGTGCTGCTAAAGAAGCCTTGGTGAGTTGCTGCAGTGCATCTTGTAGATGGTACACACTGCAGCCACGGTACACCAGTGGTGGAGAGAGTGAATTTTTAAGGTGGTGAATGGCCAATCAAGCGGGCTGCTTTGTCCTGGATGGTGTCGAGCTTCTTGAGTGTTGTTGGAGCTGCACTCATCCAGGCAAGTGGAGAGTATTCCATCACACTCCTGACTTGTGCCTTGTAGATGGTGGAAAGGCTTTGGGGAGTCAGGAGGTGAGACACTCACCACAGAATAACCAGCCTCTGACCTGCTCTTGTGGCCATCGTATTTATGTTAAGTTTCTGGTCACTGGTGACCCCCAGGATGTTGATGGTGGGGGATTCTGCGATGGTAATGCCGTTGAATGTCAAGGGGTGGTGGTTAGACGCTCGCTTGTTGGAGATAGTCATTGCCTGGCACTTCTGTGGCGCGAATGTTACCTGCCACTTATCAGCCCAAGCCTGAACGTTGTCCAGGTTTTGTTGCATGCGGGCATGGACTGCTTCATTATCTGAGGAGTTGCAAATGGCACTGAACACCGTGCAGTCATCAGCGAACATCCCCATTTCTGACCTTATGTTGGAGGGAAGGTCATTGATGAAGCAGTTGAAGATGGTTGGGCCTCGGACACTGCCCTGAGGAACTCCTGCAGTGATGTCCTGGGGCTGTGATGATTGACCTCCAACCACCACAACCATCTTCCTTTGTGCTAGGTATGACTCCAGCCAGTGGAGAGTTTTCCCCCTGATTCCCATTGACTTCAGTTTTACTAGGGCTCCTTGATGACAGAATCGTTCAAATGCTGCCTTGATGTCAAGGGCAGTCACTCTCACCTCACCTCTGGAATTCAGCTCCTTTGTCCATGTTTGGACCAACGCTGTAATGAGGTCAGGAGCTGAGTGGTCCTGGCGGAACCCAAACTGGGCAT
The DNA here is from genome assembly GCF_052327205.1 of Somniosus microcephalus. Classification (NCBI taxonomy): domain Eukaryota; kingdom Metazoa; phylum Chordata; class Chondrichthyes; order Squaliformes; family Somniosidae; genus Somniosus; species Somniosus microcephalus. The sequence continues at coordinate 152,200,717 of NW_028225179.1, forward strand.
CAGTGAGCAGGTTATTGGTGAGTAAGTGCCACTTGATAAAACTGTTAATGACACCTTCCATCACTTTGCTGATGATTGAGAGTAGACTGATGGGGCGGTAATTGGCCGGGTTGGATTTGTCCTGCTTTTTGTGGACAGGACATACCTGGGCAGTTTTCTACATTGTCGGATAGATGCCAGTGTTGTAGCTGTACTGGAATGGCTTGGCCAGAGGCGCGGTTAGTTCTGGAGCACAAGTCTTCAGCACGACAGCCGGGATGTTGTCAGGGCCCATAGCCTTTGCTGTATGCAGTGCGCTCAGCCGTTTCTTGATATCACGTGGAGTGAATCGAATTGGCTGAAGACTGGTGGGGACCTCAGGAGGAGGCCAATATGGATAGGACCATTGAAACAGTGAGTGCTCATTAACTATCCTAGGAATTTGTACAGAATGTTTTTCTTTCAAATAATATACTTGTTTTATTTTACTCACAGGCACTTAAAGGAATGGCAATTGACAGACACTTGCTGGGCCTGAAGCTGCAGGCTATTGAAGAAGGTCTGAGTGTGCCAGAGATCTTCATGGACACCTCTTTTGCTGTGGCAACACACTGGAGGCTCTCGACAGGGCAGGTGCGTCTAAGTTGGGCATAGGAAATAATGACAACTTCAGTGCTGGCATTTACAGCACCAGCTGAACCCTCAAAGAGATTACCACACTGCAGACACTCCCAGATATTCTTCATTGTCTCAATTTTGAAGGTCCTGGACCAGCAATAAGGTCTCGCACAGAGCCAGTGCCCGTTGGACAATTGGGGGTAACGTGCCCACCATTTTCTGAAATGCAAGGTCCTGCCAGTGGTGTGGTGCCTTGGAAAATGTATACATACAAGCATACGACCTAGGAGCAGGAGTAGGCCACTCGGCCCTTCGAGCCTGCTCCGCCATTCAATAAGATCATGGCTGATCCGATTACTCCACATTCCCGCCTACCCCCTGTAGTGTATGTACCCGTCTACCTTTAAGGGAACTATTGAATGTAACCGTTCACCTTTAAGGGAACTACTTTAGGTGTGGCACTATTTGTTTGGCTTCTGTATACTGTAATACCGATAGTGACCACACCAGTATATAAGTGTTGTGGCAGGATTGCTGGGGCAGATTCGCCCTGACCTTCGAATAGTAAAGACCTGTTTGTTTGTTACTCCTGAAGTCTGTGTATTTATTAACTGCACAACCCACAGACTTTACAGTGGCGACGAGTCCGATTGTACCCTGCGGCAAGATTACCAAAGCAAGAAGAGCGTCGAAGAGAGGCAACCGCCCTCGTCGTGCTGCTGGAAGAAAACACGAGGCTGCAGCAGGAGAAAGGTGGAAGACTTTAGCAACAAAAGCTTCCATTAGCAACAGGCACTGACTACCCTTCTACCACGGTGCGGAGTGAGCCGATCAGCAGGGAACAAGGCGGCCGAAGAGACTGTGAGTAGGGGAAGGTGTAGAAGTATCCGGAGGATAAGGGCAGAGCACTCGACCTTGGTCGAGGGGGGAACGGAGCCGGTCAGAAAGTCGGGTCCAACGGCGTCGTGAGGCAGTCGGACCTCGATCGGCGGGAAAAGCCGGGCAGCGACCGCAGCCACGAAGCGCTGAGACTGGGAGTAGGCGCGGGAAGAGAAACCCAGCCGCAGCCGGGGAGGGAAACACCAGTCTGCGAGAGGGCTGGGAGGCGAACAGGAACCGTGCGGGTGGGAGAGAGAGACAGAGCCGAGCAAGGGGAGAGAGACTGCGCGAGAGCCAGTCCAGCGGCTGAGCTGTCCTCCACCAACGGGGTAACCAGAGCTGGTAGAACCGAACGTGAGGGAGAGACAGAGCCGAGCAAGGGGAGAGAGACTGTGCGAGAGCCAGTCCAGCGGCTGAACTGTTCTTCACCAACGGGGTACCCAGGGCCGGTAGAACCGAACGTGCGGGAGAGAGAGCGACAGAGCCGGGTACGGAGAGAGAGACTGCGCGAGAGCCAGTCCAGCGGCTGAACTGTCCTCCGTTAACGGGGTGTACCCAGCGCCGGTAGAGCCGTGCGGGCGGGAGGAAAAGACAGAGCCGAGTAAGGGGAGCTGTGCGAGAGCCAGCCCAGCGGCTGAACCTGTCCGCTGTGGGGAAAGCGTACCCCTTCCACCAGGAAGAAACGCGGGAAGCCGCCATTAGGCGGAGGAGACGACAGAAGCGGGAAACCGCCATTGAAGTGGGCGGGGAGAGAAAGGAAGAGCGGGAAACCGCCATTTTCACGGGAAAACCGCCATCTTAACTGACATACCGCCATTGAAGTGGGCGGGGAGAGAAGGAAAGAGCGGGAAACCGCCGATTTTGCGGGAAAACCGCCATCTTAGAAATAAACAAATAAATAAGAATACTTAAAGAAATACTGGTGCTGCTCCCAAGGGAAGAAAGATGCCTAAGCGAGGGAATATTAACGACTTTAATTCTGAAATAGAAGACTGGGCCACGTACGTGGAACGCATAGAGATCTATTGCGAAGCCAACAAAATAGAGGAAGACGACAAGGCGATAACATTGCTAAACTCGATGGGGGCAAAAACATACGGGCTCTTGAAGCATCTAATAGCACCAAATAAACCAGCGGATCAGATCTTCGAAGAGATTGTGGCTGTGCTGAAGGACCACTTGAACCCCACACTGTTGATGCTGGCTGAACGATTCAAATTCTACGCAAGAACGCAGAGGAAAGACGAAAGCAATGCGGAATACTTGGTCGAACTGCGTAGGCTAGCGAAATACTGCCAGTTCGGAGGGAATCTGACAGAAGCGCTGCGGGACAAGTTCGTATGCGGATTGTCCAAAGAAGGGACGCAGAAGTGACTACTGGAAGAGAACGACCTCACACTGGACCGGGCTGTCCTTATAGCTGCATCGCACGAAGCCGCAGCGAAAGGAACGGCGGAAATGCAGCTAAAGGCGGCGGCACTCGGGGTGGACCAAATTACTTCAAGCACAACAAAATGCTACCGTTGTGGGAAGACAACGCATGACCAGAACCAATGCTGGTTTAAGAACCAAGAGTGTAGGAAATGTGGCAAACTGGGTCACATCGCGAAGGTATGCCGGTCCAGGAAAAAGACCAACAATCAAAGGAAGCCACCACAAGAAAAGTACAACAAGGTACACAAGGTGGCTGAGAAGAGTTCAGACGAACAGAATTCAGACTCAGACCCAAACAACCAGGAGCTGGGTAGTCTGAGAATCCACAATGTGGGTAAAGAAACGGATCTACAGACCATCTGGGTCATACTAAAAATAGCTGGAGTCCAAGTAAGAATGGAGCTGGACACTGGATCAGCTCTATCAGTCATCAACCGAAGGGACTACCACCGGCTATTCTCTCACATACCTTTAAGAAATACCAAGTTCGTATTACAGACATACACGGGGCATAACGTATACCCCGTGGGGAAAATAAGAGTCAAGGTGAGAGATAGGGGTAAAGAACACCTAAGAATGAACTTGTACGTATTACCTGAGGGAGGACCACCACTTCTAGGATGGGAGTGGATTAAGAAAATAGACATGGAATGGCACTACCTAAAAGCCATAATGAGGGAGGACTCGGTGCAAGCTATTAGCTCAGATTCTGAAATGGATGATGATAAGACCAATTCGAATATGGAAGACAAGGCTAAAAGGGACTTGCCGACGATGGGGAAGAAAACGAAGACATGCAGAAGGACTTATGGTACCAAGAAGAATAAAGCTGCAGAGCAGAACTCCAGGTTGACAGAGAATTCTGAGCCTGTTCAAGCAAAGGATTCATCCACGACGGAAGAACACCGAGCTCGGACGCAAACTTATGTCAAAGTACGACAGCAATTAGAACAGTTGAGTGACCGTCTCGTACAAGAGATGAAAAATATGGAAAAGTTCTGGGACACCGAATGGGAGAACCTGGAAAGACAACAGAGACAGCTAGCTCAAGCAGAGAGCGACCATAGAGCCACCGTGGCCAAATACCAATCACATTCCCCTGATGTTGTTCAGGAACTAGAATATTTACAGAACGAACCAAAGGAAGAGGAATCTTCAGGAAGCCAGGATTTTATTCCAGTTCTTCTCTACGACTCCTTACAAGCAGAGTGTGAGAAGTTGAAAGAACAATATGAACAGGCCCAGGCTACAATTCTGGAGGGGGTTAACTCGGCAACCTCCGAAAAGCTAGTTTCAGTAGAAGCATATGAACAACTAAAGGTTGAACATGAGCAAGAAGTCCAAAGGCTGCAGGAAATTCTTGATGGGCTCAAGGCCAAGACAGACTCATCGGTAGAAGTTCCATCCATAGATGAGAAATTAGAGGTGAAAGACATGGCAGAACATGAAAGACAAGATGTCCAAGAACTCATAAAAATATTGAAGGAAACCCAAGACAAATATGAGGCGGCAATGTCCGAGGTTCAACAACTTGAAGAACAGATTCAACTGGGAATCCTTTCAGTGGAAGAAAAGGAAACTGTAAGAAACACAGAGACTGTAAGAATGGTCCCTGAACATGAGCTAGAGAGCATCAGGGCACAACTTTTCCGAGCGCTGAAAGCCAAAGTACAAGAGGAACAGAAGGTGGAAGCATTGGAGGAAAAGGTGGATGAAATGGAGAAGACTCTGATCCACAGTGTTCCCGTGGAAGAGTTAACGGTCAGCCAACTCCTTCATATGCTGAGGGAAAAGACTCTGCAATGGGAACAATCTGAACACGAGCTTCAATCTTCAACGGGAAGGAGTTCGGAGCTCTCAAAAGTTTGGGAAATAGCTGAGGTTGCAAAACAGACTTTACTGGGATGCCAAAAGTACGCTGAATCGCGTCTATGTGAACAACAGAATGTTGAAACAGCTGCTCCAGTAGAAGGATTGAATAGCCCGATCAATCAATCCCCGAGGGAAGGGGAAGTGTTAAAATCACAAATGAGGTCATTAGTGAAGGATTTGCAGGAAACCCAGGAAGAGCGGGATGAAGATGAATGCATGAAGAAGTCTTTTCAAGAAAGATGTCTAGGGAAGGAACCACCGTCAGCTAACGTCCAGACGGGTGAGGAGGAAGAAGAAGGCTCTCTCGCTGGCCTAACTCAGGACGAACCCGAATATTACCATGACCTGTTGAGTGACACTGAATATTACGAGGATGTGGTCTGCCCAGCTTGTGATGAAAACTCCCAAAGTGCTGAAATCCGGAGGAAGCACTTAAGGTCTAAGGAACATAGAGAGTTGGTGGCGCTACAGCTGGCAGCCGAGAAAGGAGCTCCGAGAGTTTCAAAAAGGCAGAAAAGAAAAAGAAGAAGCAGAAGATAATAACTGTCTAAAATATTAGCACTTCTACCATCTCAGGCGGGACACTACGAAAGGAGCTAAATTAGTTGAAAAACTGGAAAATGTCAAGACAGCCAGTTGGTTGTAAAAGTCCGCACTGCTGGTTCAACAGGACGAAAGTTCAAGCTGTTACGTCAAGAAAAAGGCTATGGAGGAGTCACGCTAGCCAGGTGAACCGGCTACACCAAAGAAATGTTGTTCGGAACGAGTCAAGATCAGAGACTGAATCTATGAACTGTTTCCGCAGAGACTGAACCTGTGAACTGTTCCCACCGAGATTATATCTGTAAATTGTTTTATATGACATTGACTCCACCGAGATTATATCTGTAATTTGTTTTATAGGAAGTTGAAGATATGTATGTTTAACGGGGACTCTGTAAGTAATAAGCTAAAAAGGGAGGATTGTAGTGTATGTACCCGTCTACCTTTAAGGGAACTATTGAATGTAACCGTTCACCTTTAAGAGAACTACTTTAGGTGTGGCACTATTTGTTTGGCTTCTGTATACTGTAATACCGATAGTGACCACACCAGTATATAAGTGTTGTGACCGGATTGCTGGGGCAGATTCGCCCTGACCTTCGAATAGTAAAGACCTGTTTGTTTGTTACTCCTGAAGTCTGTGTATTTATTAACTGCACAACCCACAGACTTTACACCCCCGATAACTTTTCACCCCCTTGGTAACCAAGAATCTATCTACCTCTGCCTTAAAAATATTCAAAGGCTCTGCTTCCACCGCCCTCTGAGGAAGAGAGTTCCAAAGACTCACGACCCTCTGAGGGAAAAAATTTCTCCTCATCTCTGTCTTATATTCAGGCTTTTTGAAGCAATCTAATCCTATGATCATTTGAATTTGTGGTTCTTAAGTCATATATATTATACTTTAGGAGAACATATCTAATTTCAAATGAAAAATATGTTTAAATGAACATGGGCCCCTAAAATGTAATCTTGTTTGAGGATCTCTGTGGTTATATGTTAAATGACCGCTCATAATTTAGTTTCTAATTAAACATTGTGAGGTTTAATTTACTTTTAGTGTAACCTTTTGCACACTGGCTAATGTGCCCAAGCTAAATTCCTACAATGAGCACACCAGAATTGAGCACAAATGTATTAACCAGTGCATTGAAAAGAACACCGAAGGGGGAAATGAAATTCCTGATTCTGTCGACGAATAAAGTACCCTATTCATGAAAAGGCAAATCTACTTTCATTTGTTTCCTGTTAGTGCATTGCTATTTGTTGGGATTTTGCTGTAAGCATCATGCCTAAAATGTTCTTGCATGTGAAGCGCTTTGAGATGTTTGGTTTAAATGCATCATCCACTTGTGTGTCTAATGTCATATGGTTAAAATTCCATGGTTCAAATGGGTTTTCTCTTGCCTCAAAGAAAAAAACCAAACAACTTTTTAATTAAGACCAAGACCGTTGGTACGTCGCCTTCGTTGCTCTTAGGGTAGGGCGGAGGGAGCAATTAAAGGAAGAAAGAATTAACTTGCATTTATATAGCATCTTTCACATTCTCAGGATGTCTCAAAGCATTTCACAGTTAAGTATTTACTTTTGAAGGGCAGTTCCTGTTACGTAGATGAAAATGGCAGCCAGGTCTCACAAACAGCAACCAAGATGAATTAGTTGATGGCGGTGGTTGGGGGAATAAACCCTGCTCTTCTTCATATAATGATATTTTATGATCAGGCAGACGGAACCTCGGTTTAACATCTCATCCAAAAGACAGCACCTCCAACAACATCCCTTGGTAATGACACTAAGATAGACAGCATGGTGTCAGCCTAAATTAAGCACTCAAGTTGGGATGGGACTTGAACCCACAACGTTTTGATTTGCAGGAGAGATTGATACCAAATGAGTCATGGGAGGGGAAGTTGCAAAACCAGAGGAAAATATACAGAATAGGAGGCAAGACCATTCACAAATTACGCTGAAAGTGATGAAAGGTCTCTGTGAATGTGGAGCTTTTTTTTTGATTGGCTATCAGTGAGCAGGAAATCTAGGCTATGATGTTCATATGGCGCACTGCTAGGCACTAAACTAGCCTGGAAGTGTTGCAACATTTCTGGCCAGGCATAATTGGAGGGCAGCAGAGGTTGGGTGCCATCAGATGCACTCTTTCAAGCTGGTGTAGGAAAAGAAAGTCTTGCATTTATATAGCACCTTATCACTTTGTCTCAGCACATACAGTGAATTACTTTGAATGCAGCAGGCATTTTGTGCACAGCATGGTCCCACAAACCGGAATGAGGTAACTGACCAGTGATCTATTTTTGGTGGTGTTGGTGGAAGGAGGAATGTTGACCAGGGCATTGTGAGAACTAGCTATTCTTCTTGAACCTCTGGGGCAGGCAGATGAGTGCTTGGTTTAGCATCTCACCCAAAGGATGACTCCACTCACAGTCCAGCACAGTTCTCAGTGGGTGCTGCACTGTCGGCCTAGATTATGTGTTCGGTTCTGGGAGCGGAGCTTAGACCCATAACCTTCCGACTCTGAACTGAGCCAAGTTCAGACAAATCTCGAATTGCAGTCCAAGGTACCGCCCCTCCTTGGCAATGCCTGTGCCTAATTTGCATGCCAGTAGCTTTCTGGTTTGATGAAGAGAACTCGACATTTGTATACTGAGCTGTGCATGTTCATTCTTGTGTCATCTTGCCAACCACAACCTAACCAATGCACCTCTCATCGATCACCCTTTGTTCCTCTCTCTGACTTACGAGCTTTGGCTGGTCCGATTTACTGAAGAAACTGCAATCCAGTCTGTGATTAATCCTGGCAGCCTTTACAGTCATCCAGGATCCGACACTTTGACCTCGGCTCAGTCTCTGAGTCAGTCTGGGTCAGGAGTAAAGCTGTGATGGGGTGGGGATAGCAAAGTGTAGTTTCAGTTGCCTGAGCTTGCAGAGTCCAAAATGGTAAGCCTGATAGAGGTGGAGGTAATTCATGTACAATGCATGTGTTAGCTGTTTTGATGTTGAAAGATTGGCCTTAATGTTGAACCTTTTCTCCTGTATAGGTGCCCGCCAGAACGGACTGCGTGATGTGCTTTGGTCCCATGGTGCCAGATGGATATGGTGTCTGGTACAATCCCCTAGAAGATCATATCAATTTCTCTGTCTCTGCCTTCAACTGTTGTGAAGAGACTAACGCAGAATGGTTTTCAAAATCTCTGGAGGCTGCTCTGTCGGACATGCAAAACTTAGTTTTAGAGACATCTTGTCAGACTGCATAAGAGAATCCTGTACGGGGAACACGATACAGCCTTTTATTGAGAAGTCACCTTGCAAACTGAACCAAATTGTTTGGTTAAGGCAGATAGCTGTCCGATCCAGATGTCCCAACAACTGAATTGTTAGTCAGTACCCACCATAATGCCTATTTGTAAGATGCTGGAGGCGGCTTAAGACCAAGTATCTGCTTTCAGTCCCAGAATTCAAAGGTCAAAGTGTAATGTCCTTGTTCTCATAATGTGTCTGAGGAAACCAAAGTTGTCATCTGTATAGTAAAAAATGTGTCTTGCATTTGCATTTATATGTTACAAATGAAGTGTATTTGTGCGGATGTAAGAGATGGACTTCACTTATTATCTCTGTTGGATTCTCATTCGTAACTTAATTGGCGACTGCTATGACAGATCAACACATGAAGGTATTGATTTCACTGTAGAGGACAGTATACGCGTGCATTATAAGCCTGTTACAGCTTTACGTTAAATGCAGTGATTTGTCTTTTGTCATCTTTATGCACATGTTTTTGCACCCCATGATTGCCTCTCACATCCACAGTCTAAAGGTATGGTACCGTGAAGGTCTAACCTAGCACTGTACAATACTCTATTATGCTGACATGTTGCCAGGTTCCACACGCCACTCTAACCTCCACTGCCAGCCCTTAGGCCCTCTCAGATTTCACATTTTGCTTGCAGTAACATTTTGTGTTCTGAATCCCTCTGTACTGGCATCTGGATTGTCACTGCCATTACTTCGGGGCTCGACCAGCCACTGAGAATTTCATTCTATGTATTTGGGTTCAATTTGAAGCTGGATCCCAAAGAAGGTGAAACATAGTCACCATCCCTAAAAATGGAATGCTTCAAATAGTTTGCTCAGTAACACCGTTTGATTTTGAAGTATATTTTTTCATGCAAATTTGCAGACACATATGTTAGTTCTTGCCAGTATTGTGAACAATATTCTACTATTAACAAAAAGTAGTGGGATGTAACAACATTTTAAATAAATAGTTTCTTGCAACTATTTTTTTCTCTTCCCCATATATTTTATTGGCATCTAATTTTAATGATTTTGCTGTTTATGAATGGAAATGTGAAATTGAGAATAACTAGCGAACACGAGCTTGGTTTCCAGTCACGAACTTGGAAGCTTGTTCCATCCTGAACAAATATCCTGAGGCTCAGGAGGAGACGTTTGTAGATTTTCTTTCATGCTGGTAACAGGAAGCACTTTGCATGGTTGTAGTTCACCGAGGAGGAGGAGGAGGGGCACACCTTCGTCTCGCTTTAGTTTGCTGCCTCTCCCTATTCTGTGCTTGCTGGAGGCTTTATAGAAACTTGCAGCACAGAAGGAGGCCACTCGTGCCTGTGCTGGCTCTTTGAAAGAGCAGCCGTACTTAGTCTAAGCCTGTTTTGTGTCCATAACCCTGTTTTGTCCAAGCCGTGTCAGCTGTGGCTCAGTGGGTAGCACTTTCACCTCGTGAGTCAGAAGGTTGTGGGTTCAAAATCTAGGCTGACACTCCCAGTGCTGCACTGTCAGAGGTGCCGTCTTTTGGATGAGACGTTAAACCGAGGCCCCGTCTGCCCTCTCAGGTGGACATAAAAGACACCATGGCACTATTTTGAAGAAGAGCAGGGGAGCTATCCCCGGTGTCCTGGCCAATATTTATCCCTCAATCAACATCACTAAAACAGATTATCACATCGCTGTTTGTGGGAGCTTGCTGAGTGCAATTTAGTTGTCACGTTTCCTACAACAGTGACTACACTCCAAAAGTACTTCATTGGGTATAAAGCGCTTTGAGATGTCCAGTGGATGTGAAAGGTGCGATAGAAATGCAAGTCCTTTTCTTTGTAACTCCTTTATAAAATTAGATAAGGAATCCATTTCAACCACCTTTTCTGGTACCGCGTTCCAGATCCTGACAACTCTGAAAAAATTTCTCCTCATCTCCCCTCTGGATCTTTTGCCAATGATTTTAAATCTAAGACAACTGGTTGTTGGCCCAATCGCCAGAGGAAATAGTTTTTCTCTAACAGAGAAACATAGAAGACAGGAGCAGGAGTAGGCCATTCGGCCCCTTGAGCCTGCTCCACCATTCAATGTGATCATGGCTGATCATCCAAATTCAGTACCTAGTCCCTGCTTTCTCCCCATACCCCTTGATCCCTTTAGCCTTAAGAAATATATCCAACTCCTTCTTGAATATATTTAATGAATTGGCCTCTACTGCCTTCTGTGGGAGAGAATTCCACAGGTTCACCACTCTCTGGGTGAAGAAATTTCTCCTCATCTCTGTCCTAAATGGCTTACCCCTTATCCTTAGACTGTGACCCCTGGTTCTGGACTCCCTGACCATCGGGAACATCCTTCCTGCATCTAGTCTGTCCAGTCCTGTCAGAATTTTATAAGTTTCAATGAGATCCCCTCTCATTCTTCTAAACTCCAGCGAGTACAAGCCCAATCGACACAATCTCTCCTCATACGTCATTCCTGCCATCCCAGGTATCAGCCTGGTGAATCTTCGCTGAACTCCTTCCATGGCAAGAATATCCTTACTCAGATAAGGCGACCAAAACTGCCACAATACTCAAGATGTGGTCTCACCAAGGCCCTGTACAACTGCAGCAAGACATCCTTGTTCCTGTACTCAAACCCTCTCACTACAAAGGCCAACATACCATTTGCCTTCTTAACCGCCTGCTGCACCTGAATGCTTACCTTCAGCGACTGGTGCACAAGGACACCCAGGTCTCGTTGCACTTCCCCTTCTCTCAATTTATTGCCATTCAGATAATAATCTGCCTTCGTGTTTTTGACACCAAAGTGGATAACCTCGCATTTATCCACGTTATATTGCATCTGCCATGCTTCTGTCCAATCACCCAACCTGTCCAAATCATCCTGTAGTTTCTCGGCATCCTCCTTACAGCACACACGCCCACCCAGCTTTGTGTCGTCTGCAAACTTGGAGATAGTACATCTAGTTCCCTTGTCTAGATCATTAATATATATTGTGAATAGCTGGGATCTAAGGACCGATCCCTGCGGTACCCCACTAGTCACTGCCTGCCACTCGGAAAAAGACCCGTTTATTCCAACTCTTTGCTTTCTGTCTGCCAACCAGTTCTCTATCCAAGTCAATACCTTGCCCCCAATCCCATGTGCCTTAACTTTACACGCTAATCTCTTATGCGGGACCTTATCGAAAGCCTTTTGAAAGTCCAAATACACAACATCCACTGGTTCTCCCTTATCTATTTTACCAGTTACATCCTCAAAAAATTCCAGTAGATTACAAGAGGCCCCAGAGGCTCAGGTAGGCCTCAGTGCGGCATCGGCAGCGGGTGGAGGCGGAGCAGCGTGGCAGAGCGACTACAAGAGGCCCCAGAGGCTCAGGTAGACCTCAGTGCGGCATCGGCAGTGGGTGGAGGCGGAGCAGTGCGACTACAAGAGGCCCCAGAGGCTCAGGTAGGCCTCAGTGCGGCAGCGGGTGGAGGCGGAGCAGCATGGCAGAGCGACTACAAGAGGCCCCAGAGGCTCAGGTAGGCCTCACCAATCTCCAATCTCAGGCAAGGAGAGAGGTAAAAAGTATTCAAGGTGTGACATCACCACAAAACAGGTAGGTGATTGGTTGGAGTATTTCTCTCGTTTTAAAACTTTAAGTCTGTGGTTTATAGTTTTTAAGGTTGCTGTGGTGTACCAGGGACAGTTTGTAAACCAGGGCCCTTAAATATATCATTTAACTGGAGTGAAATTGGTGGGATTCATTTAATTTTAATTAATTAGTTAAAGGGTAAGTGCGAGTCATCAGAGTGCTGTGAGCTTGGGTAAGAGTGAGAGTTCTTTAATTGTTATTTCTCTTCAAATCATTCTTGATAAGATTACTTTAAGCAGTTTAAGTAAAGGGGAAAAGTTAAATATTTGGGATTCTGTTGGTTTAAGAAGAGTAAAACAAGGTAACACTGCAGTAGGAGTAAATTGGCACAGCAGGCAGTGGAAACCAGTTTTCTAACCAATCAGCAGGGGTGACTCATTTGGCTGTAAACAAACAAACAGTATAAAAAGACCAGTCCCAGTGCGAGCAAGCACTGAGTGCGAGTCATCAAAGAGTGCTGTGAGTTAGGGTAAGTGGGGTATTAGATGCTCTTTTCAAACTTTAACTCTGGGTTGTAGTTAATAAGGCCTTTCTGGTGCAGAGTGACTGTTGGTAAACCATTTAACTGCTGTAACTAGAGGGATTGATTTAATTTTAATCCAATTAATTAAAGGGGATACTAGCATCTAAAATCGGGCAGAGGGTGTCCATAACTAACAATAAAAAATTTAATTAATTACATAGAATGGAGCAGGTGATGTGCTACTGTTGCGAGATGTGGGAGCCGGTGAACCCCATTGAGGCTCACGGTGATTACGTCTGTGACAAGTGTCTGCTGCTACAGGAACTCCAGCTCCGTGTTGATGAGCTGGAGTCTGAGCTTCAGACACTGCGACACATCAGGTAGGGGGAGAAGTACCTGGACTCTGTGTATCAGGAGGTGGTCACACCTATGAAGTTAAGTAATTCAGATGTAGCCCATGGTCAGGGACAGGACGGTGTGACTACGAGTGAGGCAGGTACGGGGATCCAGGAGGTAGAGCTGGAGGAGCTGCAGCCCTTGCTCTTGACCAACAGGTTCGAGGTTCTTACTCCCTGTGGGGACAGGAGCAGGGACTGCAGGGAGGATGAGCAACCTGGCCACAGCACCGTGGAACGGGGGGCCATTCAAGAGGGGGGAGTAAATAGAAATGTTGTAGTGGTAGGGGATAGTATTAGGGGGATAGATAGAGTTCTCTGCAGCCGAGAGCGAGAGTCCCGAAGGCTGTGTTGCCTACCCAGTGCCAGGGTTAAGGACATCTCCTCTGGGCTGGAAAGAAACTTGCAGTGGGAGGGGGTGGATCCAGTTGTCCTGGTCCATGTTGGTACAAACGACGTAGATAGGACTAGGAAGCCGGTTCTGTTAAAGGAGTATGAGCAGCTAGGGGTCAAATTAAAAAACAGAACCACAAGGGTAATAATCTCTGGATTATTACCTGAGCCACGAGCGAATTTGGCTAGGACAAATAAAATTAGAGAGTTAAATGCGTGGTTCAAAGACTGGTGTGGGAGAAATGGGTTTTGCTTCCTGGGACACTGGCACCAGTACTGGGGCAGGAGGGAGCTGTTCCGTTGGGACGGGCTTCACTTGGCCAGTGCTGGGACTAGAGTCCTGGCGGATCATATAACTAGGGCTGTAGAGAGGGCTTTAAACTAACTAGTGGGGGGGAGGTTCCTAGAGAGCAAATAATAAAAATGACAACAGAGAAGGTCATAGACTTAGGTAGCAGTGGGAAAATTAAAAACCAGAGCGTGTCAGGAAGGGGCAGAAGGTATGGAGTAAAAGGTAAAGTAATAAAAAGGGCAAAAGCAGGAACTAAGTGTCACAAAACATATTTGAAAGTTCTCTATCTGAATGCACATAGCATTCGTAACAAAATAGACGAGTTAATGGCACAAATAACTACATATGGGTATGATCTTGTGGCCATTACAGAAACATGGCTGCAGGGTGACAATGCCTGGGAATTAAACATTCCAGGTTATTTAACGATCAGGAAGGACAGGCAGGAAGGAAGGGGAGGTGGGGTGGCTATATTAAAGGAAGGAATCACTGTAATACAGAGAAATGATATTGGGTCAAAAGATCAGGATAATGAAACAGTTTGGGTGGAGGTAAGGAATAATAAGGGGAAAAAAACACTAGTGGGCGTAGTCTATAGGCCTCCGAACAGTTGCAACTCTGTTGGACGGAGTATCAATCAGGAAATAGTTGAGGCTTGTAATAAGGGAGCATCTATAATTATGGGGGATTTTAACTATCATATTAATTGGACAAATCAAATTGGGCAGGGCTGCCTTGAGGATGAGTTCATTGAGTGTATTAGGGATGGGTTTCTTGAGCAGTATGTAACTGAACTGACCAGGGGGCAAACAACCTTAGATCTGGTCCTGTGTAACGAGACAGGATTAATTAAAAATGTCCTAGTAAAGGATCCCCTTGGAATGAGTGACCATAACATGGTTGAATTCCATATTCAATTAGAGGGTGAGAAGGTTGGATCACAAACAAGCGTGCTAAGCTTGAATAAAGGAGACTACGAAGGTATGAGAGCGGAATTGAGTAGAGTGGGTTGGGAAAATAGATTAAAGGGTAAGACGATACATGATCAGTGGTGTACATTTAAGGAGTTATTTTACAACTTCCAAAAAATATATATTCCACTGAGAAGAAAAGGGTGTAAAAGAAAAGACAGCCATCCGTGGCTAAGTAAAGAAATTAAGGATAGTATTCGACTAAAAACAAGGGCATATAAGGTAGCCAAATCTAGTGGGAGGATAGAGGATTGGGAAAACTTTAAAAGACAGCAAAAAATAACAAAAAGATTGATTAAGAAAGGGAAGATAGATTATGAAAGTAAATTAGCAAAAAATATAAAAACAGATAGTAAGAGTTTTTATAGTTACATAAAAAGAAAAAGGGTGGCTAAAGTAAATGTTGGTCCCTTAGAGGATGAGACCGGGAAATTAATGGTGGGAAATATGGAGATGGCAAAAACACTGAATGAATATTTTATATCAGTCTTTACAGTAGAAGACACTAAGAATATCCCAATACTGGACAAACAGGGGGCTAAAGGGGGAGAGGAGCTAAACACGATCAAAATCACTAAGGAAGTGGTACTCGGTAAAATAATGGGACTCAAGGCGGATAAATCACCTGGACCTGATGGCTTACATCCTAGGGTCTTGAGGGAAGTGGCGGTAGGGATTCTGGATGCATTGGTAATAATTTTTCAAAACTCCCTGGACTCGGCAAAGCTCCCGGCAGACTGGAAAACTGCTAATGTAACACCCTTCGTTAAAAAGGGCATTAGACATGTAATACCCACTGGAAATGTTATGTACGCTAAGTATGGTTATCAATCTTTAACTTAGACACTGTATTATCATTGTTATAAATCCCTGGGTTAAAGTTGCCCATGTGAAGGTACGGCAAGAACTTTTAAGGACACAATGTGACTAAGAGCAGACTTTCCATAATTCTGCACCAGTATCAACTGTTGCAGACAGTGAGGCTGCGCAGTCTCCAGGCAGAAACCCCAGGAGGAAGGGGTGGAGTCGGGGTTTTCGAGCGGGAAAAAGGAGCGACTGGAAAAAAAGAGGGCAGGAGCTCTGAAAAGAGGGCTCAGGAGGCAAATGGCTGCCGCATCCCGTCCCGGGTTTCCAAACTCGGCCGCCGCCCTTCGTATTAGTAGCTCTGCATCCAGAACTCAAAGTGGGATTCAGTGATCGTGAAGAGAATTCAACGAAGGGGTTCGGCGTCGTAAGTCTTGCAGACATTATACATACCATGAGCTCCAACTTAAGCGCGCCAATGAAAGAGTGCACTCGAATTTGGACACAGGGACAGATTCTCCTTTGAATCCATGTAAATGGAGAATGTATGTTTATTATGTCTAGATTCATTCTAATGTATGCAAATGTCTAATTTAGTTCATTGACCTGTAATCTTCTTATACTGTCTGACGTTAAAACTATAAAGTAAGATAATTAGAATTAAGCCAGTGTAGTAGTGATCTCCTTACTGGACTATAGAATACTGTCTACAACAGAGACCACATCTCACATATATCTAGAGAACCGTGAAGGGGTTACAGACAGAAGGCTGGAAACTATAGACCGGTTAGCACTGTGGTTAGCACTGTTGCCTCACAGCGCCAGGGACCCGGGTTCGAATCCGGCCTCGGGTGACCGTCTGTGTGGAGTTTGCACATTCTCCCCGTGTTTGTGTGGGTTTCCTCCGGGTGCTCCGGTTTCCTCCCACAGTCCAAAGATGTGCGGTTAGGTTGATTGGCAATGATAAATTGACCCTTAGTGTTAGGGGGATTAAATACGTGGGGATAGGGTGGGACATGTGTTGGTGTAGGGGTTACGGGGATCGGGTGGGATATGTGTCGGTGCAGGCTCGATGGGCCGAAATGGCCTCTATCTGCACTGTGGGGTTTCTGTGATCTGTGGTAGGTAAAATTTTGGAGTCCATTATTAAGGAGACAGTAACAGGACATTTGGATAATCATAATTTAAAAGGACAAAGTCAGCATGGTTTTATGAAGGGGAAGTCATGTTTGACAAATTTGCTGGAATTCTTTGAGGAAGTAACATATAGGGTGAATAAAGGGGAACCAGTGGATGTAGTGTATTTAGACTTCCAAAAGGCATTTGACAAGGTGCCACACAAAAGATTATTGCTTAAGATAAAAAATCACGGGATTGGGGGTAATATTCTGGCATGGATAGAGGATTGACTATCTAACAGAAGGCTGTGGTAAACCACTGTTTGTATTCCACTGTGTGCATGCCTGTACATGCCTCGGCTGACTCCTCCCACGAATCCAGGTATAAAGGTGACTGCTCCACAGCCCCTTTGTATTCTGGACCGGTCGACCACTCGAGGCACACCTTCATTCTCTTGTTAATAAAAGTCTGTTAATTACTCGCTTAATCTCAGTCTTTTGAGTTATTGATAGCGCATCAAAGGCAGAGAGTTGGGATAAATGGTTCATTCTCAGACTGGCAATCAGTAACTAGTGGTGTTCCGCAGGGGTCAGTGCTGGGTCCCCAACTCTTTACAATCTATATTAACGATTTGGAGGAGGGGACCGAGTGTAACATATCAAAGTTTGCAGATGATACTAAGATGGGAGGGAAAGTAGTGAGTGAGGAGGACATAAAAAAACCTGCAAGGGGACATAGACAGGCTAAGTAAGTGGGCAGAGATTTGGCAGATGGAATACAATACTGGAAAGTGTGAGGTTATGCACTTTGGCAGGAAAAATCGTAGAGCAAGTTATTATCTTAATGGCAAGAAACTGGAAAGTACTGAAGTACAAAGGGATCTGGGGGTCCTGGTGCACGAAACTCAAAAGGTTAGTATGCAGGTGCAGCAAGTGATTAAGAAGGCCAATGGAATGTTGGCTTTCATTGCTAGGGGGATAGAATATAAAAATAGGGAGGTATTGCTTCAGTTGTGCAAGGTATTGGTGAGACCACACCTGGAATACTGCATACAGTTTTGGTGTCCATACTTAAGAAAAGACATACTTGCTCTCGAGTCAGTACAAAGAAGGTTCACTCGGTTAATCCCGGGGATGAGGGGATGGACATATGAGGAGAAGTTGAGTAGATTGGGACTCTACTCATTGGAGTTCAGAAGAATGAGAGGCGATCTTATTGAAACATTTAAGATTGTGAAGGGGTTGGATCGGGTGGATGCGGGGAGGATGTTCCCGATGATGGGTGAAACTAGAACTAGGGGACATAGTCTTAGAATAAGGGGCTGCTCTTTCAAAACTGAGATGAGGAGGAACTACTTCACTCAGGGTGGTAGGTCCATGGAATATGCTGCCCCAAAAAGCTGTAGAAGCTACATCATTACATAAATTTAAAACAGAAATAGACAGTTTCCTAGAAGTAAAGGGAATTAAGGGTTACGGGGTGCGGGCAGGAATTTGGACATGAGTCTAGGTTCGGATCGGACATGGCCCTGTGGGTAGCGGAGCGGGCCCAGGGGCCGTGTAGCCTGATCCTGCTCCTATTTCGTGTGTCTAATTCTGTTAGATTCAGGAGATGGTTCTGTGATAGTAGATTGGCGGTTAGGATCAGATCAGCCATGATCTTATTGAATGGCGGAGCAGGCTCGAGGGGCCGATTGGCCTACTCCTGCTCCTATTTCTTATGTTCTTATTAGTCGAGCATGATTTACCTTTTGTAAATCCATGTTGACTTTGTCCAATCCTGTCACTGCTTTCCAAGTGCTCTGCTATTACATCTTTTATAATGGACTCCAGCATTTTCCCCACTGCCGATGTCAGGCTTACCAGTCTGTAATTTCCCGTTTTCTCTCTACCTCCTTTTTTGAATAGTGGGGTAACATTAGCTACCCTCCAATCCATGGGTACTGTTCTAGATTCCATCGAATGTTGGAAGATGATCAGTAATGCATCTACTATTTCTAGGGCCACTTCCTTAAGTACCCTAGGATGTAGATTATCAGGCCCTGGGGATTTATCGGCCTTCAATCCCGTCAATTTCCCTAACAGCATTTCCCTATAAATCCTGATTTCTTTCAGTTCCTCCCTTTCATCAGACCCTATGTTCCCTGACATCTCTGGGAGATTATTTCTGTCCTCCTTTGTGAAGACAGAACCAAAATATGTATTTAATTGGGATGCCATTTCTTTGTTCCCCATTATAAATTCCCCTGATTCTGACTGCAAGGGACCTATGCTTGACTTCACCAATCTTTTTCTCTTCACATGTCTATAAAAGCTTTTACAGTCAGTTATGTTCCTTGCAAGCTTACTCTCATATTCTATTTTCCCATTCTTAATTAATCCCTTTGTCCTCCTTTGTTGAATCCTAAACTGCTCCCAATCCTCAGGTTTACTGCTTTTTCTGGCCAAGTTATATGTCCTCTCCTTGGATCTTATGCTATCCCTAATTTCCCTTGTTAGCCACGGTTGAGTCACCTTTTTTGTTTTATTTTTATGCCAAACTGGGTTGAACAAATTCTGCAGTTCATCCATGCGGTCTTTGAATGTTGGCCATTGCCTATCCACCGTCAACCCTTTGAGTGACATTCCCCATCAATCCTACCCAACTCGCGCCTTATACCATCGTAGTTTCCTTTATTTAAATTCAGGACCCTAGTCTCTGAGTCAACTGATTCACTCTCCATCTTAATGAAGAATTCTATCATATTATGATCGCTCTGACCCAAGGGGCCTCGTACAACAAGATTGCTAATTAATCCTTTCTCATTACTTAATACCCAGTCTAAGATGGCCTGATCTCCAGTTGGTTCCTCGACATATTGGTCCAGGAAACCATCCCGTAAAAACTTCAGGAATTCCTCCTCCACAGTATTGTTACTAATTTGGTTAGCCCAATCTATATGTAGATTAAAGTCACCCATGATGACTGCTGTGCCCTTATTGCACGCTTCTCTAATTTCCCTTTTAATGCCATCCCCAACCTCCGCATTACTGTTTGGAGGTCTATATACCACTCCTACTAACGTTTTCTGCCCCTTGGTATTTCTCAGTTCTACCCATACAGATTCCACATCATCAGAGCAAATATCCTTCCTTACAATTGTGTTAATCCCCTCTTTAACCAGCAATGCTACCCCACCTCCCTTTCCTTTTTGCCTATCTTTCCTGAATATTGAATATCCCTGGATGTTGAGTTCTCAGCCTTGGCCACCCTGGAGCCATGTTTCCGTAATCCCAATCAAATCATATTCGTTTACCTCTATTTGCGCAGCAAATTCATTCACCTTATTACGAATGCTCCTCGCATTAAGACACAAAGCCTTCAGGCTTGTTTTCTTAACGCTCTTAGACCTATTAGAATTATTATTTACTGTGGCCATATTTGATTTAAACCGTTGATTTCTCTGGCTGCCCCTTTTGTTTTTCTCCTTCCTATCTCTTGCTTTTATCCTTGTTTCCCTTTCCTCTGTCTCCCTGCTCAGGCTCCCAACCCCCTGCCATTTTAGTTTAAACCCTCCCCCAGAGCACTAGCAAACACTCCCCCTAGGACATCAGTCCGGTTTGCACTGGTCCCAGCTCCCCCAGAACTGGTTCCAATGTCCCAGGAATTTGAATCCCTCCGCCTTGCACCATTCCTCTAGCCACGTATTCATCTGAAATATCCTTCTATTTCTACTCTGACTAGCACGTGGCACTGATAGCAATCCTGAGATTACTACCTTTTGAGGTCCTATTTTTTAATTTACCTCCTAGCTCCCTATATTCAGCTTTTAGGACCTCATCCCATTTTTTTACCTATATCGTTGATACCTATATGCACCACGACAACTGGCTGTTCACCCGCCCCTTCCAAAATGTTCTGCAGCCGCTCGGAGACATCCTTGACCCTTGCACCAGGGAGGCAACACACCATCCTGGAGTCTCGTTTGTGGCCGCAGAAATGCCTATCTATTCCCCTTACAATAGAATCCCCTATTACTATAGCTCTACCCCTCTTTTTCCTCCCGTCCTGTGCAGCAGAACCACCCCTGGTGCCAGGAAGTTGGCTGCTGCTGCTTTCCCCTGATAAGGCATCCCCCTCAACAGTATTTAAAGTGGTATATATGTTTGAGAGGGGGATGTCCACAGGGGACTCCTGCACTACCTGCCTGCGTCTACTACTCTGCCTGTTGGTCACCCATTCCCTTTCTGCCTGTGCAAGCTTTGCCTGCGGTGTGACCAACTGTTTAAACGTGATATCCACAACGTCCTCAGCATTGCGAATGGTCCAGTATGTATCCAATCGCAGCTCCAGTGCCGCAATGCGGTCTGCCAGTAGCTGCAGCTGGATACACTTCCTGCTCACATGGTCGTCAGGGACACAGGAAGTGTCCCTGAGTTCCCACATAGCGCAGGAGAAGCATACCACGGGGCCGAGCTCTCCTGTCATGACTTACCCTTTAATTAATTCAAATTAAATTAAATCAAATCAATCCCACCAATTACACTGCAGTTAAATGATATACTTAAGGGCCCTGGTTTACCAACAGCCCGCGCTTTACCACAGAGAGCTTAAAAACTATAAACCATAGAGTTTAAGTTTAAAAAAGAGAGAAATACTCACCAACCACTTACCTGCTTTCTGGTGACGTCACACTTCGATTACTTTTTACTTCTCTCCCTCCCTCTGAGCTCGGAGATTGGTAAACCTACCTGAGACTCACCGCCGCTTTTGAACCTCGCCACCACTGCCTCGGTCCTCGCAGGGCCGCCGCCGCTCTATCTACTCTATCAAAAACTCTTAAAAACCGCTACTATGTCGCCTCTTAACCTTCTCTTTTCCAAGGAGAAAAGTCCTAACTTATCCAATCTCTTCTCATAACTGAAGTCCCTCAGCCTTGGTAAAGCTCCTCTGTGATCTTTCTAAAGACTTCACATCTTTCTTGAGGTGTGCTCCCAAGAATTGTCCACAATACTCCAGCTGAGGCCAGGTTAGGTGTTAATCAGAGTATAAAGTCTTAATCCCCTTGTGCAAGATCTTCATTTAAACACAAATTTTTTGTGTGTTTACACAAAAACATAGAAGATAGGAGCAGGAGCAGGCCATTCAGCCCCTCGAGCCTGTTCCGCCATTTAATGAGATCATGGCTGATCATCCAAATTCAGTACCCTGTCCCTGCTTTCTCCCCATATCCCTTGATCACTTTAGCCTTAAGAAATATATTTAACTCCTTCTTGAATATATTTAATGAATGCCTTCTGTGGTAGAGAATTTAACAGGTTCACCACTCTCTGGGTGAAGAAATTCCTCCTCATCTCTGTCCTAAATGGCTTACCCCTTATCCTTAGACTGTGATCCCTGGTTCTGGACTCCCCGACCATCGGGAACATCCTTAGAGTCATAGAGTCATAGAGTAATACAGCACGGATAGAGGCCCTTCGGCCCATCGTGTCCGCGCCGGCCATCAAGCCCTGTCTAATCTAATCCCATATTCCAGCATTTGGCCCGTAGCCTTGTATGCTATGGCATTTCAAGTGCTCATCCAAATGCATCTTAAATGTTGTGAGGGTTCCTGCCTCCACAACCCTTTCAGGCAGTGAGTTCCAGACTCCAACCACCCTCTGGGTGAAAAAGTTCTTTCTCAAATCCCCTCTAAACCTCCCGCCCTTTACCTTGAATCTATGCCCCCTAGTTATTGACCCCTCTACTAAGGGAAAAAGCTCCTCAGCATCCATCCTATCTATGCCCCTCATAATTTTGTACACCTCAATCATGTCCCCCCTCAGCCTCCAAGGAAAACAAACCCAATCTGCCCAGTCTCTCTTCATAGCTGAAGCGCTCCAGCCCTGGTAACATCCTGGTGAACCTCCTCTGCACCCTCTCTAACGCGATCACATCCTTCCTGTAGTGTGGCGACCAGAACTGCACACAGTATTCCAGCTGTGGCCTAACCAGTGTTTTATACAGCTCCATCATAACCTCCTTGCTCTTATATTCAATGCCTCGGCTAATGAAGGCAAGTATCCCATATGCCTTTTTTACCACCTTATCCACCTGTTCCGCCGCCTTCAGGGATCTGTGTACTTGCACACCCAGATCCCTCTGACCCTCCGTCTTGCCTAGGGTCTTTCCATTCATTGTGTATTCCCTTGCCTTGTTAGTCCCCCCAAAGTGCATCACCTCGCACTTTTCCGGGTTAAATTCCATTTGCCACTGTTCCGCTCATCTGACCAACCCATCTATATCGTCCTGCAGACTGAGGCTACCCTCCTCGCTATTTACCACCCTACCAATTTTTGTATCATCCGCGAACTTACTGATCATACCCTTTACATTCATATCCAAGTCATTAATGTAGACCACAAACAGCAGGGGACCCAGCACCGATCCCTGTGGTACCCCACTGGCCACAGGCTTCCAGTCACAAAAACAACCTTCGACCATCACCCTCTGCCTTCTGCCACTAAGCCAGTTTTGTATCCAATGTGCCAAGGCACCCTGGATTCCATGGGCTCTTACCTTCTTGACCAGCCTCCTGTGCGGGACTTTATCGAAGGCCTTACTGAAATCCATGTATACCACATCCACTGCGTTACCCTCATCCACACACCTAGTCACCCCCTCAAAAAATTCAATCAAATTAGTCAGACATGATCTTCCCTTGACAAAGCCATGTTGACTATCCCTGATTAATCCTTGCCTCTCCAAGTGGAGACAAATTTTGTCCCTCAGGACTTTTTCCAATAATTTTCCTACCACTGATGTTAGGCTCACTGGCCTGTAGTTCCCCGGTTTTTCCCTACTACCCTTCTTGAATAATGGTACTACATTAGCGGTTCTCCAGTCCTCTGGCACATCCCCTGTGGCCAGAGAGGTCCTGAATATATGTGTTAGAGCCCCTGCAATCTCCTCCTTTGCCTCACACAGCAGCCTGGGATACATTTCATCCGGACCTGGGGATTTATCCATTTTTAGGCCAGCTAAAACCGTCAATACCTCCTCCCTCTCGATGTTAATATGTTCGAGCATATCACAGTCCCCCCGCCCTATTTCTATGTCTACATCGTCCTTCTCCATAGTGAAAACAGATGCAAAAAATTCATTTAGAACCCCTCCTACATCTTCCGGCTCCACACACAGATTGCCACTTTTGCATCTAGTCTGTCTAGTCCTGTTAGAATTTTATAAGTTTCAATGAGATCTCCTCTCATTCTTCTAAACTCTAGCGAATAGAAGCCAAATCGACCCAATCTCTCTTCATATGTCATTCCTGCCATTCCAGGTATCAGCCTGGTGAATCTTCACTGCACTCCCTCCATGGCAAGAACATCCTTCCTCCGATAAGGCGACCAAAACTGCACACAATACTCAAGGTGTGGTCTCACCAAGGCCCTGTACAACTGCAGCAAGACATCCTTGCTCCTGTACTCGAATCCTCTCGCTACGAAGGCCAACATACCATTTGCCTTCTTAACCGCCTGCTGCACCTGCATGCTTACCTTCAGCGACTGGTGCACAAGGACACCCAGGTCTCGTTGCACTTCCCCTTTTCCCAATCTATTGCCGTTCAGATAATAATCTGCCTTCCTGTTTTTGCCACTTAAGTGGATAACCTCGCATTTATCCACATTATACTGCATCTGCCACGCATCTGCCCAATAACCCAACCTGTCCAAATCATACTGCAGTTTCTCTGCATCCTCCTCACAGCACACACGCGCACCCAGCTTTGTGTCGTCTGCAAACTTGGAGATATTACATCTAGTTCCCTCGTTCAGATCATTAATATATATTGTGAATAGCTGGGGTCTAAGGACCGATCCCTGCGGTACCCCACTAGTCACTGCCTGCCACTCGGAAAAAGACCTATTTATTCCAACTCTTTGCTTCCTGTCTGCCAACCAGTTCTCTATCCAAGTCAATACCTTACCCCCAATCCCATGTGCTTTAACTTTGCACGCCAATCTCTTATGGGGGACATTATCGAAAGCCTTCTGAAAGTCCAAATACACCACATCCACTGGTTCTTTCTTATCTATTCTACCAGTTACATCCTCAAAAAATTCCAGTAGATTAGTCAAGCATGATCTTTTATAATGGACTCTAGCATTTTCCCCACTACCGATGTCTGGCTTACCGGTCTATAATTCCCCGTTTTCTCTCTACCACCTTTTTTGAATAGTGGGGTAACATTAGCTACCCTCCAATCCATGGGAACTGTTCGAGTCTATAGAATTTTGGAAGATGACCAGCAATGCATCTACTATTTCTAGGGCCACTTCCTTAAGTGTCCTAGGATATAGATTATCAGGCCCTGGGTATTTATCAACCTTCAATCCCATCAATTTCCCTACCACCATTTCCCTACAAATAATGATTTCATTCAGTTCCTCCCTCTCATCAGACCCTATGTTCCCCGACATCTCTGGGAGGTTATTTGTTTCCTCCTTTGTGAAGACAGAACCAAAATATGTATTTAATTGGTCTGCCGTTTCTTTGTTCCCCATTATAAATTCCCCTGATTCTGACTGCAAGAGACCTATGCTTGACTTCACCAATCATTTTCTCTTCACATATCTATAGAAGCTTTTACAGTCAGTTTTTATGTTCCCTGCAAGCTTACTCTCATACTCTATTTTCTCCCTCTTAATTAATCCCTTTGTCCTCCTTTGCTGAATCCTAAACTGCTCCCAATCCTCAGGTTTGCTGCTTTTCCTGGCCAATTTATATGTCCTCTCCTTGGATCTTATGCTATCCCTAATTTCCCTTGTTAGCCACGGTTGAGTCACCTTTTTGTTTTATTTTATGCCAAACAGGGATGAGCAAATTCTGTAGTTCATCCATGCGATCTTTAAATGTTTGCCATTGCCTTTCCACCGTCAACCCTTTAAGTAACATTCCCCAATACATCCTAGCCAACTCGCGCCTCATACCATCGCAGTTTCCTCTGTTTAAATTCAGGACCCTAATCTCTGAGTCAAATACTTCACTCTCCATCTTAATGAAGAATTCTATCATATTATGATCGCTCCACCCCAAGGGGCTTCACACAACAAGATTGCTAATTAATCCTTTCTCATTACATAATACCCAGTCTAAGATGGCCTGATCTCTAGTTGGTTCCTCGACATATTGGTCCAGGAAACCATCACATATACATTCTAGGAATTCCTCCTCCACAGTATTGTTACTAATTTGGTTAGCCCAGTCTATATGCAGATAAAGTCACCCATGATAACAGCTGTGCCCTTATTGCACGCGTCTCTAATTTCCCGTTTAATGCCATCCCCAACCTCAGCATTACTGTTTGGGGTTCTGTATGCAAGTCCCGCTAATGTTTTCTGCCCCTTGGTATTTCTCAACTCTACCCATACAGATTCCATATCATCAGAGCTAATATCCTTCCTTACTATTGTTTTAATCTCTTCTTTAACCAGCAATGCTACCCCACCTCCTTTTCCTTTTTGCCTGTCTTTCCTGAATATTGAATACCCCTGGATGTTGAATTCCCAGCCTTGGTCACCCTGGAGCCAATTATATCATATCCTTTTACATCTATTTGCACAGCTAACTCATCCACGTTCTTGCGAATGCTCCTCGCATTAAGACACAAAGGCCTAGAAATTCAGTATCGCCACGTTTGGGGCGTTATAGTCGAGTGTGCGCTAAATTTAGCGCGCGGCGCAAATTATCGCCACCTTCAGCGAAATTGACTTGCTTCGCCCCAAGAGGTGCTTGGTGCGCTAAAGCAGGCGCTGCACGACTGTCCTAAGGCGCTAAGCCGGAGAGGCAAGGCGCTACCACCGAGGGCGGGCGCAGCGCAGGTGCGGCCAGTTAGCGATTGCAGGCAGACACGCTGGCGCCGCTCACCTCTTAAAGGGGGAGGGTCGATTTGGCTTGCAGCCATGCCCTGCACATTGGAGCCCTGATTCTCGGCCTGGACAGACCCTCTGCCACATTCTAACACCTAGGACCATGGAGAGGGCCAGGGAGTGAGCGCTGCGGTTCAGTGAGGGTGCCCTGAAGGTTCTGGTTGGCGCAGTGGAGCGCAGGCGATCTATCCTGTTTCTGGACAGTGGCAGGAGGCCGCTGCCCAACGAATATCAAAAAGCTTGGAGGGAGGTGGCACACAGAGTGACCTCCAGCATCATGGTACCTAGGACCCCTGTGCAATGCAGGAAGAAGTTCAACGACCTCACTCGGGTTGTCAGGGTGAGTACCCTTTCCAGTATCCTCTTCATCCCTGCATATGCACCTCACTTTATGGCCAAAGGGTCCTGAAAGCCCCAATGCCCAGTCCTCATCCAACACCTATGGGCCTTTCAAGAAACTCATATGCACATTCACCACTTTACACACTGTAAGGGCTATTCGACCATGGGAGGCAGTGCAGCCAAGATCAGGGCTTCACACTGTACTCAGAGCCCGTCCTTTCTCTTGCAGGGCAAGCTGGCGCACAATAGGAGGCAGCAGCAACGGACCGGGGGAGGCCGTCCTGACCTTAAAGACCTCAGCGATCTGGAGCAGCGAGTCCAGCGGATTATGGCAGGCCGGATGATTGGCCCCGTCACCACTGGAGATGCCGACCCCGTTCTGGACAGCAATGGTAAGGTCATCACCTTTTTGACCTCTCTCCTTCCACTTGTGCCTCACACCAGCATCCTTTGCCACTATCGAACCAATACAGTGCATTGCAGCACTCATGCCTCCCTCGCTGCCCCCCTGTCCTCACGCTAAAGCAACTCTTGTACCTCCCTGCTTTCAGATGCTGATTCGCCAGGTGAGGAGGCGGGCCCTCAAGCTGCCACTGTGAGTGATTCTGAAGGCGAGCAGGAAGAGGAAGCCAGACAATCAGTGCCACTCTCAGCCGAGGCAGCCCATGGCCATAATGGGGACACGCCTTCCCTGGAGGGGAGCAGGGGGCAAGGGTCTGAGGAGGGTGAAGCTCCGGGGCCCAGCGGGCTGCAGCAACGCCGGGGGGGGGGCGGGTAGGGAAGCTCGGCGGCCTTCTCCCCGGAGGGAGAGTCTGGCCTCCAGTCCTGCTACAGTGAGCGCAGAAGAGGAGCGGCTCCTCACTGAAATGGGCGCCCAGGCAGAGCAGAGGCACACTGAGCTCATGGCTGCAGTGGCAAGGATGCCTGACTCCATAGAGTCACTGGCAAGGAGTGTCCAGGGCTTCAGGGCAACACAGGCAAGGAGTCTGCAGGACTTCAGTGCAGCACAGGCAAGGAGTCTGCAGGACTTCGGTGCAGCACAGGCAAGGAGTCTGCAGGACTTCGGTGCAGCACAGGCAAGGAGTCTGCAGGACTTCGGTGCAGCACAGGCAAGGAGTCTGCAGGACTTCGGTGCAGCACAGGCAAGGAGTCTGCAGGACTTTGGTGCAGCACAGGCGGCTTCCACGCACGTGCTTAGTCGCGCCATGCAGTCAGTGGCTGGTCTGATGCAGACACAGATTAGGGCCACACGAGCACTGACTGCTGCCACCCTCGCTGGATCGGGCAGGATTCGCTGGGGCCCTCACCGCACCGCAGCAGGCCAGCAGTCTGTGCTTCAGCAGATTGCTCTGCATGCTGCAGTGCTGCCCCGTGGGAGTGCCAGTGTGTCGTCCAACCAGGGAGTGCCTGTGCTCTGTCAGGATGGCAGCATTCCTGCTGCCAACACTGTCACTCCTCCACTGCAGCTGCCACCACCCATAGGACAAACTGCTGCCGCCCATTCATAGTTGGAGCAGTCAGCAGCGGGGCCCTCCAGGCCCAGAGCTGGTCCAGGCCGTCCCCCAAGGGCATCTGCCGACTCACTTTCTGACACTCAGCAGCCTTCCCCCAGCCTTGCTGCAGCCACTGGGGTCCCATTGCGGAGGAGCTGCAGGGTGGGAAGGGGCCAATCTCGCAAGCAAAGCAGATCACCCTCGCAGGCCAAAAAGTAGGAGGTGTGGCAAAATGGTGTGAATTTTTTTATTGAAGGCCGAGGATCATGGTCATTTTTGGTTAACTCTTTTGTTCATTGTCTCCAGGTTGTGAGAGCCAGTTATGTGTCTGACTTTTTTTGGGGGTTTCTCTGTATTTCTTTGTCATGCGGGAAGGGCACAGAGTTTGTTAAATAAATAATTGTCTTTATTCAGATTGTGCATGTTTGCTCTTTGAACTATTTGTTGCCTTGACCGGCTCAGGGTTTGTGGAACCGTTCCTTTCATGTTCTTTCAATGGCACAAGCCATTCCCTCAGAGGGGGCCGAGAACCAACTTGCAATAAGCCGCTGACGGACGGTCCTTGCACTTTGTGCCTCCCTCCCGTCTTGGTGCTCCTCCTCCTCCTCTGGTGGTGCTCCAATGTCTGCTGGCAGTGGCTGAGTCCTGAGGATAGCCAGGTTATGCAGCATGCAGCACACTACAATGAAATGGGAAACTCGGTCAGGCGAGTACTGAAGGGCTCCCCCGGAATGGCCCAGACAGTGGAACCGTTGCTTTAGCATGCCGATTGTGTGCTCAATGATGTTCCTGGTCGCTTGATGGCTGTCATTGTATCGTTCTTCAGCAGGGGTGCTGGGCGCACGGAGTGAGGTCATCAGCCAGGTGCACAAAGGATAGCCCTTGTCCCCGAGAAGCCAGCCTCCTGGGTGAGCCAGGGCTTCGAAAAGGTCTGTCACAGAAGTCTGGCGCAGGATGACGGCGTCGTGGCTGCTGCCTGGAAAGCTGGCATTGACAGCTAGTATCAGCTGTCTGTGGTCACACACCAACTGCACGTTCAACGAATGGAACCCCTTCCGGTTGCGGTAATCCTCGGCATTCTCTTGAGGTGCCCGCAAAGCCACATGCGTGCAGTCAATGGCACCCTGGACCATGGGGAAGCCCGCTATTCTTGCAAATCCCATTGCGCGCTCTTGCTGCTTGTCCAGGATCATGGGGAAGGAAATGTACTGACATCTCCTTTTGAAGAGGGCATTCATGACTTGGCAGATGCAGCAATGCACCGCAAACTGGGAGACATTGGCAATGTCCCCAGTAGCGGATTGGAAGGAGCCGGTGGCATAGAAGTTGAGAGCCACTGTCACCTTCACTGCCACCGACAGAGACGTCCTGCTCCTCAGCTGAGGCTGCAGATCTGTCTGAAGCAGGTGGCAGAGCTCAGTGACCACCTCCCTTCTGAATTGAAGTCTCCGAATACACTGCTCCTCAGACATGTTGAGGTAGGATGCTGGCGGTATACCCTGGGAGGGTAAGGCCTCCTGTGCCAACGCCTGTTGGCCCTCCTCCGTCTGGCCATGATTGGCACTCTCTCTCGGCGTCTCTGAGCCCTCTCAATGCAATGGAGAAACCCAACATTTCCACCCATTGCAGCCCCCATAATATGTGGCCACTCAAGGCTATGCCACTGAAAAATCAATCCAACTGCAAAGTTCTGGGCTGAAGCCAGAAGTACCTCTGCGAGCACTGACTCAATGCAGAAGGCTCTCTCCCTTTGTCTCTCTGCAAATCTCTCTGTCTCTCACACAGAAGGAGTGGTCCAAAAATGGCTACCACTAAGAAGCCAGGAAGCGCCCCCTTTAAATAGTGCCCCCCCAACCCCACAGTGACTGGGAACCGTTCCAGTCAACCAGTCGCTGGGAGTGCCAGGCGGAAAGAAGGGGGGCACCACTGAAGTTCCGGTTCGGGGCGCACCAAGGGCGTTGCACCATGAAATGACGTAAGGATCTGCGCGCACAGCTGAGCGGGCGTTGCGGTTTTGCACCGCCGCTAAATGTCCGCTCAATTTCGCGAGAGGCGCAGGTCTCGCCGCGCCCGGGCGCTAGCCGCTTCGCGCCCCACTTATCGCCCTCTTAAGGTGCTAACGGCTGGCGCTAACAACTGAATTTCTCCCCCAAAGCCTTCAGGCTTGTTTTTTTAACACTCTTAGACCTATTAGAATTATTATTTACTGTGGCCATGTTTGATTTACACCCTTGATTTCTCTGACTGCCACTTTTGCTTTTCTCCTTCCTGTCTTTTGCTTCTATCCTTGCTTCCCTTTCCTCTGTCGCCCTGCACAGGTTCCCATCCCCCTGCCATTTTAGTTTAAACCCTCCCCAACCGCACTAGCAAACACTCCCCCTAGACCATCGGTCCTGGTCCTGCCCAGGTGCAAACCATCCAGTTTGTACTGGTCCCACCTCCCCCAGAACCGGTTCCAATGTCCCAGGAATTTGAATCCCTCCCCCTTGCACCATTCCTCTAGCC
The DNA here is from genome assembly GCF_052327205.1 of Somniosus microcephalus. Classification (NCBI taxonomy): domain Eukaryota; kingdom Metazoa; phylum Chordata; class Chondrichthyes; order Squaliformes; family Somniosidae; genus Somniosus; species Somniosus microcephalus. The sequence continues at coordinate 152,231,637 of NW_028225179.1, forward strand.
ACTTATTCATCTGAAATATCCTTCTATTTCTACTCTGACTAGCACGTGGCACTGGTAGCAATCCTGAGATTACTACCTTTTGAGGTCCTATTTTTTAATTTACCTCCTAACTCCCTATATTCAGCTTTTAGGACCTCATCCCGGTTTTTACCTATATCGTTGGTACCTATATGCACCACGACAACTGGCTGTTCACCCTCCCCCTCCAGAATGCCCTGCAGCCACTCCGAGACATCCTTGACCCTTGCACCAGGGAGACAACATACCATCCTGGAGTCTCGTTTGCGGCCGCAGAAATGCCTATCTATTCCCCTTACAATAGAATCCCCTATCACTATGGCTCTCCCACTCTTTTTTCCTCCCGTCCTGTGCAGCAGAACCACCCACGATGCCAGGAAGTTGGCTGCTGCTGCTTTCCCCCGATAAGCCATCTCCCTCAACAATATCCAAAGCAGTATATCTGTTTGAGAGGGGGATTTGCCAAACAATTAATTTTTGGTGATACAATTGGCGTTGAAAGGTATTATCGTAAAGTTCTCTCAGTGCACTGCAAGGTGTAGTTCTGAACACTAGAAACCATAAGGTTAAGTTTCAACACCTAATGTGTGTTGATTTAGCTGACCACAGCTGGCACAGTGGTGAGGGTGTTCCAGCTGGTCACAGTGACCCTCATGAGTGGTATGGGGACATCAGCCTCTGTGCTCCCTTCTGATCTTCATCCAGTGACCTCTACTGGAGAGTATACATGTGTGCAATTTGAATGAGGACAGGGTCAGACTTGGCTTGCTCATTTTCAAGGTTGACACCTGAAGACAGCTTGGATGAAGTTTTTTTTAAAATTTGTTCCTGGGATGTGAACGTCGCTGGCAAGGCCAGCATTTATTGTCCATCCCTAGTTGCCCTTGAGAAGGTGGTGGTGAGCCGCCTTCTTGAACCGCTGCAGTCCATGTGGTGAAGGTACTCCCACAGTGCTTTTGGGGAGGGAGTTCCAGGATTTTGACCCAGTGACGACGAAGGATCGGCGATATACTTCTAAGTCAGGACGGAGTGCGAATTGGAGGGTAACTTGGAGGTGGTGGTGTTCCCATGCACCTGCTGCCCTTGTCCTTCTAGGTGGAAGAGGTCTCAGTTTGGAAGATGTTGTCGAAGAAGCCTTGGCGAGTTGCTGCAGTGCATCTTGTAGATGGTACACACTGCAGCCACGGTGCACCGGTGGTGGAGGGAGTGAATGTTTAAGGTGGTGGATGGGGTGCCAATCAAGCGGGTTGCTTTGTCCTGGATGGTGTCGAGCTTCTTGAGTGTTGTTGGAGCTGCACTCATCCAGGCAAGTGGGGAGTATTCCATCACACTCCTTACTTGTGCCTTGTAGATGGTGGAAAGGCTTTGGGGAGTCAGGAGGTGAGGCACTCGCCACAGAATACCTAGTCTCTGACCTGTTCTTGTTGCCACAGTATTTATGTGGCTGGTCCAGTTAAGTTTCTGGTCAATGGTAAAGTACTGGTGGATTCTTGGCAGTGTGGAAACAGTAGCCCAGCAGAAGTCACCACCTTCAGAAAAGAGAATGAGAGGTGTCGCTGTATGCAAAAGTGGCAAATAAAACTGAACAAGATTGCTTTCATCTTTTCTCCATTTCTGAAATGAAGGCAGTTTCTCTTTTAAAATGAGGATGTTGTAAGTTTCATAAACAGCAGGAAGTTTCCAGAAAGGAAACTGTTTGAAAGAGCACTCATGTGAAATTATTTCTGGAACACTGAACTGGTTTTGAGCTTCATTGAATTCTGCTGTTTTAGCAATTTCTGCCTGAAATAAGAAGTGAAAGAAATGTTAGCAAAGCTGAATGCCAGGGACAAACAGGCATCCCTTGTGCTATGGGGCAGGTAATGGGAAACATAGGCTGATGCATTCCTTTCTTTAACACTGGCAAAAGAACCAGGGGCGACGGGAGGAAATATTTTTTCACGCATCGAGTAGTATGAACTGGAATGCACCGCCTGAAAGGGCGGTGGAAGCAGAGTCAATAGTAACTTTCAAAAGGGAATTGGATAAATACTTGAAGGGAAAAAATTTGTAGGGCTATGGGCAACGTTCCTGCGAAGCTGCACGGCCGTGTAGCGGTCTGGAGATCCCCCGCAGGCCACTCACCGGCTTACAATGGAACTAATTGCTCAAGCGCGAAATATTGAATGGGCCGTGCACCAAAAAAAATTACAGGGACCATTGGCTATGGGGAAAGAGCGGGCGGGAGGAGTGGGATTAATTGGATAGCTCTTTCAAAGAGCCACCACAGGCACAATGGGCTGAATGGCCTACTGTGCTGTATCATTCTATGATTCTAACATCTTATTATGTGGGCAAGAATAGTGAAGGTCAGCAGCGAGAACTCCCAATGGATAGGAGAGCAGCTGGGGGTGGGGTGGGGGGGACCCCGTCCAATTCATGGCCTGCTCCATCTCGAAATTGGTGAAAGGGCACTGGAAGATCCCAGACCTTATCTTTCTGTTGAGCACTTTCCAGGGCTCTGTTCTGAACAGTGGCTTCACCCACTTCAGATTTTAGCAGTCTTCCTCCATTTTCCCCAGCCAAATAAAAAAGCAAAATATCGCAGAAACAAAAATCTGAATCAAAAACAGAAAATGCTGGAAACTCGCAGCAGGCCAAGCAGCATCTGTGGAGAAAGGAATAAGTTAATGTTTCAGGTCTTATGGCCTTTGTCTGAACTGGAAGACGCCACAGATGAACGGGCTGCACCCCTGGTGTCTACCCGCCAGTTTTTCTTCCAGCACACTCCTGGGCCACTGAAGCCTTCTCTGCTTTTCCAGTTTTGCCACGATTCCTTCCCCCTCTGCTATTCTGTTTTAACTATTCACCCATTCTTTTGGTCCCATATATATCTTTTATTTCTCCAATTTCTCTCATCGTGCCTCCTTTTGTCTTATGCTATTATCACTTCTGTCCTTTAATCATCTCCTGTTGTCCACCCAATCACTTTACAGTTCATTATTTTCTCTTATGTGGTGGTTTTTCTTTCTTCCCCCACCGCCTTCTCCCTTGCTCTGTTCCTCCTGATAAACTGTTCATCTGTACCATCTTCCAGTTCTGACAAAGAGTTATAGACCTAAAACATTCCCTTTTTCCACAGATTCCTCCTGACTTTGCAGATGTTTCCACCGTTTTCTGTTTTTATCCTCTATTTTCCTTCCATGCTCAGCCTTTTTTTCCATTCCCCTTTTTGTGTTTTTAATACCTATGGTTGCCTTATTGAGTTGTGCATCATCCAGCAATTTTTCACCTCCGCAGCTTTTTAAACTACCTGTTTGAAGACTATTAATTGCTTCTCTGTGTTAATTATTGGCAGACCTGACCGTTGACTCTTTCTGTTGAATTCTATAAAATATCCTGCTTCTCTTTCTGTTTCCAGTTCTGACCAAGAGTCAGGGAGTTCCAGGATTTTGACCCAACGACGATGAAGGAACAGCAATATATGTCCAAGCCAGGAAGGTGTGTGACTTGGAGGGGAACTTGGAGGTGAAGGTGTGGCCGTGCGCCTGCTGCCCTTGTCCTCCAAGGTGGTGGAAGAAGCCTTAGCTGATATCAAAACTATTCAACGGAAACAATATTTCAGTGAGTAAGCGGTCAATCTGTGGAACAAATTCCCGAGGAAGATGATGGAAACTGTTCGTAGTGATTCATTCAAATGCAAATTGACTTCAATGGACAGTGAAATCAGGCGGAGTTTAAAACCAGCATTGCACCAAAACCAGTCAGTTTCTAACAGTTAATATTGTCCCCAGTGATTCTGCGATTGCAATTTACACCTCCTCTAGACCCATCTTTTGTTTCTTTACTTGTTCAATTACCATCCCCTTTTGCCTTGTACCATCCCTTATGTCATGTAATCACTGCTGCTTTCCACCGTATTACAGTCCTTCCCTTTTGTTCTTTCCTCCCCTAGAATTTAGAAGGGGTGATTGATCGAACTTTTCAAGATATTAAGGGGAACAGATAGGGTAGAGAGAAACTATTTCCACTGGTTGGGGTGTCTAGGACTAGGGGACATAGTCTAAAAATTAGAGCCAGACCTTTCAAGAGTGAAGTTAGGAAACACGTCTACACACACAGTGGTAGAAGTTTGGAATTGTCTCTTCCGCAAATGGCGATTGATGCTAGATCAATTGTTAATTTTAAATCTGAGATTGATAGATTTTTGTTAACCAAAGAAGGGATATGGAGCAAAGGCGGGTATATGGAGTTAGGTCGCAGATCAGCCATGATCTAATTGAATGGTAGAACAGGCTCGAGGGGCTAAATGGCCTATTCCTGTTCCTATGTTCCCCCTTTCCCTTCCTCTGCACTTGCTTAAGAACATTAGAAATAGGAGCAGGAGTAGGCCATATGGCCCTTCGAGTCTGCTCCGCCATTCAATAAGGTCATTGCTGACCGGGACCGATGTCCTAGGGGGAGTGTTTGCTAGTGCTGTTGGGGAGGGTTTAAACTAAAATAGCAGGGGGCTGGGAACCTGTGCAGGGAGACAGAGGAAAGGGAAGCAAGGATAGAAGCAAAAGACAGGAAGGAGAAAAGCAAAAGTGGCAGTCAGAGAAATCAAGCGTGTAAATCAAACATGGCCACAGTAAATAATTCTAAAAGGTATAAGAGTGTTAAAAAAACAAACCTGAAGGCTTTGTGTCTTAATGTGAGGAGCATTCAAAATAAGGTGGATGAATTAGCTGCGCAAATAAATATAAACGGATATGATATAATTGGGATTACGGAGACATGGCTCCAGGGTGACCAAGGCTGGGAATTCAACATCCAGGGGTATTCAATATTCGGGAAGGACAGGCAAAAAGGAAAAGGAGGTGGGGTAGCATTGCTGGTTAAAGAAGAGATTAACACAATAGCAAGGAAGGATATTAGCTCTGATGATGTGGAATCTGTATGGGTAGAGCTGAGAAATACCAAGGGGCAGAAAACATTAGTGGGACTTGCATACAGACCCCCAAACAGTAATGCTGAGGTTGGGGGTGGCATTAAACGGGAAATTAGAGACGCATGCAGTAAGGGCACAGCAGTTATCATGGGTGACTTTAATCTACATATAGATTGGGCTAACCAAATTCGTAACAATACTGTGGAGGAGGAATTCCTAGAGTGTATAGGGGATGGTTTCCTGGACCAATATGTCGAGGAACCAACTAGAGATCAGGCCATCTTAGACTGGGTATTATGTAATGAGAAAGGATTAATTAGCAATCTTGTTGTGCAAGGCACCTTGGGGTGGAGCGATCATAATATGATAGAATTCTTCATTAAAATGGGGAGGGAAGTATTTGACTCAGATACGAGGGTCCTGAATTTAAATAAAGGAAACTACGATGGTATGAGGCACGAGTTGGCTAGGATGGATTGGGGAACGTTACTTAAAGGGTTGATGGTGGATAGGCAATGGCAAACATTTAAAGATCACATGGATGAACTACAGAATTTGTTCATCCCTTTTTGGCATAAAAATAAAACAAAAAAGGTGACTCAACCGTGGCTAACAAGGGAAATTAGGGATAGCATAAGATCCAAGGAGAGGACATAAAATTGGCCAGAAAAAGCAGCAAACCTGAGGATTGGGAGCAGTTTAGGATTCAGCAAAGGAGGACAAAGTAATTAATTAAGAGGGAGAAAATAGAGTATGAGAGTAAGCTTGCGAGGAATATTAAAACTTACTGTAAAAGCTTCTATAGATATGTGAAGAGAAAAAGATTGGTGAAGTCAAGCGTAGGTCTCTTGCAGTCAGAATCAGGGGAATTTATAATGGAGAACAAAGAAATGGCAGACCAATTAAATACATACTTTGGTTCTGTCTTCACAAAGGAGGACAGAAATAATCTCCCAGAGATGTCAGCGAACATAGGGTCTGATGAGAGGGAGGAACTAAATGAAATCAGTATTTGTAGGGAAATGGTGTTAGGGAAATTGACAGGATTGAAGGCTGATAAATCCCCAGGGCCCGATAATCTACATCCTAGGGTACTTAAGGGAGTGGCCCTAGAAATAGTAGATGCATTGCTGACCATCTTCCAAAATTCTATAGACTCTGGAACAGTTCCCATGGATTGGAGGGTAGCTAATGTAACCCCACTATTCTATATAGAATAGAATATTCTATTAACTATAAAACTGCAGTATGATTTGGACAGGTTGGGTGATTGGGCAGATGAAGGCAAATGCAGCATAATGTGGGTAAATGCGAGGTAAGCATGCAGGTGCAGCAGGCGGTTAAGAAGGCAAATGGTATGTTGGCCTTCATAGTGAGAGGATTCGAGTACAGGAGCAAGGATGTCTTGCTGCAGTTGTACAGGGCCTTGGTGAGACCACACCTTGAGTATTGTGTGCAGTTTTGGTCACCTTATCTGAGGAAGGATGTTCTTGCCATGGAGGGAGTGCAGTGAAGATTCACCAGACTGATACCTGGAATGGCAGGAATGACGTATGAAAAGAGATTGGGTCGATTGGGCTTGTATTCACTAGAGTTTAGAAGAATGAGAGGGGATCCCGGTAGCGTCCTGGACCGGATATTGAGTGGCGCCTGTTATGTTCATAAATAAATAGACGTTTTCATTATGACTCGTCATTTTATTCAGCCATGTGGACTAGTATACAGCATCCATCTTGACTACTGCCTTGTGGGTAGCCCCCTCCTAAACATACAGCTCCACCTAGTGTACCATTCTAGAATGACATGTTACTGATCATTACAGCACCCCCTGCCTTACCGCCTGCCGCTAGCAACGGCAGGTTGAGGGGAGCATTTTGCAGTCAGGAAGGGACTGGGAGAGCGCTATTTAAAGGCGACCGCTTCCTGCCTTTTTTTGTCGGTGACATTTTTGCACCACGCATTCTGAGAGTGAGAGACTTCTGGAGAGATTCAATGCTGTGTGAAGGAGTTTTGGGTACTGAGCAGCACTTTGTAGAATCATTTTGATTTAACCTTCCTTGCAATGATTTAGAAGAGACTATGGGGGCTGCACTCTGAGCTCTTTCCCTCGGTCTCTCCATTGTTCTATCCATCAGATTTGATGTACAGGTCTCTCCAGGCCGAGATTCAAGGCTGCAATGATCAGGGTGTGGATGGAGAGCAAGATCGACCCTCCCCTTTAAGAACTGGCCGGCGCCAGTGTGCCTGTGTTCCATTGCTGACTGACATCACATGAGTTTTGCCAGCGTTCTGAGTCAGCGCCTCGCTCCTTGGCGTTAGCGCCGTAAGAGAGGTGTGTAGCGCCTGATTTAGCGCTTCAATCACCTCCAGGGGCGATAGAAGCCAAGTTTGCAGTTGGAGGCGATAATTTGCGCCAGGCGCTAACCTTTGCGACCTGCCGATAATTGCGCTCCAAACGGGACGATACAGAATTTCTCCCCCATTCTGTTTTTCTATTCCTACCAAAGTGAATAGCCTCACATTTCCCTACATTATACTCCATCTGCCACATTATTGCCCACACACTTAGTCAATCTATATCCCTTTGCAGACTCCTTGGGCTAGAAATTCAGTGGCCTGCGCCACCAGTTTGCGCCCAAAGAGGGCTTTTGCGCCAGTCTGCAAACTTCCGGCGAAATTCAGCGTTGCACTAATGGCGGCGTTAGGCTGTAGCGCTGCGCCGCCACCGATGACGTCATCGGTGTGCGCAGCGCCCCGCTATCGCCCCGCTGGCCATATTTAGTAGCGGCCGCCTCCTCCGCGTCGGCCGCAAACAGCGACCGGTGCACAGGGCCTACCTGTGGCGGTAGTGGCGGTAATTAAGGTGGAGGTGCGGCGCCTGCCCGCACCTCCGTCCCCGACCTCCTACACCGCCCCCCCGCGGCATTGCCGGCTATTTCCAGAGAGCCCGGCACTTCTCCTTGGTGCCGGGCTCATTTGCCGGCACTCGCGAGCGGGGATCGCGCTTTTGCAGGCACCTCCCCCTTAAGGGTGAGAGGAAGGCCTGCAGTACCGCAGGCTGCCGTGCCGCAGCGGGTGGCGCTGCGGCACCTTTCCCGCCGATATTCAGTTTCAGCGCCCCAAGCGGGGCGCCGAAACCCCTGTTTAGTGGCCGGCTTCCACTTGGGGCGCTGAAACTGAATATCCCGCTTGCGCAAGTGGATCCGTGCGCAGCGGTAATTCCAGCGCCCAGGCGAGCTGGGCGCCCCAAACTGAATTTTTAGCCCCTTGTGTTCTCCTCATAGCTTACTGTCCCACCTAGCTTTGTATCATCAGCAAACTCGGATACATTACACTCGATCCCTTCATCTAGGTCATTAATATAGATTGTAAGTAACTGAGGCTCCAACAATGATCCTTGCGGCACCCCACTCGTCACAGCCTGCCAACCTGAAAAAGACCCGTTTATCCCTACTCTCTGTTTTCTGTCCTTAAGCCAATCCTCTATCCATGCTAATATATTACCCCCAACCCCATGAGCCTTTATCTTGTGTAATAACCTTTTATGTGGCACTTTATCGAATGCCTTTTGGAAATCCAAATGTACTACATCCACTGATTCCCCTTTATCTACCCTGCTAGTTACACCCTCAAAAAACTCTAATAAATTTGTCAAACACGACTTCCCTTTCATAAAACCATATTAACTCTGCCTAGAAAACAGGGAACTACAGGCCAGTTAGCCTGATATCAGTCGTCAGGAAAATGCAGGAATCCATTGTTAAGGAAGTGGTATCAGGGCACTTAGAAAATCATAAAATAGTTACATAGGATAATTATGTTATGATTTTCATATCCTATGTAACTATTTTGATTTTCTAAGTGCCCTGATACCACTTCCTTAACAATGGATTCCTGCATTTTCCTGACGACTGATATCAGGCTAACTGGCCTGTAGTTCCCTGTTTTCTCTCCCTCCTTTCTTGAATAGCGGTGTTACATTTGCTACCTTCCAATCCGCTGGGACCGTTCTAGAATCTAGGTAATTTTGGAAGATCAAAACCAATTCATCCACTATCTCTGTAGCCACCTCTTTTAGAACCCTAGGATGTAGTCCGTCGGGTTCAGGGGACTTGTTGGCTTTTAGCCCCATTAGTTTCTCTAGTACTTTTTCTCTACTTAAATTAATTACGTTAAGTTCCTCACCCTCATTACACTCTTGGTTCCCCACCATTTTGGGTATGCTTTTTGTGTCTTCTACTGTGAAGACAGATAAAAAATATTTGTTTAACGTTTCTGCCATTTCCTTATTCCCCATAATAATTTTATCTGTCTCAGCCTCTAAGGGACCAACGTTTACTTTTGCTACTCTCTTCCTTTTTACATACTCGTAGAAGCTCTTACAATACGTTTTTATATTTCTTGCTAGTTTTCTCTCATATTCTTTTTTTCCCTTTTTATCAATTTCAATCTAATGCTATCCTTAACTTCTTTAGTTAGCCACGGATGGATCACTTTTCACATGGAGTTTTTGTTTCTCAATGGAATGTATTTTTGTTAAGAATTATGAAATATTTCTTTAAATGCTAGCCACTGCTTATCTACCGCCATACCTTTTAATCTATTTTCCAATATACCTTAGCCAACTCGCCCTCATACCTATGTAATTGGCTTTAAGTTTAAGACTGTAGTTTCTGTAAAATCTGTGTGTTATATGACGAATTAATACACAGACTACAAGAGTAACTTTAACAGGACTTTACTATTCGAAGGTCAGGGCGAATCTGCCCAATCACTCATTACACAGCACTTATATACCGGTGTGGTCACCACTGGTATTACAGTGTACAGCAGCCAAAATAAAGTAGTGCAACACCTAAAATAGTTCTCTTAAAGGTGGACAGTTACATACAATAGTTCTCTTAAAGGTAGAACGGTTACATACACTACAGTTTCAGACTTAGGCAAGTCACTCTCAAACTTAATATTATGATCACTCTGCCCCAGAGGATTCTTTACTATGAGATTGCTAATTAACCCTGTCTCATTACACAAAACAAGATCTAATATAGCCTGTTCCTTGGTTGGGTCCATGACATATTGTTCTAGGAAACTGTCCCAAATACATCCTATGAACTCGTCCTCCAGACTACCTTTGCCAATTTGATTTGTCCAGTCTATATGAAGATTAAAGTCCCCCACGATTACTGCATTACCTTTGTTACAAGCTCCTACTATTTCTTGATTAATATTCTGTCCAACGGTATAGCTACTGTTAGGGGGCCTATATAGTACTCCCACCAGTGTTTTCTGCCCCATGTTATTCCTTATCTCCACCTATACCGATTCTACTTCCTGATCTTCCAAGCCGAGATCCTTTCTCTCTACTGTCCTTATGTCATCCTTTATTATCAGGGCTACGCGCACCCCCCACTTTTCCATTCTGCCTGTCTTTTCACGATGTCAAGTACCCTGGAACATTTAGTTCCCAACTTTGGTCACCATGTCTTCGTAATGGCTATTAGATCAAACCTATTTATCTCTATTTGTGCCACTAGTTCATCTATCTTGTTATGAATGCTTCGTGCTTTCAGATAAAGAGCCTTTAATTTAATTTTTTAACCATTATTCCCTGCTTTGACTTTATTCTCTGCTGCACTGCTACCGTTAAACTCTGTCCCTTCCTGTCACACTCTGCTTATTTTTACCCGAATCACTACACTGCTCTATGGCCTTGACCTTTCTCTATAGATTTCTAAATTTCCCCTCACCTGACCTCCCCCCCACCACCACCACTTCTTTAGTTTAAAGCCTTATCTATTCGATTGCCAGGACACTGGTCCCAGCCTGGTTTAAGTTGGGTCCGTCCCGATGGAACAACTCCCTCTTTCCCCAGTACTGGTGCCAGTGCCCCATGAATTGAAACCCCTTCTTCCCACACCACTCTTTGAGTCACACATTTAACTCTCTGATCGCTTGACCCTATGCCAATTTGTGAGTGGCTCAGGTAGTAATCCAGAGATTATTACTCTTGAGGTTCTGCTTATTAATTTAGATCCTAGCTCCTCAAACTTCCTCAGCAGAAACTTATTCTTAGTTCTACCTATGTCGTTGGTTCCTACATGGACAACGACAACTGGATCCTCCCCCTCCCACTCCAAGATGTGGAGATGCCGGTGTTGGACTGGGGTGGACAAATGTAAGAAGTCACACAACACCAGGTTATAGTCCAACAGCTTTATTTGAAATCACAAGTTTTCGGAGCGCTGCTCCTTCGTCAGGTGAAGTGGAGAGATGCATATAGGCACAGCTTATATAATCAGAGAATACTGCCAGATGATTACAGGTAATCATTCTAACTGCCCTTTATCACACCTCGGCAGAGAGATTACATACAGAGTACCTGTTGGACAAGGTCCAGGGCTGAGGCTCCTCCATCACTGCATCCTGGGTCACCATACCTTCCTGACTCGCGGTCACAACCTCCTGTCCCTGACCACTGACGAACTCTAAAGTACTACTTAACCTAAAGGGTGTGACTGCCTCCAGGAACAAAGTGTCCAGGTAACTCTCCCCCTCCCTGATGCATCGCAATGTCTGCAGCTCGTACTCCAGCTCAACAACTCTGAGCCGAAGTTCGAGTTGCAGACACTTACTGCAGATGTGGTTGCTTGGGATCGCGAAGCTCTCCACAAACTCCCACATGCTGCAGTTATGACACCATCTGCCCTGCCATCTAAAACCTTGATTTATTTAGTAATGAATTAGTTAAAGGTTTATTTAATCGATATTTTAGTTTTATTGTTTGATTATTTTATCTAGTTTAAGTTATTAATAAGTACCAGCAAGTTACAATTTCTCAGCTCTTAATTTAACCCCCTTCCCTAACTTAGAGGGCAAAAAAAAGCTGTAATACTCACCAACCAATCAATTACCTGCTCTCCTGTGATGTCACTCTGATTTTTTTTGGTTGGTTTGAATCGGAGCCTCGCCGCTGCCGCTGCTTTAATTCAGGTCCGCTCTCGGGCCGCTCTTTATCCTCTCGCCGCTGCCGCTGCTTTAATTCAGGTCCGCTTTCGGGCCGCTCTTTATCCTCTCGCCGCTGCTGCTGCTTTAATTCAGGTCCGCTCTCGGGCCGCTCTTTATCCTCTCGCCGCTGCCGCTGCTTTAATTCAGGTCTGCTCTCGGGCCGCTCTTTATCCTCTCGCCGCTGCCGCTGCTTTAATTCAGGTCCGCTCTCGGGCCGCTCTTTATCTTCTCGCCGCTGCTTTAATTCAGGTCTGCTCTCGGGCCGCTCTTTATCCTCTCGCCGCTGCCGCTGCTTTAATTCAGGTCTGCTCTCGGGCCGCTCTTTATCCTCTCGCCGCTGCCGCTGCTTTAATTCAGGTCTGCTCTCGGGCCGCTCTTTATCCTCTCGCCGCTGCCGCTGTTTTAATTCAGGTCTGCTCTCGGGCCGCTCTTTATCCTCTCGCCGCTGCCGCTGTTTTAATTCAGGTCTGCTCTCGGGCCGCTCTTTATCCTCTCGCCGCTGCCGCTGCCTTAATTCAGGTCCGCTCTCGGGCCGCTCTTTATCCTCTCGCCGCTGCCGCTGCTTTAATTCAGGTCCGCTCTCGGGCCGCTCTTTATCCTCTCGCTGCTGCCGCTGCTTTAATTCAGGTCCGCTCTCGGGCCGCTCTTTATCTTCTCGCCGCTGCCGCTGCTTTAATTCAGATCCACTCTCAGGCCGTTCTTTAGCCTCTCGCCGCTGCCGCTGCTTTAATTCAGGTCCACTCTCGGGCCGCTCTTTATCCTCTCGCCGCTGCCATTGCTTTAATTCAGGTCCACTCTCGGGCCGCTCTTTATCCTCTCGCCGCTGCTTTAATTCAGGTCCACTCTCGGGCCGTTCTTTAGCCTCTCGCCGCTGCCGCTGCTTTAATTCAGGTCTGCTCTCAGGCCGCTCTTTATCCTCTCGCTGCCACTGGTTTAATTCAGGTCTGCTCTCAGGCCGCTCTTTATCCTCTCGCCGCTGCCGCTGCTTTAATTCAGGTCTGCTCTCGGGCCGCTCTTTATCCTCTCGCTGCTGCCGCTGCTTTAATTCAGGTCTGCTCTCAGGCCGCTCTTTATCCTCTCGCCGCTGCCGCTGCTTTAATTCAGGTCCACTCTCGGGCCGCTCTTTATCCTCTCGCCGCTGCCATTGCTTTAATTCAGGTCCACTCTTTATCCTCTCATCACTGTCGCTGTTTTAATTCAGGTCCGCTCTTGGGCCGCTCTTTATCCTCTCGCTGCTGTCTTATTTCAGGTCCGCTCTCGGGCCGCTCTTTATCCTCTCGCCGCTGCCGCTGCTTTAATTCAGGTCTGCTCTTTATCCTCTCACTGCTGCCTTAATTCAGGTCCCCTCTTGGGCCACTCTTTATCCTCTCACCGCTGTCTTAATTCAGATCCCCTCTTGGGCCACTCTTTATCCTCTCACTGCTGCCTTAATTCAGGTCCGCTCTCGGACTGCTCTTTATCCTCTCGCCGCCGCTGTTGCTGCTTTAATTCAGGTCTGCTCTCGGGCCGCTCTTTATCCTCTTGCCACCGCTTAAAACCTGCTACATCTCTAACTTTTTCCAGTTCTGATGAAAGGTTATCGACCTGCAACATTAACTCTGTTTCTCGCTCCACAGATGCTGTCTGACCTACTGAGTATTTTCAGCATTTTCTGTTTTTGTTTCAGATTTCCAGCATCTGCAGTATTTTGTTTTTGCCCCAGTGAGTCATATGGCATCATACTGTACTCAGCTTCCAATTTTGATGAGGTTTTACACTCCAAACAGTGACTTTGCAAATGCTGGTGCTGTAGGAATTGCCTAATTCCTATCTAAGAACTGAGGTCGACTCAGGCGAGCAAACAAACAACTTTTAAAGCAAAACTAACGAGTTTAAACAGTTCGTCAAGATCGACACAGGAGAACCACGAAAACACATCTTTGCTGGTCGGAGGCTCCACGAGGACTGCCAGGGCGGTCCCGTGGATGGCGTCATGACGTCATCACGTTTCTCCTGCGCTTGGGTGGTCACGTGATTAGCGGCATGACGTCATCGTGTTTACCCGCGCTTTGCTGCGGTCTTAAAGGGACCGCGCCCCGTACATGCAAACAGTATGTACAAACACAGAAATCACTAACAGACTGGTACAGGCTTAGGTTGGAGCAAAACATTGTTAAAGGGAATTATATACAGTTGCTCAGAGTCCCTCAGTGGCTCTGCCACAGTGCAACTATTGTGTTTTCCCAGGTTTGAAGTTTAAAAAAAAACCCTACCAGCTGTTAACAACTACACACAAATTAAAAAGGACTTACATACGAACATATGAATTAGGAGCAGGAGTAGGCCAGTCGGCCCCTCGAGCCTGCTCCGCCATTCAATAAGATCATGGCTGATCCGATTACTCCACATTCCCGCCTACCCCCGATAGCCTTTCACCCCCTTGCTTACCAAGAATCTATCTACCTCTGCCTTAAAAATATTCAAAGACTCTGCTTCCACCACCCTCTGAGGAAGAGAGTTCCAAAGACTCACGACCCTCTGAGAAAAAATTTCTCCTCATCACTGTCTTAAATGGGCGACCCCTTATTTTTAAACAGTGATCCCTAGTTCTAGATTCTCCCACAAGAGGAAACATCCTCTCCACATCCACCCTGTCCAGACCCCTCAGGATCTTATATGTTTCAATCAAGTCACCTCTTACTCTTCTAAACTCCAGCGGATACAAGCCTAGCCTGTCCAACCTTTCCTCATAAAATAACTCGCCCATTCCAGGTATTAGTCTAGTAAAATAACAACAGAAAATGCTGGAAAAACTCAGCAGGTCAGGCAACATCCGTGGAGAGAAATTTGAGTTGACGTTTCGGGTCGAACCCTTCTTCAAAACTGGAAAGAAAATAAAATAGATCGAAGGCAGGGCTGCGATCGGACAAAAGAAGTGAAAGAGACAAAAGAAGTAGAAGAGACAATAAAAGGTATTCGAAGCCAGACGAGATGGTAATAGGCTGAGGTTAGGTGTGAAGTGTACTGGCAGGGCAAGAGATAGCTGCCAGGTGGGAGAGAGAAACAAAAGGAAAGGGGGGGGGGGGGGAAAGGAGTGGAAAAATTACAAGTCAAAAAGTAATATGGGCCGAGGTAATGATCTGAAATTGTCGAACTCGATATTGAGTCCGGAAACGTTCTCTGAACTGCTTCCAACGCATTTACATCCTTCCTTAAATAAGGAGACCAATACTGTACACAGTACTCCAAATGTGGTCTCACCAATGCCCTGTATAACTGAAGCATAACCTCCCTACTTTTGTATTCAATTCCCCTCGCAATAAACGATAACATTCTATTAGCTTTCCTAATTACCTGCTGTACCTGCATAGTAACCTTTTGCAGTTCATGCGCTAGGACACCTAGATCCCTCTGCATCTCAGAGCTCTGCAATCTCTTACCATTTAGATAATATGCTTCTTTTTTATTCTTCCTGCCAAAATGGACAACTTCACATTTTCCAACATTATATTCCATTTGCCAGATCTTTGCCCACTCACTTAACCTATCTATATCCCTTTGTAGCCTCCTTATGTCCTCTTCACAATTTACTTTCCTACCTATCTTTGTGTCATCAGCAAATTTAGCAACCATACATTCGGTCCCTTCATCCAAGTCAATTATATAAATTGTAAAAAGTTGAGGCCCCAGCACTGATCCCTGTGGCACACCACTCGTTACATCTTGCCAATCAGAAAATGACCCATTTATGCCTACTCTCTGTTTACTGTTAGCTAGCCAATCTTCTATCCATTCCAACATGTTACCCCCTACACCATGAGCTTTTATTTTCCGCAATAACCTTTGATGTGGCACCTTACCAAATGTCTTCTGGAAATCTAAGTACAGTACATCCACCAGTTCCCCTTTATCCACAGCACATGTTACTTCCTCAAAGAACTCCAATAAATTGGTTAAACATGATTTCCCTTGCACAAAACCATGTTGACTCTGCCTGATTACTTTGAACTTTTCTAAGTGCCCTGCTATAACGTCTTTAATAATAGCTTTTAACATCTTCCCTGTGACAGATGTTAAGCTAACTGGCCTGTAGTTTCCTGCTTTCTGTCTCTCTCCCTTTTTGAATAAAAGAGTTACATTCGCTATTTTCCAATCTAATGGAACCTTCCCCGAATCTAGGGAATTTTGGAAAATTAAAACCAACTCATCAACTATCTCACTAGCCACTTCTTTTAAGTCCCGAGGATGAAGTCCATCAGGACCCGTGGACTTGTCAGCCCGCAGCTCCAACAATTTGCTCAATACCACTTCCCTGATGATAATTTTCTTGAGTTCCTCCCTCCCTTCCATTTCCTGATTTATAGCTATTTCTGGGATGTTACTTGTATCCTCTATAGTGAAGACCGATGCAAAATACCTGTTCAATTCAACTGCCATCTCCTTATTTTCCATCATTAATTCCTCAGACTCACTTTTTATAGGACCAACGCTCACTTTGTTAACTCGTTTCTTTTTTAAATATAGAAACTCTTACTATCTGTTTTTATATTTCTAGCTAGCTTTCTCTCGTACTCTAATTTTTCTCTCCTTATTAATCTTTTAGTCATTCTTTACTGCTTTTTATATTCTGTCCAATCTTCTGACCTGCCACCCATCTTTGCGCAATTATATGCTTTTTCTTTAAGTTTAATACTACCTTTAACTTTTTTTAGTTAACCATGTTATGTTCATTAATAAATAGACATTCTTATTATGAACACAGCTAGCTTTTGCTAGCTACTTTTATTGAGCACATGTGGACTTGTACAGCATCTCGTAGAGGCTTCCATCTTGACTGCTGCCTTGTGGGTAGCCTAGTGCCTCATGGGTAATGTAGTCTTAAACACATACAGCTGGGTAGTGTAATCTTAATACATACAGCTATATACAGCTCTACGGCTCCACCTAGTGTCCACTATAGAATGACATGTTATTGATCGTTACATCCCCCTTTCTTTGAGGTTTAACAAAATCAATATCAATCAACTTTCAAGAAAATAATAAAGACAATATCAGTAACACTTTTGTTAGTGCTCTATAAACATAAACATTTTCAAAACAGTCAACACATTTTCAAAGCTTTACATTGTACTCAAAGATTAAGTCTATCAGGCTCTTTTACTTCACGTGTGGATCTTCTCAACACGGGTAAGTCTGATGTGTCTTCATGAGATTGTTCTGGCGGTGAATGACAAGATGCAGTTGTGGCATTGTCATCAATCTGCTCTTGTATAGATCGAGGTCTCCTTGCGATCTTTGCTTGGAGAGGGTTTCAGTGTTTCCTTCACTTTTCATGCCATAACTCTCAATGTAGTCCATGCACTCTCGAAAAACTGCTGGCAGCTGGATCCCATCATACAGCATAGTCCTCTCAGCAGCCTCGGCTAATGGAACACCAAAGATTGGCCTGAGGGAAGAAGGAGTATCCACCGGAACTGCTTCCTGCTCTGGTGCAGGCTTCTTCTTTTTCTTTTTCTCTTTACACTGCTTAACAACATCTGCTGCGGTTATATCTTTGACCTTAAAGTCTTTTTCTTTCTTCTTGGAGAAACTAGGCTTTTTGAAGACATGGATACCCTTTGGCCTTTTCACCCTTGATGGGCTCTCTGCTTCATCACCTGAGTCATCAGGTCTGCTTACGGCACAGTTTATACGGTAGACTCTCTTGACCAGTTTTAAGTCTTCACAAGCTTTGTCACCTAGTATCGAATCAAGTCTTTCAGCCACAACAGAAAACATGAGATGATGCACTTTGTCTTTGACTGTCACTTTAAGTCTGCATACACCTAAGCTATCTAATTTCTGTCCATTATAGCTCTTCAGTAGTACTGACTTTTTCTGTATTTTAGGCTTTTCTTTCATATTTTTTATGTCACTCATACTGATTAAGTTTGCTTTTGCCCCAGTGTCCAGTTTCAATGTAACTAATGCTCCATTTATCTGCAGTGGGATCATCCATTTGTCCACTTTTACTGCATTGACTTTATGTTCAGCATTGTCCATTTCTGAGGGCTGCACATTTTCTGTATCTTTTTTGATATCGTCACATGACACCATTCCTACAAAAAATGTCTCACTTAAATCAGTGTCCTCAATCACATTGACTTGTTGCCCTTTCGTTGTTTTTACTTTTGAAAAGCATTGTTTGACAAAGTGATTCTTTGCATTACACTTTGTGCACATTTTTCCAAACGCTGGGCATTGTCTTAACTGGTGTTTGTAACCACAGCGTTTACAATTAAAAATGTCATCCTCCGATTGCTTTTCATTTCTGTTCTGCCCACGTTTCTTCCCCTTGTAGGACACAGCACCGACAGCAGCATTATCACTCATTACAATCGCATCATTATTGATTTCACTGAAAGTCTTCGCGTGCTTTCGAGCTAGCTCGCTGGCTTGGCATATTTTCACTGCATTTTCCAAATTTAGTTCGGTTTCTCTCAACAGACATTCCCTGACTTTTTTTATCATGAATACCAAACACAATCTGGTCACGAATCATGGATGATTTCAGCTCAGAGAAATTACATGTCTGTGCTTTCAGTTTCAGATCAGTTATAAAGCTATCAAAAGTCTCATTTTGTTGCTGTGTCCGAGAATGGAAGATGTATCTTTCATACGTCTCATTCTTTTTGGGAGAACAATGTGCATCAAATTTCTATAGCACATCGTCTAATTTGTCTCTGTTCTCCGCTGGATTAAATACAAATGTATTAAATACCTCTATCGCCTGTGGGCCTGTAACCGTAAGCAGCAACGCTATCTTCCTTGCGTCTGGCTTCGTACCGGATCCGATGGCTGCAATGTAGAGTTCGAATTGCTGTTTAAAAGTCTGCCAATTGTAGTCGATTTTTTCTGTGAGTTTCAAACGCTCTGGTGTCTTCAAATTCTCCATGTCGCTTTTCACAATTTTCAGCAGATCTTCACCACCCTGGTACCATGTTATGTTCATTAATAACTAGACATTCTTATTATGAACACAGCTAGCTTTTGCTAGCTACTTTTATTGAGCACATGTGGACTTATACAGCATCTTGTAGAGGCTTCCATCTTGACTGCTGCCTTGTGGGTAGCCTAGTGCCTCATGGGTAATGTAGTCTTAAACACATACAGCTGGGTAGTGTAGTCTTAATACATACAGCTATATACAGCTCTACGGCTCCACCTAGTGTCCACTATAGAAGGACATGTTATTGATCGTTACAAACCATGGATGGTGGGTCCTCCCCTTGGAATTTTTCTTTCTTGTTGGAATGTATAAATTCTGTGTATTTTTGAAATATCCACTTAAATGTCTGCCACTGCAACTCTATTGACCTATCCCTTAACCTAATTTGCCAGTTCACTTTAGCTAGCTCTGCTTTCATGCCCTCATAATTGCCCTTATTTAAGTTTAAAATACTAGTCTTGGACCCACTCTTCTCACTCTCAAACTGAATGTAAAATTCAATCATATTATGATCGCTGTTACCTAGGGGCGCCTTCACTATGAGGTCATTCATTAATCCTATCTCGTTGCACAATACCAGGTCTAGTATAGCCTGTTCTCTGGTTGGCTCCAGAACATGCTGTTGTAAGAAACTATCCCGAAAACATTCCATGAATTCCTCATCTATGCTACCTTTGCCCATCTGACTTTTCCAGTCTATATGCAGATTAAAATCCCCTATGATTATTGCCGTAACCTTCTGACAAGCTCCCATTATTTCTTCCTTTATACTCCATCCTACCATGTGGTTACTGTTAGAGGGCCTTACACCACTCCCACAAGTGACTTCTTGCCTTTATTATTTCTCACCTCTACCCAAACCGCTTCTACATCCTGGTTTCCTGAACTTAGGTCATCTCTCTCTATTGTGCTAATACCGTCATTAATTAACAGAGCCACCCCTCCACCTTTTCCCACCTTCCTGTCCTTCCTAAATGTCATGTACCCTTCAATATTCAGGTCCCAATCTATGTCATCCTGCAGCCATGTTTCTGTAATGGCTATCAGATCATATTTATTTATTTCTATTTGCGCTATCAGTTCATCTGTTTTGTTTCGAATGCTACGTGCATTCAGATGCAGAGCCTTTAGTTTTGTCCTTTTATTATTTTTGTAACCTCTAGCCTTATCTGTTGATTTACTCTTAGATTTGTACTCTCTATCCCTTCCTGTCATGGTCTGTTTATCATTTCCCATATTAATACCTTTCTCTATTGCCTTGTCTCTAATCTTTGAATTACCACATCTTCCCAAATTTGATCCCATGCCCCCAATATTTAGTTTAAAGCCCTCTCTACCGCCCTAGTTATACGACTCACCAGAACGCTGGTCCCAGCATGGTTCAGGTGAAGACCGTCCCAATGATACAGATCCCACTTTCCCCAGTACTGGTGCCAGTGCCCCAGGAATTGAAACCCATTTCTCCCACACCAGTCTTTGAGCCACGCATTCATCTCTCTAATTTTATTTACCCTATGCCAATTTGCTCGTGGCTCAGGTAATAATGACATTATTACCCTTGAGGTTCTGCTTTTTAATTTAACCCCTAGCTGCTCATACTCTCTTCAGCAGAACCTCTTTCCTAGTTCTACGTATGTCGTTGGTACCTACATGGACCACGACCACTGGCTCCTCCCCCTCCCATTGCAAGGTCCTCTCCAGCCCAGAGCAGATGTCCTGAACTTGCATTTAAACAGCGCCTTTCACGACCACCAGATGTCCCAAAGCACTTTACAGCCAATGAGGTACCTTCTGAAGTGTAGTCACTGTTATAATGTAGGAAACGTGGCAGCCAATCTGGCACAGCAAGCTCCCAGAAACAGCAACGTGATAATGACCAGAAAATCTGTTTTAGTGATGTTGATTGAGGGATAAATATTGGCCAGGACACCAGGGAGAACTCCGCTGCTCTTCTTCGAAATAGTGCCATGGGATCTTTTACGTCCACCTGAGAGAGCAGACAGGGCATCGGTTTAATGTCTCGTCCGAAAGACGGTACCTCCGACAGTGCAGCAATCCCTCAGCACTGCACTGGGAGAGTCAGCCTGGATTTTTGTGCTCAAGTCTCTGGAGTGGGTCTATGAACCTACAACCGTCTGACTCAGAGGTGAGAGTGCTTCCCACTGAGTCACAGCTAACACGTTAAAAAGTACCCAAGAACAACGAAAAGCAATTTTGTTTCCGGTGATAGCCGATTGTTTCAGTACAACAGTTCTCCTGGTAACAAAATTACACTTTCAGAATTTTAACCGGTGGTCTCCCACAACGGGGCCATAGATTGCATTTCATTTAAAAATGATCTTTTATCAACAAAACAACTTGAAGCTACAGATAAACGAATCGGATACAAAAGTTACAGAGCTACTGCCACAATCTAAATTAAAGGCGAGCACAGTTAGTTAAACTTATAAGACCTAGTGAGACCACAGGAAGGTACTCGGAGTCAGAAGGTCTTCAGGGACTTGAGCACATAATCCAGGCTGACATTCCAGTGCAGTACCGAGGGAGCGCCGCACTGTTGGAGGTGCTGTCTTTCGGATGAGACGTTAAACCGAAGCTCCGTCTGCTCTCTCACGTGGATGTAAAAGATGCCACAGCCACTATTTTGAAGAAGAGCAGGCGCGCTCTCTCCGGTGTCCTAGGCAATATTTATCCCTCAGCCAATATCACGAAAACAGATGATCAGGTCATTATCACATTTCTGTCTGTGGGAGCTTACTGTGCGCAGGTTGGCTGCCGCATTTTCTACATCACAGCAGTGACTACACTTCAAAAGTAACTGACTGGCTGAAAAGCGCTTTGGGACATGCTGAGGTTGTGAAAGGCGCTGTATAAATGCAGGTCTTTCCTTTGACATCAGCTTGGGACTGGTACAGTGAAGAGAATGATGCACGGACTGAACATGGAGCTGCTGCTTTGCACTGATTCTGAACTTGAGCAAAAGACGGTCTTTCAGTTAGTTCTATAACTACATATGTACTTGTGATGTAAAACATTTACACCGAAGCACCCACCAATCCCTCGCACAGTTTCACTCTCTCGGTCCCGCCCATTATTGTATCCATTTTGTGGAATTTAAAATAACTTCCCTTTCTCCCCCGAGCGGCTGCTGTTCCTGTTGTGTGTCCATTAACTCCACATTAAAGAGAGTGGCCCGTTCTGATCCCGCTTATTACAAATTGTTCTTGTGCACAGATTACAAACTCACCGAAGATGAGCGGGGACAAGGTGCCAGCAGCAAGTTCTAGGTCAGGAGAGTCCCGGTGAGAAGGAAAGCGGCTGCTCAAAGTGTTGGACAGGTCAGTGGGCTCCGGAATATTTCACCACACCGGAAGTTGGTGAGAATCACTGGGATAAAGGGTTCACTTTCGGATTTATCATCGGGGATCAGTGAGCGTGAAACTCGCGACTCAGTCTCGCCCTACAGGCCCTTGAGGGCGGGTCCCGGGGAGAATCTTCGGTTCTTTACCTGACCAGGGGGAGCAGGCGGCCCCATTCAGGCTACATTATCTGTGGAGTTGTGAATGAACAGTGTTCAGCGCCAGTCATCAGCGAACATCCCCACTTCTGACCTGATGTTGGAGGGAAGGTCATTGATGAAGCAGCTGAAGATGGTTGGGCCTAGAACACTGCCCTGAGGAACTCTTGCGGCGA
The DNA here is from genome assembly GCF_052327205.1 of Somniosus microcephalus. Classification (NCBI taxonomy): domain Eukaryota; kingdom Metazoa; phylum Chordata; class Chondrichthyes; order Squaliformes; family Somniosidae; genus Somniosus; species Somniosus microcephalus. The sequence goes on from NW_028225179.1 coordinate 152,254,232, forward strand.
TGTCCTGGGGCTGTGATGATTGACCTTCAACCACCACAACCATCTTCCTCTGTGCTCGGTATAACTCCAGCCAGTGGAGTGTATCCCCCCCACTGATTCCCATTGACTTCAATTTGACTAGGGCTCCTTGACACCACACTTGGTCAAATGTTGTCTTGATGTCAAGGGCAGTCACTCTCGCCTCACCTCTGGAATTCAGCTCCTTTGTCCATGTTGGACCAAGGCTGCAATGAGGTCAGGAGCCGAGTGGTCTTGGCAGAACCCAAACTGGGCATCAGTGAGCAGGTTTTTGGTGAGTGCCATTTGATAGCACTGTCGATGACATCCTCCATCCCTTTGCTCATGATTTGAGAGTAGACTGATGGGGTGGTAATTGGCCGGGTTGGATTTGTCCTGCTTTTTGTGGACCGGACATACCTGGGCAGTTTTCCACATTGTCGGATAGATGCCTGTGTTATAGCTATACTGGAACAGCTTGGCTAGAGGCGCAGCTAATTCTGGAGCACAAGTCTTCAGCATGATAGCCGGGATGTTGTCGGGGCCCAGAGCCTTTGCTGTATCCAGTGCGCTTTTATAGATATGTGAAGAGAAAAAAATTGGTGAAGTCAAGCGTAGGTCCCTTGCAGTCAGAATCAGGGGAATTTATAATGGGGAACAAAGAAATGGCAGACCAATTAAATATATACTTTGGTTCTGTCTCCACAAAGGAGGACACAAATAACCTCCCAGAGATGTCAGGGAACATAGGGTCTAATGAGAGGGAGGAACTGAAAGAAATCAGTATTTGTAGGGAAATCGCGTTCGGGAAATTGACGGGATTGAAGGCCGATAAATCCCCAGGGCCTGATAATCTACATCCTAGGGTACTTAAGGAAGTGGCCCTAGAAATAGTAGATGCATTGCTGGTCATCTTTCAAAATTCGATAGACTCTGGAACAGTTCCCATGGATTGGAGGGTAGCTAATGTTACCCCACTGTTCAAAAAAGGTGGTAGAGAGAAAACAGGGAATTATAGACCGGTAAGTCTGACATCGGTAGTGGGGAAAATGCTAGAGTCCATTATAAAAGATGTAATAGCAGAGCACTTGGAAAACAGTGACAGGATCGGACAAAGTCAACATGGATTTACAAAAGGTAAATCGTGCTTGATTAATCTACTGGAATTTTTTGAGGATGTAACTGGTAGAATAGATAAGGGAGAACCAGTGGATGTGGTCTATTTGGACTTTCAGAAGGCTTTTGATAAGGTCCTGCATAAGAGATTAGCGTGTAAAGTTAAGGCACATGGGATTGGGGGCAAGGTACTGACTTGGATAGAGAACTGGTTGGCAGACAGGATGCAAAGAGTTGGAATAAACGGGTCTTTTTCCAAGTGGCAGGCAGTGACAAGTGGGGTACCGCAGGGATCGGTCCTAGGACCCCAGCTATTCACAATATATATAAATGATCTAGACGAGGGAACTAGATGTAATATCTCCAAGTTTGCAGAAGACACAAAGCTGGGTGGGCGTGTGTGCTTGAGGAGGACGCCGAGAAACTCCAGTATGATTTGGACAGGTTGGGTGATTGGGCAGAAGCATGGCAGATGCAGTATAATGTGGATAAATACGAGGTTATCCACCTTGGTGGCAAAAACAGGAAGGCAGATTATTAGCTGAACGGCAATAGATTGGGAGAAGGGGAAATGCAACGAGACCTGGGTGTCCTTGTGCACCAGTCACTGAAGGTAAGCATGCAGGTGCAGCAGGCGGTTAAGAAGGCAAATGGTATGTTGGCCTTTTGTAGCGAGAGGGTTCGAGTACAGGAACAAGGATGTCTTGCTGCAGTTGTACAGGGCCTTGGTGAGACCACACCTTGAGTATTGTGTGCAGTTTTGGTCGCCTTATCTGAGGAAGGATGTTCTTGCCATGGAGGGAGTGCAGCGAAGATTCACCAAACTGATACCTGGGATGGCAGGAATGACATATGAGGAGAGATTGGGTCGATTGTGCTTATACTCGCTGGAGTTTAGAAGAATGAGAGGGGATCTCATTGAAACTTATAAAATTCTAATAGGACTAGACAGACTAGATGCAGGAAGGATGTTCCCGATGGTCGGGGAGTCCAGAACCAGGGGTCACAGTCTAAGGATAAGGGGTAAGCCATTTAGGACAGAAATGAGGAGGAATTTCTTCACCCAGAGAGTGGTGAACCTGTGGAATTCTCTACCACAGAAGGCAGTGGAGGCCAATTCATTAAATATATTCAAGAAGGAGTTAGATATATTTCTTAAGGCTAAAGGGATCAAGGGATATGGGGAGAAAGCAGGGACTGGGTAGTGAATTTGGATGATCAGCCATGATCTCATTGAATGGCGGAGCAGGCTCGAGGGGCCGAATGGCCTACTCCTGCTCCTATCTTCTATGTTTCCATGTTTTCTATGCTCAGCCTTTTCTTGCTATCACGTGGAGTGAATCGAATTGGCTGAAGACTGGCTTCTGTGATGGTGGGGACCTCAGGAGTCGGCCGATATGGATCATCCACTCGGCACTTCTGGCTGAAGATGGTTGCAAACGCTTCAGCCTTGTCTTTTGCACTCGTGCTGGGCTCCACCATCATCGAGGATGGTGATATTCATAGCGCCTCCTCCTCCCGTTAGTTGTTTAATGGTCCACCACCATTCATGACTGAATGTGGCAGGAGTCCAGGACTGCAGAGCTTTGATCTGATCCGTTGATTTTGGGATCGCTTAGCCCTGTCTATAGCATACTGCTTCCGCTTTTTAGCTTGCATGTAGCCCTGTGTTGCAGCTTCCCCAGGTTGGCACTTCATTTTTAGGTACTACTGGTGCTGCTCATGACATGCTCTTCTACACTCTTTATTGAACCAGGGTTGGTCCCCTGGCTTGATGATAATGGTAGAGTGAGGGATATGCCGGGCCATGAGGTTACAGATTGTGTTGGAATACAATTCTGCTGCTACTGATGGCCCACAGTGCCTTATGGATGCCCAGTTTTGAGCTGCTAGATCTGTTCTGAATCTATCCCATTTAGCACAGTGGTAGTGCCACACAACACGATGGAGGGTGTCCTCAGTGTGAAGACGGGACTTCATCTCCACAATGACTGTGCGGTGGTCACTGCTACCAATGCTGTCATGGACAGATGCATCTGCGACATGTCGATTGGTGAGGACGAGGTCAAGTAGGTTTTTCCCTCATGTTGGTTTTCTCACAACCTGTCACAGGCCCAGACTGGCAGTTATGTCCTTCAGGACTTGGCCAGCTCAGTCAGCAGTGGTGCTACCGAGCCACTCTTGGTGATGGACATTGAAGTCCCCCACCCAGAGTACATCCTGTGCCCTTGCTACTCTCAGTGCTTCTTCCAAGTGGTGTTCAACTTCCAAGTGGTGTTCAACATGGAGGAGTACTGATTCATCAGCTGAGGGAGGGCGGTAGGTGGTAATCAGCAGGACGTTTCCTTGCCCATGCTTGACCTGAAGCCATGAAATTTCATGGGGTCCAGTGTCAATGTTGAGGGCTCCCAGGGCCACTCCTTCCTGACTGTATACCACTGTGTGTCACCCCTGGTGGGTCTGTCCTGCTGGTGGGACAGGACATACCCAGGGATGGTGATGGAGGAGTTTGGGACATTGTCTGAAAGGTATGATTCTGTGAGTATGACTATGTCAGGCTGTTGCTCGACTAGTCTGTGGGACAGCGCTCCCAATTTTGGCACAAGCCCCCAGATGTTGGTGAGTAGGACTTTGCAGGGTCAACTGGGCTGGGTGCACCGTTGCCGTGTCCGTAGCTGGTGTCGAGGTCGATGCCGGGCGGTCTGTCTGGTTTCATTCTTATTATTGTGTTTTGCAGTGGTTTGTTACAACTGAGTGACTTGCTAGGCCATCTCAGAGGGCAGTTAAGAGTCAACCACATTGTTGTGTCTGGAGTCACATATAGGTCAGACCAGGTAAAGACGGCAGATTTCCTTCCCTAAAGGACATTAGTGAACCATTGCGGATGAAGAAGGCCATTCGGCCCATCTTAGCGCAACTATCCAGAAAGAAACCTGAATTGTTTCTTAAGTAGCCCCTGGGTTTTCACCACCACTGCCAAAGGTCCGTTCCCTCTGTGTGAAAAACTTCTGACATTACTAAAATGACTTGCATTTCTATAACGCCTTTCATGGCCTCCGGACATCCCAAAGCATTTGCAACCGATGAAGTACAGTACCTCTGAAGTGCAGTCACTGTTGTAATGTAGGAAAGGGGCTGCCAATTTGTGCACACCAAGATCGCACAAACAGCAATGAGATTAAAAAATAATACTGGAGAAATTAATGGGACTGAAAGGCAATACATCCCCTGGACCTTGGTCTGCATCCTAGGGTTTTGAAAGAGGTGGCTATAGAGATAGTGGATGCATCGGTTGTCATCTTCCAAAATTCCACTGATTCTAGAATGGTTCCCGCAGATTGGAAGGTCGCAAATTTAACCCCACTATTTAAGAAAGGAGGGAGAGAGAAAACGGGGAACTACAGACCAGTTAGCCTGACATCAGTAGTGGGGAAAATGCTAGAATCAATTATTAAAGATATGGTAACAGAGCACTTAGAAAATAATAAAAGAATTGGGCAGAGTCAACACGGGTTTATGAAAGGGAAATCATGTTTGACAAATCTGTTAGATTTTTTGAGGTTGCAACTAGCAGAATAGATAAGGGGGAACCAGTGGATGTGGTGTATTTGGATTTTCAGAAGGTATTCGATAAGGTGCCACACAAGAGGTTATTAAACAAAATTAGGACTCATAGGATTGGGGGTAATATACTAGCATTGAGTGAGGATTGATTAACGGACAGAAAACAGAGAGGAATAAACGGGTCATTTTCGAGTTGGCAGGCTGCAACTAGTGGGGTATCACAAGGATCAGTGCTTGGGCCTTACTATTCACAATCTACATCAATGATTTGGATGAGGGGAACCAAATGTAATATAGCAAAATACTGCGGATGTTGGAAATCCGAAATAACAACAGAAAATGCTGGAAAAACTCAGCAGGTCAGGCTGCCCTGCCTCCGATCCATCTTTTCTTTCCAGTTTTGAAGAAGGGTTCGACCCGAAACATCAACTCAAATTTCTGTCCACGGATGTTGCCTGACCTGCTGAGTTTTTCCAGCATTTTCTGTTGTTATTTCAAATGTAATATATCCAAGTTTGCTGATGATACAAAGCTAGTTTGGAATGTAAGTTGTGAGGAGGATGCAAAGAGGCTTCAAGGGGATATGGACAGGCTAAGTGAATGGGCAAGAACATGGCAAATGGAATATAACGTGTAGAAATGTGAAGTTGTCCACTTTGGTAGGAAAAATAGAAAAGCAGAGTATTTTTTAAATGGTGAGAGATTGGGAAATGTTGGTGTTCAGAGGGACCTGGGTGTCCTTGTACAAGAATCACTGAAAGTTAACATGCAGGTACAGCAAGCAATTAAAAAAGTAAATGGTATGTTGGCCTTTACTCTTATACTGCAATAAAGATGTCTTACTGCAATTATATAGGGCCCTGGTGAGACCATATTGTGTACAGTTTTGGTCTCCTTATCTAAGGAAGGACATACTTGCCACAGAGGGAGTGCAATGAAGGTTCACCAGACTGGTTCCTGGGATGGGGGGGATTGTCCTATGAGGAGAGGTTGAGTAGACTGGGCCTATATTCTCTGGAGTTTAGAAGAATGAGAGGTGATCTCATTGAAACATACAAAATTCTTACAGGGCTTGACAAGGTAGATGCAGGGAGGATGTTTCCCCTGGCTGGGGAGTCTAGAACTAGGGGTCACAGGCTCAGAATAAGGGGCGGCCATTTAGGACTGAGATGAGGAGAAATTTCTTCACTCAGAGGGTGGTGAATCTTTGGAATTCTCTACCCCAGAGGGCTGTGGAGGCTCAGTCGTTGAGTATATTCAAGATAGAGATCAATAGATTTTTGAATATTAAGAGAATCAAGGGATATGGGGATAGTGCAGGAAAGTGGAGTTGAGGTAGAAGATCAGCCATGATCATCTTGAATGGCGGAGCAGGCTCGAGGGGCCTAATGGCCTACTCCTGCTCCTATTTTTTATGTTCTAAGTAAATAAACAAAAGATGAGTCTAGCAGAGGTGTAAATGGGAATAGCAGAATCATCAACAACTGCCATCTGAAAAAATGGAGGCAGAGGTTCTGATCTGAAATTGTTGAACTCAATGTTGAGTCCGGAAGGCTGTAAAGTGCCTAATTGAAAGATGAGGTGCTGTTCCTGGAGCTTACGTTGAGCTTCATTGGAACAGTATAGGAGGTCAGAGAGGTCTGAGTAGGAGTGGAGCGGAGAATTAAAGTGACAGGCAACCGGAAGCTTGGGGTTGTGCTTGCGGACTGAACGGAGGTGTTCCACAAAGCAGTCACCCAATCTGCGTTTGGTGTCTCCAATGTAGAGGAGACTGCATTGTGAGCAGCAAATACAGTATATTAAATTGCAAGAAGTACGAGTATTTGCTGTTTCACCTGGAAGGATTGTTTGGGGCCCTGGATGGTGGGAAGTAAAAAGGCAGGTGTTGCATCTCCTGCTCTTGCATGGGAAGGTGTTTGGGGTGATTCAGGAGTGGACCAGGGTGTCACAGAGGGAGCAGTCCCTTCCGAATGCTGAAAGAGGAGGGGAGGGGAAGATGTGTTTGGTGGTGGGATCACACTGGAGGTGGCAGAAATGGTGGAGGATGTGGAGGCTGGTTGGGTGGAAGATGAGGACAAGGGCAACCCTATCGTGGCTCTGGGAGGGAAGGAGGGGAAGGGGTGGGAAATGGAACAGGCACAGTCGAGAGCCCTGTCAATCACGGTGGAGGGGTTTAAGGAAGACATATCGGAAGCATTGGTATGGAAGGTGGCGTCGTCAGAACAGATGCAAAGGAGACGGAGAAACTGGGAGAATGGAATAGAGACCCTACAGGAAGAGGGTTGGGAGGAAGTGTAATCAAGGTAGCTGTGGGAGCCAGTGGGCTTATCGTGGAGAACCGTTAACAATATCAGCTAATATGGGAGCCAGGAAGGGAAGTTTGGTGATCAGCAGTTTAGTGGGACTAGGGTCGAGGGAGCGGGAGGTGGGTCTCTTAGACAAGAAGAGCTTGGAGAGGGCATGAGGGGAGATGGGGGAGAAACTAGAGAAAGATGCAAGTTCAAGTCTAGGGCAGGGGAGAACCTCAGAGGAAGTTTGGCCTGGTGGGCTAGGGGAAGGAGGGAAACAGCAGAGGCAGCTAATGGAATGGTGTCAATTTTAGTGACAAAGAAGTCCATGAGCTCCTTGCACTTGTTGACGGAGGAGATAGGGAAGAGGGGTTTAAGGAGATGGTTTGCAGTAGAGAAAAGAAGCCGAGGGTTATCTTTACATTCCAGGATGATTCTGGAATAGTGAGTAGTTTTGGCAGGCGAGAGCAGGACCTGATATTGCTTTATGTGGTTCAGCCAGATCTGGCAGTGAATGGCTAAACCAGTTGTCTGGCATATCCGTTCAAGTCTGCGTCCTTTGGACTTAAGGGAGCGGAGATGAGGGCCGTACTGGTGGAGCGGCTAGGGTGTGAGAGAGTAATTGTTTTAATAGGGACGAGGGCATCAAAGCTGTAGGCGAGGGTGTGGTTGAACTGATCGGTAGCTGCAGAAATGTCGTGGTGAATGGAGGGCCAAAGGGTAGACAGTTGGGATTTCATAAGTGCAGTTGTAAGAGAGTTGGGAGAGAGTTTTTTTCAGGTGCATACACAGAAGGAAGTAGGGTTGGGAGGGGGAAGGGGCAGGTGGGTGAAGAGCGATACAAGGAAATGATTAGAGATGGCCTTAACTGTGATTGACATGATGGGACTAGTGAGGCCACGTGAGATGGAGGGAGCGATTAATTGAGGATAGGAGGGCAGAGAACTCGGAGGAGAGAGAGCATGACGAATTGAGATGGAGGTTGAAATCACCAAGGATGAGAAGTCGCACGGTGCAGAGGCTGTGAAGATATCTCAGTGAGAGAACTTTAATGGCACTTGGGTGGGCGGTAGAGAATAACAACAAAAACCCAAAGCAAACTCAATTGCTACTTGGCCCTAAACAGACAATACAACATGGCTGATTACCTGACCATGGTAAAGGATAGCAAACTGAGAAAAACTTTGACAATGTACAGACTTAGTGAACATAACCTGGCGATCGCAAAAGGTAGACACAGGCAGACCTGGCTACCAAGAGAGGACAGGATATGCTCTCGCTGCAGTCAGGGAGTGGTGGAGACAGAGATGCACTTCCTCACAGCTTGTAGAAAATATCAGGGCATAAGGGAGAATTTCTACCCAAAATTCACAAAAATATGCCCGGAATTCAGAAATTTGAATGGCGACCAAAAACTCCCATACCTACGAGGGGAAGAGAGAAATTGTGTAACACTAGCGGCACACTATGTTACAGCTTGCCATAAACAGAGGGACAACCACTAAATATAAGAAAAGAGTATATATAAATTATATGAAAGTATATTTATACACTCAGGGATATATCTGTTTATACACTGTATGGATAGATCTGTATTTTTGTGAACAAACATGAATGTTTTTCGATGCTTTGGCAACATAAGATGTAACTTGTCATGCCAATAAAGCGATTTGAATTGAATTGAATTGAATTGAATGAAGATTTTAAATGAGAAATGAGAGGGGTGGAACAAGGTGAGATGCTCAAAGGAGGAAGTAGTGCCAGAGGAGTAGGGGATAGACCAAGGTGTGATTTGGTGATGAGGGCCACACCGTCATCTCGCTGGTCCAAGCGGGGCAAGTGGTGGTAGGTATAGCCAGGTGGGGAGGCTTCATTTGGGGGAAGGTGTCATCACTCCTCAGCCAGGATTCCGTCAGGGACATGATGTTGATGCAATCATCCACAATAAGCTCATGGATGGCAAGAGCCTTGTTCACAAGTGAATGGACATTCTGGAGGGAGATGCGGAGGGGGGGTGATGATAGCTGATCTGCTGGCACAGTCCACAGGGTCAGCACTGGGAGGGGTGAGTTGGACGTGGAGGAGATTAGCAAGATTAGCCCCCAGCGAGCCCGCTGGGTGCAACGGTTGGCGAGAGAGTCGGATGGGACAGTTGGGGTTGCTGCTCGTGAGGAGGCAGTGACGAGTGCCTCGATGGGATCTTCGGAGGATGTCAAGAGAGGCACAGAGGGAAGCTGCAGGCTTATCCAAGAGGGAGTTGAGCCTGGGATGGCGGCAGGAGAGTAGGAAGGTCGAGGAGTAATGAAGGGTTGGGGTAGGGATTTGGGAGAGCAGAGTAGCTGAAAGGTGAGAAATGAAAGTAGGCGAGGGGAGAGGGGAGAGGGGTCTAGGAGGGCTAAAGGGGAAAAAAAAATGGGGATAAAAAGGGGAAATAGGAGTGATGGGCTCAGGTGTGGAGCAGCAACCAAAATACGCACGCGAATGGACACCAGGAAAACTCAAGTTACTAACAATTATTAGGATAGATATATCCTGGTAGTAAATGGGGAATAGAGAGGAGATAATAGGAGGGAGTCCAGAGTTAAAATCGGCGGTCCTGTGGTGGGATAAGGTTGACGTAGGTAGGGTGGGGCTGGCATGGAGCATCGAGAAACTATTGTCCATGTTCGGAGACAAGTGTGGTGGGTGAGTGAAGTCCAGAAGCTATTTGAAGGGTAGAATATTGGAGGACGCACTGATGGAGGTATTTCCGTGGGAATAAAGATCCCGGAGGTGTGCAGAATCGGTTGCAGGGCAGAAAAAAAATCTATGGCGAAGTTGGAAGTTACCGTAAGATCCAGAAGTGGTGGAGAAATGTACTTCGGCCCAGGAGTGTGAATCTCTGGCCAGGAACCAGACTGTGTAGATGAAGCGGAAAAAAACAGTCGGCCAGTCACAGGTACAGCAGGGAACAGCAGCGATGAGGGAAGGGCTGTAAGCTGAGCAAAGTTACTTTGACACAGAGACACAGCAGCTGTGTCTTACGGTGTAGTCCACGATAATCCAGTGCAGAAGCATAGTCTTGATGTCCAGGAATTTGGAAGCCAAATTTCAGAAAAGATCCAGTGCTCACTGAGGAAAGCACAGAGCAGGCATGGTCTGGGGATGAGGAGTAGCGGATTAAACTAGCAGTTAACTTGCAGTTAGGGCTAAAATGTACTCGCTATTAAAGCCTGGGGAACTTAAACAGTAGAAGAGAGGAGATTGGAGGAGAAAGGGCAGTGGATGACAGTGGATGACCAAGGATAGAGGTGCACAGTAAGGAGCTCCTGAGGGAGCTGACTGCCAGGAGCCATCTTCAGCTGCATCCATGTTGTTGTTGTTATAAAATTTAAGTTGCCATTTGTTAAATTCTTATACATGGAGGTTTAATTTGAAAACCAGCTAGTCCTGTGATGCTGATCCAACCATAATGCCGTGAAGAATGGAGTGGAATGGACCATTTTCATCAAGCTCACTAGTCTGCGTGGCTTTAGTGTGTACTGAGGTCAGAAGCAAGTGAACGGTTTTCTCCATTAGATGGGCTGCAACATTCCATCACTGGGTAGTTGAAGGCTTTGTCGAACACTGAATTAGGCAACAAATAGGGCAGAACTTGCTTGAGAAATCCTATTCTTCTACTGTCCCACTGCCATTGCCACTTGTTTGTTGCAGTGCCAATCAGATGTAGTTACTTCTTGCCCCATAATCAGCATTTCTGTTACAATAACATCATGTTTTACAGTGAACGTACATTTTGCGAACACATGGTTCTGTTTTCCTCTCCCTGTCTGTACTTTTCATTCCTAATCAACGATCAGGGTTTTTTCCATCAATTTTCTCCCTTCCCTTGTTGTGATGTAGTTGTACAGGTGGCAGTCACCCTCTGGCATCTCACCGAAATGGCCATTATTTACGTGTAATCCTTGACTGCGAATGTCAGCAAGCTATTTGTTTGTGCAGACATCACAGCCATATCTGGTCGTCTTCTCACCCAGAGTCCACAAGTGCACTTCCAGCATAAAGATATTGATCAGGAATGGAAACATTGGCTGGTTTTCCACTCACTATTGTAGGACTAGTGAAGCCAACTGTGGTGTTACACTCACAATCCTGGCTGAGATTAGACAACACATTACAGGCCACGGATCCAGGTCTGTGTGCTCACTGGATAAACTTGCTGAGCCGCCACAGAGCTGACCTTGGTGTTGAATGTTGAGAACATGTGTACTCATGCAGTAATATTAGACCAGTATTAGAGTACAAGAGAAGCAATAATAGCAGCAGCTCATTATAACATTCTTCAGCTTCCCTCTCACTGTGGTAGGCATATTGGTGAGGTGGGTGGTGAGATACATTGTGTATGAGGAAGGGAGGACTAGGTTTACATGGAGCAAGGGAGATGGGGAATGAACAATCAGGGCTTATTGATCTTAAATGGTTTGCACCTCTGCTGAAAAAGCAGAGAGGAATTTCAGAGCTTGCATTCATCATTCGTACACTAGCATCTGACAGCTTAATTTCAGAGCCACTGATTATTTTATTAATATCGCTTCAAAAAGGATAACAAGGATTTTCTTTTAGGTAACCAATCAATTCTTTACAAAGATGAAAAGAAGATGCTTCAGTATTTTGTTCCTACTCTGTATTCTTCAAACTGCAATACCAGGTAAGAAATTGAATTTTTATGGTAAATCTTACTGATGTCTTATTTTTATACTGGTCATATTTACCAGTGTAACCAAATTAGAGCACAACAGTTTTAGGGAACAGGAAAGGATCATTAGACCCAAAGAAACTCATCCTCTTGAAACTAGTCCAGGAGATCAATCTGGCCCTGAATTCCCTGAAGTACCTACTTTTTGTTAGAGGTGATGTCCGCTCCAACCAGAAACCAGTCCAGCTCACCCTTGAAGGAATTCAGCGAATCACTGTCCACTGCACGAGCCAGCAGCCTGTTCCTGATGTGTATTATTTGTGAGCAGGAGGATGGTGGCAATGCACTTATAAATTTTCTGGTGAGTAGTGCTGTGCACCATGCTCGTAAGGAGCTGTCTGTCTAGTGAGTACTCACACTCATGTTTGTCAATTTTCTAATGGCGAACTAGTGACTGCCCTCCTTAAAGAAAATCAATAAAGTGTGTATACAGAAGTTCTTTGTTCAGAATTAGGAGATGAATTGAGGAACATCGTTAACATGAAGATCAGTGAGTTCAACGCCTCAACCTTCCGCATCATCAAAATAATCTCCATGGAATAACGACAAAGTAGCTTAACGCACTGCTTCTCCTGTCTGGGAGTCACTTCCTCAGCCAGTGCCACAACCTGAACCGCCTCTCACAAGATCACAAGACAATTACAGATGAGGAAGACCATTTGGCCCATCTTAATTTATCAATCTAGACAGTCCTCCCCTGCCCCATTTCAGCATCCATTATTTGCCTCCACTACTCTTCCTGAAAGTCCATTCCATATCTTGACTGTTATTTTGTGTGAAGAATTTCCGAATAGCAGCCTTAGATTTATCTTTGACTAGTTTGAACCTGTTGTCCCCTTGTCCCATTCTAGCAATTTAATTTAAAATAGTGTTCCGGATTTACCTTTCCCATTCCCTTAACTACCATATGTATATACCTCTTGGATGCCTCCAACCTAGGTGAAAAAGCCCAAGTTCCTCCAGTCTTTCCTCGTAACACAGGCCTTTGGCATTAGGGAGGATCAGCTTTGTGTCTCTTTCTCTCCAGCACTTCAACGTCTCCCTTGTGCCTCAGTGACCAGAATTGAACACAGCACTCAAAAGTGTGATTTTTGCCCAGAGTTTGGTTCTGACTTCTATTCTACTATTTTGATTAAGATGTTTAACATTTTATCGGCTCTGTCGATTGTTGCTCTGCATTGACTGGACACGATGAGCATTAAGTCTACCAAGATCTCTTTCAACATCGTGCTTAGCTATCTTGTGGAGAAATGTGAATACTGAATGGATGAGACTGCCATTAAGTTATAGGAAATCCCCCACCCCCAGTACAATTTGGAGTTTTCATACTTTTAGAAACCACCAGGGTTCGATTTCAGATTTTTCTTGTGAGAAATATAAAGGAATTTTCAAATTCCAAATGAAGATTTAATTGATGATTCTCTCTCTCTCTCTCCTCTCTCTCTCTCTCCTCTCTCTCTCTCTCTCTCTCTCTCTCTCCCCTCTCTCTCTCTCTCTCTCCCTCTCTCCCTCCCTCCCTCCCTCTCTCTCTCTCTCTCTCCATGTTTCCTTCTCCACCCCCCCCCCCCCCCCACCCTTTGTCAAGAAAAAAATGTAACTGAAAGAAAGATTTGCATTTATACACAGCGCCTTTCTCAACCTCGGGACGCCCCCAAAGCGCTTTACAGCCAATTAATTACTTTTGAAGTGTAGTCACTGTTATAATGTAGGAGCAGCAAATTTGCACACAGCAATCAATGTGACACCCACAAACACCAATGTGATAATGACCAGCTAATCTGTTTTATAGTGATTTTGGTTAAAGGATAAATATTGACCAGGACACTGGGGGAGAACTAGAAAGAAAGACTTGCATTTATATAGCACCTTTCATAACCTTGGGACACCCCAAAGTGCTGTACACCCAATGAAGTACTTTTAAGGTATAAATATTGGCCAGGACACCAGGGATAACTCCCCTCCTCCTCTTCGAAATAGTGTCATGGGATCTTTTACATCCACCTTAGATAGCAGATGTGGCCTCGGTTTAACATCTCATCCGAAAGACGCCACCTCAGTACTGCACTGGAGTGTTAGCCTAGATTTCTGTGCTCAAGTCTCACAACCTTCTGACTCCGAGGCGAGAGTGCTGCCCACTGAGCCAGGGCTGACATTGCTCTTCTTCGGAATAGTGGCCATGGGATCTTTTCATGTCAATCTAATGAGGCCATATGGGTAGAACTTAAAAACAAAAAGGGGGCAAGCACTTTGCTGGGAGTGTACTATAGGCCCCCAAACAGTCAGGGGGAGATAGAGGAACAGATATGTAGGCAAATCTCAGAAAAATGTGCAAATAATAGGGTCATAATAGTGGGGGATTTCAACTTCCCCAATATTAACTGGGATAGTCAGAGTGTGAAAGGCTTAGAGGGTGCAGAATTCTTAAAGTGCATCCAGGAGAGCTTTTTGAGCCAGCATGTAGAAAGTCCTACAAGAGAGGGGGCGGTACTGGACCAAATTCTAGGGAATGTGGCCGGCCAAGTGGAAGAAGTGTTAGTAGGTGAGCACTTTGGTGACAGTGACCATAATTCGGTGAGATTTAAGGTAGTCATGGAAAAGGACAGAGATGGACCGGAAATAAAGGTTCTAAATTGGGGAAAGGCCGATTTTAATAAGATAAGGCAGGATCTGGCCAAAGTGGACTGGGATCAGCTACTTGTAGGAAAATCCACATCGGAGCAATGGGAGTCTTTCAGAAAGGAAATTGAGAGAGTACAATGGCAACATGTTCCCGTAATGGTCAAGGGTGGGACCAACAAGCCCAGGGAACCTTGGATGTCAAGGGATATACGAGAATGGATTAGGAAAAAAAGGGGGGCTTTTGGCAGATACAAAGGGCTAAAGACAGAGGAAGCCCTAGAGGAGTATAAAAAGTGCAGGGGGATACTTAAAAAAGAAATTAGGAAAGCGAGGAGGGGCCATGAAATAACACTGGCGAGCAAAATAAAGGAAAATCCTATGGTGTTTTATAAGTATATTAAGGGCAAGAGGATAACTAGGGAAAGTGTAGGGCCCATTAGGGACCAAAGTGGCAATCTGTGTGTGGAGCCAGAAGATGTAGGTGGGGTTTTAAATGAATTTTTTTGCATCTGTGTTCACTATGGAGAAGGACGATGTAGACATAGAAATCGGGCAGGGGGACTGTGATATACTTGAACATATTAGCATCGAGAGGGAGGAGGTACTAGCGGTTTTAGCAGGCTTAAAAGTGGATAAATCCCCAGGCCCGGACGAGATGTATCCCAGGCTGCTGTGTGAGGCAAAGGAGGAGATTGCAGGGGCTCTGACACACATTTTCAAAACCTCTCTGGCCACGGGGGATGTGCCAGAGGACTGGAGAACAGCTAACGTAGTACCACTATTCAAGAAGGGTAGTAGGGATAAACCAGGGAATTACAGACCAGTGAGCCTAACATCAGTGGTAGGGAAATTATTGGAAAAAATTCTGAGGGACAGAATTAGTCTCCATTTGGAGAGGCAAGGATTAATCAGGGATAGTCAGCATGGCTTTGTCAAGGGAAGATCATGTCTGACCAATTTGATTGAATTTTTCGAGGGGGTGACTAGGTGTGTGGATGAGGGTAGTGCAGTGGATGTGGTATACATGGATTTCAGTAAGGCTTTCGATGAAGTCCCGCACAGGAGACTGGTCAAGAAGGTAAGAGCCCATGGGATCCAGGGTGCCTTGGATCCAAAACTGGCTTAGTGGCAGAAGGCAGAGGGTGATGGTCGAAGGTTGTTTTTGTGACTGGAAGCCTGTGTCCAGTGGGGTACCGCAGGGATCGGTGCTGGGTCCCTTGCTGTTTGTGGTCTACATTAATGATTTGGATGTGAATGTAAAAGGTATGATCAGTAAGTTCGCAGATGACACGAAAATTGGTGGGGTGGTAAATAGCGAGGAGGGTAGCCTCAGTCTGCAGGACGATATAGATGGGCTGGTCAGATGGGCGGAACAGTGGCAAATGGAATTTAACCCTGAAAAGTGTGAGGTGATGCATTTTGGAGGGACTAACAAGGCAAGGGAATACACAATGAATGGTAAGACCCTGGGAAAGACAGAGGATCAGAGGGACCTTGGTGTGCATGTACATAGATCCCTGAGGCAGCAGAACAGGTGGATAAGGTGGTTAAAAAGGCATATGGGATACTTGCCTTCATTAGCCGAGGCATAGAATATAAGAGCAGGGAGGTTATGATGGAGCTGTACAAAACGCTGGTTAGGCCACAGCTGGAATACTGTGTGCAGTTCTGGTCGCCACACTATAGGAAGGATGTGATTGCTTTGGAGAGGGTGCAGAGGAGATTTACCAGGATGTTACCTGGGCTGGAGCGCTTCAGCTATGAAGAAAGACTGGACAGGCTGGGGTTGTTTTCCTTGGAGCAGAGAAGGCTGAGGGGGGAACCTGATTGAGGTGTACAAAATTATGAGGGGCATAGATAGGGTAGATAGAAAGGAACTTCTTCCCTTAGTAGAGGGGCCAATAACAAGGGGGCATAGATTCAAGGTAAGTGGCAGGAGGTTTAGAGGGGATTTGAGGAAGAACTTTTTCACCCAGAGGGTGGTTGGAATCTGGAACTCGCTGCCTGAAAGGGTGGTAGAGGCAGGAACCCTCACAACATTCAAGAAGCATTTGGATGAGCACTTAAAATGCCATAGCATAAAAGGCTACGGACCAAATGCTGGAAAATGGGATTAGATTAGATGGGGCTTGATGGCCGGCGCGGATGCGATGGGCCCAAGGGCCTCTTTCTGTGCTGTATAACGCTATGGCAGATGGGGTGTCGGTGTAACGTCTCATCTGAAAGACAGACTACCACTGCACCCCTCCACTCTCAGTAAGAATCTGAGATGGATGGTCGGAATGTCCCTTTTTCACTCCTGCCTTTTTTACATACTGGCTTTGAAATTCTGCAGGTTCTCTCAGTCTCCTGCTGTAACTTTGGCAGGAAACTGGTGGAATTCCCAGTGCAATGGCAGGAACAATCATTTACACTGTTTCTCTAGACATTCCACCAATCTCATGCCAAAGCAGTCATCATGGGTGACTTTAATCTACATATAGATTGGGCTAACCAAAATTCGTAACAATACTGTGGAGGAGAAATTCCTGGAGTGTTTACGGGATGGTTTCCTGGACCAATATGTTGAGGAACCAACCAGAGATCAGGCCATCTTAGACTGGGTATTATGTAACGAGAAAGGATTAATTAGCAATCTTGTTGTACAAGGCCCCTTGGGTCGGAGTGATCATAATATGATCGAATTCTTTATTAAGATGGAGAATGAAGTTGTTGACACAGAGACTAGGGTCCTGAATTTAAATAAAGGAAACTACGATGGTCTGAGGCGCGAGTTGGGTAGGATTGATTGGGGAATGTCACTCAAAGGGTTGACGGTGGATAGGCAATGGCAAACATTCAAAGACCGCATGAATGAACTACAGAAGTTGTTCATCCCAGTTTGGCATAAAAATAAAACAGAAATGGTAACTCAACCGTGGCTAACAAGGGAAATTAGGGATAGCATAAGATCCAAGGAGAGGACATATAAATTGGCCAGAAAAAGCAGTAAACCTGAGGATTGGGAGCAGTTTAGGATTCAACAAAGGAGGACAAAGGGATTAATTAAGAAGGGGAAAATAGAATATGAGAGTAAGCTTGCAGGGAACATAAAACTGACTGTAAAAGCTTTTATAGATATGTGAAGAGAAAGAGATTGGTGAAGTCAAGCATAGGTCTCTTGCAGTCAGAATCAGGGGAATTTATAATGGGGAACAAAGAAATGGCAGACCAATTAAATACATATTTTAGTTCTGTCTTCACAAAGGAGGACACAAATAACCTCCCCGAGATGTCGGGGAACATAGGGTCTGATGAAAGGGAGGAACTGAAAGAAATCAGTATTTGTAGGGAAATGGTGTTAGGGAAATTGATGGGATTCAAGGCCGATAAATCCCCAGGGCCTGATAATCTACATCCTAGGGTACTTAAGGAAGTGGCCCTAGAAATAGTAGATGCATTGCTGATGATCTTCCAACATTCGATGGAATCTGGAACAGTACCCATGGATTGGAGGGTAGCTAATGTACCCCACTATTCAAAAAAGGTGGTAGGGAGAAAACGGGGAATTACAGACCGGTAAGCCTGACATCGGTAGTGGGGAAAATGCTAGAGTCCATTATAAAAGTTGTAATAGCAGAGCACTTGGAAAACTGTGACAGGATCGGACAAAGTCAACATAGATTTACAAAAGGTAAATCGTGTTTGATTAATCTGCTGGAAATTTTTGAGGATGTAACTGGTAAAATAGATAAGGGAGAACCAGTGGATGTGGTGTATTTGGACTTTCAGAAGGCTTTCGATAAGGTCCCGCATAAGAGATTAGCGTGTAAAGTTAAGGCACATGGGATTGGGGGCAAGGTATTGACTTGGATAGAGAACTGGTTGGCAGACAGAAAGCAAAGAGTTGGAATAAACAGGTCTTTTTCTGAGTGGCAGGCAGTGACGAGTGGGGTACCGCAGGGATTGGTCCTTGGACCCCAGCTATTCACAATATATATTAATGATCTAGACAAGGGAACTAGATGTAATATCTCCAAATTTGCAGACGACACAATGCTGGGTGGGCGTGTGTGCGATGAGGAGGATGCCGAGAAACTCCAGTATGATTTGGACAAGTTGGGTGATTGGGCAGAAGCATGGCAGATGCAGTATAATGTGGATAAATGTGAGGTTATCCACTTTGGTGGCAAAAACAGGAACGCAGATTATTATCTGAATGGCAATGGATTGGGAGAAGGGGGAAGTGTAACGAGACCTGGGCGTCCTTGTGCACCAGTCGCTGAAGGTAAGCATGCAGGTGCAGCAGGCGGTTAAGAAGGCAAATGGTATGTTGGCCTTCGTAGCGAGAGGGTTTGAGTACAGGAACAAGGATGTCTTGCTGCAGTTGTACAGGGCCTTGGTGAGACCACATCTTGAGTATTGTGTGCAGTTTTGGTCGCCTTATCTGAGGAAGGATGTTCTTGCCATGGAAAGAGTTCAGCGAAGATTCACCAGACTGATACCTGGGATGGCAGGAATGACGTACGAGGAGAGATTGGGTTGATTGGGCTTGTACTCGCTGGAGTTTAGAAGAATGAGAGGGGATCTCATTGAAACTTATAAAATTCTGACAGGACTGGACAGACTAGATGCAGGAAGAATGTTCCCGATGGTTGGGGAGTCCAGAACCAGGCATCACAGTCTAAGGATAAGGGGTAGGCCATTTAGGACAGAAATGAGGAGGAATTTCTTCACCCAGAGAGTGGTGAACCTGTGGAATTCTCTACCACAGAAGGCAGTGGAGGCCAATTCATTAAATATATTCAAGAAGGAGTTAGATATATTTCTTAAGGCTAAAGGGATCAAAGGGTTTGGGGAGAAAGCAGGGACTGGGTACTGAATTTGGATGATCAGCCATGATCGCATTGAATGGCGGAGCAGGCTCGAAGGGCCGAATGGCCTACTCCTGCTCCTATCTTCTATGTTTCTATGTAAAGCTATGGCTGAAGACTAGGGTGCAAGGCTGGTGGAATCTTAAGGTCGTTGTATTTACTGTGCAAGTAAGTACTTGTGTAAACAATACACCATGTAATAGTTATAATTGTTATAATGTATCTTCCCTTTGCAGTTAATGTAAAGTTATTTCTTAGAGAAATGGTTTTTAAAAGATTAACTTCAAAAAAGAAATTTCAGTTATGTTTCACTAAATATTTTTGAAGATGTTGCAACTAAAATATTTCTGTGGTAAGACTGCTGACTTTGCTGAAATGTTATATTTTACCAGAAAAGTTTCATGTCTTTGGACCAGAACGTCCCATCATAGTCGCTGTAGATGAAGATGTTGTATTACAGTGCCAAGTGGAACCAGGTACATCCCTGCACAGTCTGGAGGTTCGATGGTTTAAGTCCGACTTTACTTCGCCAGTACATTTATACACCGGTGGACAGGATCGACCTGATGTGCAGGACAAAGCTTATCAAGGGAGGACAGAACTTTTTAAAGATGAGTTTCCCCGTGGAAATGCCTCTCTCAAACTGAGGAAGATAAAAGCATCAGATGAAGGGAGATACACGTGTTTCATTGACTCCAAATCATACTATGAGGAAGCAGTGATAAATCTGAAAGTTGGAGGTTAGTCTGCTTAGTTACAATATTCAAAATGGCAATTAAAAAAAAATCATTAAATAAGAAGTAGCAAGCTCAGAGCCCCTGGCAAACCAAAAACCACAGAGACTTAGCAAAAATTAAAGACGTTTGTTAATAAATCATCGAGTGCTATCTTTTGTATCACAGCCTGGAAATCTGTGCATGTGTTCAATGAAAATTATTCAGTTGTGCCATTCACAGTGTAAACACTTTTCAATATATTTGATTTTTTTTCTTCACAGAAAGGATTTAGGAATGAGTTATGTTTAAGTGTTATTTTAAAACAGTGCACTTGCACAGGTTTGCAGAAAAATCCCCAGGCTCCAGGCATACAACATGTACATTAAAACTAGTTGAGCCAGTTTGTGGAATTTTATCTGTTTCAAATGAAGACAGTGAGTGCTAATTGATTCATCCCAGTCCATCAAGCCAGGATGACCTCTCTTTATTTTGAGAATACTAGGAGAACTATACTTTAAATGCACGCTCCAAGGGGCAAGGAGAGGCAGTGGGTTTAACAGACGAATCACCAAATTGGAAAAGGTCAGAGGGACAGCCCTCCCATGTACTGGGAACACCGTGGGAAAAATGACAGAGACATTTGGGCAGCCAGCTCAATCTGGGGGGAAAGTCCGGCCTAAATTGGGGAAACTTGCTCATTTCAAACCCAGAGCCATTCAGAAACAGAAAGCTGATCAGGAAAAGTTAAGTAATAGTTTGGCATTTTTTTTGTAGTTAATTAAATCAAGGTCAGATTTGATTACAACTGTTACTCTGTACAGTCACTTGCAGTCTGTAAGTGAAAGCACCTTAATGATTTATCACTGGCTTCGTCTCACGAAAGTCATAGTCATAACGGCACAGAAGGAGGCTATTTGGCCCATCGAGTCTGTGCCATTCAATATGATCATGGCTGATCCTCTATTTCAATACCATATTCCCGCTCTCTCCCCATACCCCTTGATGCCTTTTGTGTCTAGAAATCTATCTAGCTCCTTCTTACATATATTCAGTGGCTTAGCTTCCGCAACCTTCTGTGGTAGAGAATTCCACAGGTTCACCACCCTCTGAGTGAAGAAATTTCTCCTCATCTCAGTCCTAAATGTCCTACCCCATATCTTGAGACTGTGACCCCTCATTCTAGACCTCCCAGCCAGGGGAAACATCCTTCCTGCATCCAGTCTGTCTAGCCCTGTCAGAATTTTATACGTTTCAATGAGATCCCCTCTCATTCTTCTAAACTCTAGTGAATACAGGCCTAGCCAACCCAGTCTCTCCTCATACGACAGTCCTGCCATCCCAGGAATCAGTCTGGTGAACCTTCACTGCACTCCCTCTATGGCAAGTGTATCCTTTCTTAGGTAAGGAGACCAAAACTGCACACAGTACTCCAGGTGTGGTCTCACCAAGCCCCTGTATAACTGTAGTAAGACATCCTTGCTCTTGTACTCAAATCCTCTTGCAATGAAGGCCAACATACCATGTGCCTTCCTAACTGCTTGCTGCACCTGCATGTTTGCTTTCAGTGACTGGTGTACAAGGACACCCAGCTCCCTTTTTACATGAACATTTCCCAATCTATCACCATTCAGTCCCATTAATTTCTCCAGCACTATTTTTTTACTAATACTAATTTCCTTTAATTCCTCCTGCTCATTAGACCCTTGGTTCCCTAGCATTTCTGGGAAGTTATTTCTGTCCTATTTGTTTAATTGCTCTGCCATTTCCTTGTTCCCCATTATAAATTCTCCCATTTCTGACTGTAAGGGACCTACATTTGTCTTCACTAATCTTTTTCTTTTGACATACTTGTAGAAGCTTTTACTGTCTGCTTTTATGTTCCTTGCAAGTTTACTCTCATACTCTATTTTTCCCCTCTTAACCTCTTGGTCCTTTTTTGCTGAATCCTAAACTGCTCCCAGTCATGCATGCTACTTTTTCTGGCAACTTTATATGACTCCTCTTTGGATCTAATACTATCCTTAATTTCTTTTGTTAGCCATGGTTGGGCCACTTTTCCTTTTGTGTATTTGCGCCAGAAAGGAATGTATAACTGTTGCAATTTATGCATTTGTTCCTTAAATTCCTTACATTGCCTATCCACTGTCATGCCTTTTAATGAAGCTCCCCAATCTATCATAGCCAACTCACTCCTCATACCTTCATA
The DNA here is from genome assembly GCF_052327205.1 of Somniosus microcephalus. Lineage (NCBI taxonomy): Eukaryota > Metazoa > Chordata > Chondrichthyes > Squaliformes > Somniosidae > Somniosus > Somniosus microcephalus. The sequence goes on from NW_028225179.1 coordinate 152,276,326, forward strand.
GTTTCCTTTATTTAGATTTAGGACCCTAGTTTCGGATTGGACTACTTCACTTTCTATCTTAATGAAGAATTCCATCATGTTATGGTCACTCTTCCCTAAAGGACCCCGCACAACAAGATTATTAATTAACCCCTTCTCATTGCACAATACCCAATCTAGGATAGCCTGTTCCCTAGTTGGCTCCTCAACGTACTGGTCTAAAAAACCATCTTGTAGATACTCCAGGAATTCATCCTCCACAGTATTATTGCTAATTTGGTTTGGCCAGTTTATATGTAGATTAAAGTCACCCATGATTACTGTAGTACCCTTGTTACATGTGTATCTAATTTCCTGTTTGTTGCCATCCCCTACCTTACCACTACTGTTTGGAGGCCTATAGACAACCCCCACCAATGTTTTCTCCCCCTTGGTGCTTCTTGGCTCCACCCAGACTGATTCTACATCTTGATTTTCTGAGCCAATATCCTTTACTAACAACGCCACCCCCACCTCCTTTTCCTTTTTGCCTGTCCTTCCTAAATATCGAATATCCTTGGATATTCAGCTCCCAGCCTTGGTCACCCTTTATCGGTGATGCTGTCTCCAGATCAGCTTATAATATTAGCACCCAGAAAGATCCGCTATTGCTTTCCAGGACAGTTATTGGGGATAGTTGGGAGAGAAGGGCTGTGCATTGATTGCCCAATAAGGCAGTAACATGTTGAGGTTGGGCTCACGCTATGCCAGGTGCGAGCTCTTGGCCATCTGTGGCCCGGTGCTGCTCTCCCAGGGCAGCCAGTGGCCGCCTTCATGAGGTGAAATGAAAAGGTACCAATTTCCACCCAAACTCGACGGCTTCGCCTCTCCCCTGGCCCAGGGCGTCGAATAAACTGCTTGGATTGAATTTTTTGAAGTAAAAAAAAAAGGCAATTTGAAAAGCAAAACGAGGCTTGGCGCCCGACCGTGATGGCGCCGCGCGAGGCATCGTGGGAGTTGTAGTCCGCTCACTTGTTTGTCAACGGCCTTCGGTGTCGCGGGTTTCTCCACCGTGTCTCACCGCTGCCGTCTGATGCAATAATCGGTCGAGCCGCCTGCAACTCATCCCGCCGACCGGGCTCGCTTTCCCAGAATCCCCTGGGCGCCGGCCCACTCTGGGAAAGATTGGAGCAGCGCACATGCACAGGACGCAATATCCAGTTCAGATCACAAGGGACCTGTTGTTGCGACCCTGGGTTATTCTATCGTAAACTGGGGCAGCAGGGGCCCACTCCTCAGTGTAAGACGCTTGGCCGGCTTATGGGAGAGTTCCAAAACTTGCAACGTTGTTATCTTCAGAGGAGTTTGGGATCTGTGCTCCAGAGTTCTTGGTTTGATTGTCATCTATGTCTAGGGAACGCAGTGATAGATGAAGAGAAACTTGAGAAGAGTAATTATTGTGAGACTTGGCGAGATCCAGAACTAAACTAGTGGGAACAGAGATCAGAATTATTTGTTGTTTTCCCCCCACAGAATGTTGGACACTAAAACAGGCAATGAAGGCAGGTAACCCTGTGTTGGTTAACACCTTGTAATAGAACTGAATAAATATCTGGTTTGAAGGATAAATATGGATAAAAATGACAACATTTTGTGTGGAAAGTGCTGCTGAATAATGTAGATAGAAGATTAGATGTATATTCTGGAGTTCTACTTGTTTACACTTGGGGACAGGACTATGCTTGCAGATACATTCCTACAAAACTTCAAATCACTGGAGCCTGAAGTCATGTGACCTTTTCTCATTCCAAAACAGAAATAGAACCTGCTTAAACCCACAGCATCTGAGAGAGTAAAATGAACACGAACTTGCATTTCTATAGCGCCTTTCACAACCTCAGGACGTCTCTGTGTTTTACAGCCAATGAAGTACTTTTTTGAAGTGTAGTCACTGTTGTAATGTAGGAAACGCAGCAGCCAATATGTGCACAGCAAGCTCCCACAAACAACAATGTGAGAATGACCAGATCATCTGTTTTACAGCTGTTGGTTGAGGGACAAATATTGGCCGGGGAGAACTCACCTCTTCGAAATAGTGCCCTGGGATCTTCTCTGTCCATCTTAGAGTGCAGGTAGAGCCTCAGTTTAAAGTCTCATCCGAAAGACAGCACCTCCGACAGTGCAGCGCTCCCTCAGTACTGCACTGGAGTGTCAGCCTAGATTATGTGCTCAAGTCTCGGGAGTGGGACTTCAACCCACCACCTCCTGGCTCAGAGGCACGAGTGCTACCAACTGAGCCACAGCTGACTCTCTCTTAGGCAGTCCCTCGTAACCGAGGATGACTTGCTTCCACATTAGAAATGAGTTCTCAGGTGACTGATGAGTCCAATGCGGGACCTGCAGTCTCTGTCACAGGTGGGGCAGACGGTAGTTGAAGGGGTGGGCGGGTGAGCTGGTTGGGTTGATTTGCGCTGGGCTTCCGCTTGCTCCCGGCGAAGAGACGCGAGGTGTTCGGCGCCTTCCCGGATGCTTCTCCTCCACTTTGTGCGGTTTTGGGCCAGAGATTCCCAGGTGTCGGTGGGGATGTTACACTTTTTCAAGGAGGCTTTGAGGGTGTCCTTGAAGCGTTTCCTCTGCCCACCTGGGGCTCTCTTGCCATGTCGGAGCTCCGAGGCCTGTTTCTGTGCCGTATATCCTATGTAATCCTATGTAGATGCACAGAAGACTGGAGGGAGCGGGAGAACACATAAGGCTGGAAGATGCTGCAGAGATAGGTGGGGAAAGGCCATGGGGGGGATTTGAAAGCAAGGACAAGGATTCTAAATGTAATGCGTGTAGGATTGGGAGCCAGTGTCAGTTATTGAGGATGGGGGAGTGATTGGCAAGTGTGACCTACTGAGGGACAGGATATGGACAACACAGTTTTGGGTCAGTTGGCGTTTATGCAGAATTGTGAAGGCCAATGAGAAGAATGTCATGGGCTATATTTTCATCTTTTTGTCAACTTTAGTGAAAAATGGTTATTATGTCAATAAAGCAATAAAACTACTTTATACTCGTGTCAGCCAGTAGCTCAGCTGGTAGCACCCTTGTCTCTGAGTCGGAAGGTTGTGGATTCAAGTCTGTTCCAGAGACATGAGCACATAATCTAGGCTGACACTCCAGTGCAGCACTGAGGGATGAGACGTTAAACCGAAGCCCCATCTACTCTCTCGGGTGGGTGTAAAAATCCCATGGCACTATTTCGAGGAAGAGCAGTGGAGTCCCAAAACTGTGTTGTCCATATCATGTCCCCAGTGTCCTGGCCAATATTTATCCCTCAAAAAACAGATCTGGTCATTAACACATTGCTGTTTGTGGGAACTTGCTGTGTGCAAATTGGCTGCCACATTTCCTACATTGTAACAGTGACTACACTTCAAAAAGTACTTCATTGGCTGTAAAGCGTTTTGGGATGTCCGGTGGTCGTGAAAGGTGCTATATAAATGCAAGTCTTTCTTTCTTTCTCCTGTCTAGTCTTTTGTTAAAATTAGTCAGTGGAGGAACTCTGATCCCTATATTAATAGCACTTCATGGTCTACAATCATGGTGCATTGTTGCAGCTGGACAGTAAACAATGGCCTGGAATTTGCGGTCCTGATAACAAAAAACTGGCAGCGTTTGCCATCATTTTGCCTTTGAAACTGACCGTGACTTCAGGATTTAGTGCATGCGCTGCCTAATGCAGAAACCCTGAAGTTGTGGTCTGTCATTTACTGCTCCACCAGAGGCTGTGCTGTGAACGCCCCACCACACTCTTTCCCCCCGCCCCGGCCCCAAAACCGGCAACCTGAAATCACTGATCCAATGAAAACTTCCTGTTTTATGAACAAATATCGCTGTTCGAAACCCATAACAAGTTAGACCCATTCTAATGAGGTGTAACTGGGTTTTTAATGGCAATCTGAGTAATAACTACTAATAAACAACTGTTCTGGCCCTGAAAAACTAATTTTATATTGGTAGAATGTCAAATTTCTCCATTAAGTTAAAAATTGTTAGATTTTAAAATTAATAATTTTTTTAAAAGTTGGTTCGTGAAATTTCAGCTTCTACCTTAACCCAATGCATGTAAAACATCTTCATTTTGCTCGCTGTAAATTTTTAAAAAAATGATTGATTATTAATGCTTTCTGTTTCCTGGTTCTGTGTCTGTGAGAATCCTGCAATGTGATTGGCTGCTTAGACAGTTTGTTGATGTCACAGCAGCTCGCACTATGGGATTCCCACTATACTACGCTGATTTCAGTTGCACATCCGAAAAGCCAAACTTCTCACCACAGAAATCATGAGATTTTTGTGGGAAGCTTACATCGGGGCCAGCAGTGAACACCTTTGCTTTGCCACTGACTACAAATGATGTGTCATTAAGAGAGTAATAATTTTCATTGATCATGTAAACTTAATATAGTATGATAATTACATTTACATTGCAGGTATTGGAAGCCAGCCTTGGATTCACCTGGAGGGAATCAATAAACAAGGAGTTCATCTTGTGTGTAAATCTGATGGGTGGTATCCTGAACCAGGTGTACAGTGGCTGGCTGGGAACGGACAAGTTATGACAGCACAACCTGTAACAACACACAAAAGTGACGCCAGTGGCCTTTTTACTGCTTTGAGTCAAATTGATGTAACAAGTGATTCTGTGAACAGATTCTCCTGTCTAATGAAAAACAGTTTATTGAACAAAGAGGAAGAGGCCCATCTCCAGATATCAGGTGTGTGAGCAGCCTTTCATTGTTTTAACCAAACTTTCTGTGAAAATGTGTTCCCTCTGTCCTGAAGGTACTGAGTCTGACTGGATATGGTTCCACAGGCATCAGTTCTCCTCGGGCATGTCTTCCTGATGCTATTTGTCATACGTGGGGCCCAGGCAGCTGGCTAGTCAAGTATTGGGGTACGACAGCCGAGCCCAATCCTGTCCTCTTCTGACATCCACACGCGCACAATCCAGCAGAGGTCGCAGGCTAGCGATTCGCACCAGAAACTTTGGAAAACTCTTTTTTCCTCCTTGGGCCAATTGTATTGCCTCCCCTTCTGCTACCCTGGCTGTGACCTACTCACTCAACGGGGACGAGAAATGGAACCTGGGATCTTGGTCGTATGGGTTGCTTACACCCTAGACTTACCAGCTAGGCCATTAGGGAACCAGCGGCAATCAGCTTTAAATGTGATAATCATGACCTCCTTTGTGCTCCGCAGTTCAGCAGCCATGGAAAGCACAGAATTCCTCTATTGTGGAATTTATTATTTGCCATTGTTTTTTCTCTTTGTTTTCCTTCCTCATATTTCCCCATTGTAATTGTATTGGGACCAATGCCTGATGCTCTTAAGTCTGAGTGGTGTCATTTAGCACCAACCTTCTAATCTCCATTGAGGTTGTGTTGTGTTTAATTCCTTACATTTGATACCTTGCCCACACTACTTGCAGGGATTATGTAACTCCCATTGATCTGGGCTCCTGAATAAACTGATTTTCCATAAACCCTCAACCCAGGGTGAGCCAATACTGGTACAGGTGGCCATCCAATTGATGTAAATGCCCTGACCTCAGGATTTCTATGGGGTGATGGGTGCCTTGGACCAGCAGTTAGAAATCTGGTATGGGTCTGATGGCTTGGAAGACCCCAAAGAAATTTGGGGTGCCAAGGTCCATTCCACAGTGGTGTGTAGCACAGACCAGACACTGATTCTGTTTCTTTACTTTACAGAGGCATTCTTCCCCAAGGTTAACGTATGGCTGGTAATCTTCTGGGTGGCTGTAGTCCTTGTGATTATGGCTATTGCTCTTGATATAATATTCCACAGAAGAAAACTTAAAAAGATTAAAGGTAGGAGCACAATTAACAGTTCACCATTATTCCAGTAAAAAGGCTGTAAAATGCTACATAAGCAAAATCCTTGGGGGTGAAATTGGATGTGGGGGCGGAGACACAAAGCAGGCGGTTTCGCATTAGTTGCCCGCTGAACGCCCCGCCCGATACTCCGTTCCATTGACTTCAATACAACTCAATATCAGGCGGATGGTATGACGGGCGGCAAATACAATTCTGTTTGTTTTCCGTCCCCAAACATGCCCAATTTCAACCCCCTTGTGTCTGACACACCTTCACATCTCAGTGTCAAACTAGATTGACAAAAAGGAAACCAACTTGTTTTTTTATATGGCCTTGATGTGCTGGATCTCCCCAAGGGCATGAGGCAGAAATAAGCAACAATAATGTGCATTTATATAGCACCTTTAATGTAGTAAAACATCCCAAGGCGCTTCACAGGAGTGTTATCAAACAACATTTCATACCGAGTCACAAAAGGAGATAGTAGGACCAAAAGCTTGGTCAAAGAGATAGATTTTAAGGAACGTATGAAAGGAGGGAATTCCAGAGCTTCAGGCCTAGGCAGCTGAAGGCATGGCTGCCATTGGTGGAGCATTTAAATCGGGGATGCCCAAGAGGCCAGAATTGGAGGAGTGCAGAGATCTCGGCGGGTTGGAGGGCTGGAGGAGGTTAGAGATGGGGAGTGGCGAGACCATGGAGGGATTTGAAAACAAGGATGAGAATTTTAAAATCGAGGCATTGGTGGACCGTGAGCCAATGTAAGTGAGCACAGGGTTGGTGGGTGAATGGGACTTGGTGCGAGTTAGTTTACGGGCAGCAGAGTTTCGGATGAGCTCAAATTTATGGATGGTGGAAGATGGGAGACAGGCCAGGAGAGCGTTGGAATAGTCAAGTCTGGAGCTAACAAAGGCATGGATGAATGGATGAGGGTTTCAGCAGCAGGTGAGCTGAGGCAGGGACGGAGACGGGCGATGTTATGGAGGCGGAAGTAGGCGATCTTGGTGATGGAGTGGATATGGGGTCGGAATCTCATCTCGGGGTCAAATAGGATGCCAAGGTTGCGAGCGGTCAGGTACAGCCTCGGACAGTGACAGGGAGAGGGATGGAGTCTGTGGCAGGGAGAGGGATGGGGACGGTGGCAGGGAGAGGGATGGGGACAGTGACGGGGAGAGGGATGGGGACAGTGACGGGGAGAGGGATGGGGACAGTGACGGGGAGAGGGATGGGGACAGTGACGGGGAGAGGGATGGGGACAGTGACGGGGAGAGGGATGGGGACAGTGACGGGGAGAGGGATGGGGACAGTGACGGGGAGAGGGATGGGGACAGTGACGGGGAGAGGGATGGGGACAGTGACGGGGAGAGGGATGGGGACAGTGACGGGGAGAGGGATGGGGACAGTGACGGGGAGAGGGATGGGGACAGTGACGGGGAGAGGGATGGGGACAGTGACGGGGAGAGGGATGGGGACAGTGACGGGGAGAGGGATGGGGACAGTGACGGGGAGAGGGATGGGGACAGTGACGGGGAGAGGGATGGGGACAGTGACGGGGAGAGGGATGGGGACAGTGACGGGGAGAGGGATGGGGACAGTGACGGGGAGAGGGATGGGGACAGTGACGGGGAGAGGGAAGGGGACAGAGTGACAGGGAGAGGGAAGGGGACAGAGTGACGGAGAGGGACGGGGACAGGGAGAGGGACGGGGACAGTGACGGGGACAGTGACGGGGAGAGGGACGGGGACAGTGACGGGGAGAGGGACGGGGACAGTGACAGGGAGAGGGACGGGGACAGTGACAGGGAGAGGGACGGGGACAGTGACAGGGAGAGGGACGGGGACAGTGACAGGGAGAGGGACGGGGACAGTGACAGGGAGAGGGACGGGGAGAAGGACGGGGAGAGGGACGGGGAGAGGGACGGGGAGAGGGACGGGGACAGTGACGGGGAGAGGGACGGGGACAGTGACGGGGAGAGGGACGGGGACAGTGACGGGGAGAGGGACAGTGACGGGGAGAGGGAAGGGGACAGAGTGACGGAGAGGGAAGGGGACAGAGGGAGAGGGACGGGGACAGGGACAGGGAGAGGGACGGGGACAGTGACGGGGACAGTGACGGGGAGAGGGACGGGGACAGTGACGGGGAGAGGGACAGTGACAGGGAGAGGGACGGGGACAGTGACAGGGACGGGGACAGTGACAGGGAGAGGGACGGGGACAGTGACAGGGAGAGGGAGAGGGACGGGGACAGGGACAGGGAGAGGGACGGGGACAGTGACGGGGACAGTGACGGGGAGAGGGACGGGGACAGTGACAGGGAGAGGGACGGGGACAGTGACAGGGAGAGGGACGGGGACAGTGACAGGGAGAGGGACGGGGACAGGGAGAGGGACGGGGACAGTGACGGGGACAGTGACGGGGACAGTGACGGGGACAGTGACGGGGACAGTGACGGGGACGGTGACGGGGAGAGGGACGGGGACGGTGACCGGGAGAGGGACGGGGACGGTGACCGGGAGAGGGACGGGGACGGTGACCGGGAGAGGGACGGGGACGGTGACCGGGAGAGGGACGGGGACGGTGACCGGGAGAGGGACGGGGACGGTGACCGGGAGAGGGACGGGGACGGTGACCGGGAGAGGGACGGGGACGGTGACCGGGAGAGGGACGGGGACGGTGAGAGGGATGGGGACAGTGACGGGGACGGTGACGGGGAGAGGGACGGGGACAGTGACGGGGACGGTGACCGGGAGAGGGACGGGGACAGTGACGGGGACGGTGACCGGGAGAGGGACGGGGACGGTGACCGGGAGAGGGACGGGGACGGTGACCGGGAGAGGGACGGGGACGGTGAGAGGGATGGGGACAGTGACGGGGACAGTGACGGGGAGAGGGACGGGGAGAGGGACGGGGACAGTGACGGGGACGGTGACCGGGAGAGGGACGGTGACCGGGAGAGGGACGGGGACGGTGACCGGGAGAGGGACGGGGACGGTGACCGGGAGAGGGACGGGGACGGTGACCGGGAGAGGGACGGGGACGGTGACCGGGAGAGGGACGGGGACGGTGACCGGGAGAGGGACGGGGACGGTGACCGGGAGAGGGACGGGGACGGTGACCGGGAGAGGGACGGGGACGGTGACAGGGAGAGGGACGGGGACAGTGAGAGGGATGGGGACAGTGACGGGGACAGTGAGAGGGATGGGGACAGTGACGGGGAGAGGGATGGGGACAGTGACTGGGAGAGGGATGGGGACAGTGACGGGGAGAGGGATGGGGACAGTGACGGGGAGAGGGATGGGGACAGGGAGAGGGACAGTGACCGGGAGAGGGATGGAGTCTGTGACGGGGAGAGGGATGGAGTCTGTGGCTAGGGAATGGAATTTGTGACGGGGACCAAAGACACTGGCTTTGGCCTTCCCAGTGTTTAGTTGGAGGTAATTCCTGTTCATCCAATAAGCCAATAAACTTGCTGAGAATTGAAGTATCTGCTGAGGTAACTCCAGGATGTTTAGTGAAATACCAGTGGTGGATCTTTGACAATCTAATTTGTATATTTGTTTGCAGTTTTCAATTGCTGTTCAATCAGGTTAAAACGGATGCTGTCTTATTATCACAATTTGGTCTCATTTCTATTCTTCATGAGTGAGACCTCAGAGCATCTATCAGTGGACTGTTCAACTGGGGGTCTTGGTAACAAATCCCGTTCCTGTCCTTATCTGACATTCACACAGGTATTCCTATGGGTGTCACTGCACAGTGATCAGAAGAAGCACTGCCCAGTTTTTCTCGCCCTCCTTACTTGAGGATGATGGAATCAGCTAATTCAGTAAAGGCCAGACATATTGCAACACCTCGCATTTATATTACATAGAATTACATAGAATACAGCATAGAAACAGGCCTTTTGGCCCAACCAGTCCATACTGGCGTTTATGCTCCACTCGAGCCTCCTCCCATCCTTCCTCATCTCACTATCAGCATAACCCTCTATTCCCTTCTCCCTCATAATTATCTAGCTTCCCCTTAAATGCATCTATACTATTCGCCTCAACCGCCCCCTGTGGTAACGAGTTCCACATTCTCATCACTCTCTGAGTAAAGAAGTTTCTTCTGAATTCTCTATTTGATTTCTTGGTGACTATCTTATATTGGTGGCCTCCAGTTTTGCTCTTCTCCTCAAGTGGAAACACTCTGTGTCCACTCTATCAAAATCTTTCATAATTTTAAAGACCTCTATTAGGTCACCCCATAGTCTTCTCTTTTCAAGAGGAAAGAGACCCAGTCAGTTCATCCTTTCCTTATCAGTATAACCTCACAGTTCTGGTATCATCCTTGTAAATCTATTTTGCACCCTATCCAGTGCCTCTGTATTATTTTTATAATCTGGCGACCAGAACTGGACACAGTACTCCAAGTGTGGTCTAACCAAAGTTCGATACAAGTTTAACGTCTCTACTTTTCAATTCTATCCTTTTTTTAAATTCATTGATGGGATGTGGGCGTCGCTGGCTGGCTAGGCCTGCATTTAGTGCCCATCCCTAATTGCCCTTGAGAAGATGGTGGTGAGCCGCCTTCTTGAACCGCTGCAGTCCATATGGTGTAGGTACACCCACAATGCTGTTAGGAAGGGAGTTCCAGGATTTTGGCTCAGCGACAGTGAAGGAACGGCGATACAGGTCCAAGTCAGGATGGTGTGTGGCTTGGAGGGGAACTTGTAGGTGATGATGTTCCCATGCGTCTGCTGCCCTTGACCTTCTAAGTGGTAGAGGTCGCGGGTTTGGAAGGTGCTGTTGAAGGAGCTTTGGCGAGTTGCTGCAGTGCATCTTGTAGATGGTACACACTGCAGCCACAGTGCGCCGGTGGTGGAGGGAGTGAATGTTGAAGGTGGTGGATGGGGTGCCAATCAAGCGGGCTGCTTTATCCTGAATGGTGTCGAGCTTCTTGAGTGTTGTTGGAGCTGCACTCATCCAGGCCAGTGGAGAATATTCCATCACACTCCTGACTTGTGCTTTATAGATGGTGGAAAGGCTTTGGGGAGTCAAGAGGTGAGACACTCGCCGCAGAATTCCCAGCCTCTGGCCTGCTCTTATAGCCACAGTATTTATATGGCTGGTCCAGTTCAGTTTCTGATCAATGGTAACCCCCAGGATGTTGATAGTGGGGGATTCAGCGATGGTAATGCCATGCCTTTTAATGTAAAATAAACATCTTGAGGTACTTCTCTATGGATGTATGTAAGGGAACAGACAGTGGACCATAGAGCAGGAAAAAGAAAAGAAAGACTTGCATTTATATAGCGCCTTTCACGACCACCGGATGTCTCAAAGCGCTTTACAGTCAATGAAGTACTTTTGAAGTGGAGTCACTGTTGTAATGTGAGAAATTAGGAGATTAGGAATGGTAGCCAGAAGCTTGGTCAAAGCATTTCACATGTTAAGTAATGACATAATTTTACATTATCAGAATCTCAGGAAAACTAGCTGGTAAATGTTTAATTATACAGACTGATTCCTTGGTAACTAACAGTGCTACACAGTAACAAGATAGAACACAGAGCTAATCTACAATCTGATGACACAAGTATACTTTCATTTGTTTAAGATACTGTAATACTCTCTGGCTGTCGAGCCCAGTTCATTTCTCATTAAACTTAGATTCAAAAGTTCAATATCACCAATACGCACCCAAACTGTTATCCCAACACTCCCCATGTTTGATCTGAATTTTACAGTAGGTGGCGTCATGAATTGAACCAAGAATGAGAGTTGTGCTGATGATCATTTCATCATCACTAGAACATTTGGGTGGAAAGCGAAATAAATAAATTCTACAGAAGGACGTGGGTTCAAGTCCCACTCCAGAGAATTGAACACATAGTCTAGGTTAACACTTCAGTGCAGTACTGAGTGAGTGCTGCACTGTCGGAGGTGCAGTCTTTGCCATGCGACGTTAAACCAAGGCCCTTTCTGCCCTCTCAGGTGAACACAAGATCCCATGGCCACTATTTGTAGAAGAGCAGGGGCGTTCTCCCTGATGTCCTGGCCAATATTTATCCCTCAACCAACATCACTAAAACAGCGGATCTGGTCATTATCACATTGCTGTTTGTGGGGGCTTGCTGTGCGCAAACTGGCTGCCGTGTTCCCTGCATTACAACAGTGACTACACTTCAAAAGAACTTAATTGGCTTAAAAGCGCTTTGGGACATCCTGAGGTTGTGAAAGGCGCTATATAAATGCAAGTCCTTTCTTCAATCAAGATTTTAAACCTCAAGGGAGTTAGAATTTTAAAATGTAATCAATTATTTGTTAGAAATTTCAGAAGTTTCTCTTTCGGATTTGTTTCACATTTACGATGAGAAGTATATTGTGTGCTGAACGTGTAGCCAGTGTTCATTTACACGGTGTGACAGTAGCTGCAGAATCTCTCGCACTAACACATCCCTGTGTTCTTGACTTTCAGAACTACGGCTGTTTTGCACTTTAGAAGGTAAGATATCTCCGTACCATTTCAGAGCCCCGATTTCTGAATCTGAAAATTCTTTTAATTACTTAGAATTTGGGGAATTTTGAAAAACAAATGCTGTGATTCCACATGTTTTCACAAGTACTGAAAGAAATGGAAGAATTAAAGTGGAAAAGGCGCCGTGCCCTGATGGCGTGCATCCTACAATGCTGAGGGAAGTCCAGAGGCCCTGACCACAATCTTTCAAACATCCTTTTGTATGGAAGTTGTGCCAGAGAACTGGGGGGCTAAATGCTCTGTTCAAAAAGGGATAAACCAGGTAACTATAGACCAGCTAGCCTAACCTCAGTAGTGGGTAAGCTTCTAGAGTCCATAATACAGCATAAAATTAATACTCCCCACAAAAGATTTGGGTTAATCAAGGTTGGCTAATAAGGCGAGATCTGTCTGACAAATTTAAGCGTTCTTTGAGGAAATAATAGCGTGTACATAGAGCTGCATAGGAGGCTTCCTGATCAAATGAAGGCACATAATATTAAAATGGCAGCATGGATAGGAAGTGGCTTAAAGGACTGGAAACCAGTTAATAGATGTTTTCGGACTAGAGGGATGTAAAGAGCAATGGCTCTAGGGGTCAATGTTGGGACCATTGCACAATTCTCAAAATTTGCAGAAGACACAAAAATGGGACGTGTGGTTAACTGTGAAGAGGACTGTAAATAACTTCAGGAGGACATGGAGGGACAGCTTTTTCTGTTCCTGCACCTGGAGTCATTGGTTTGCCTGGGCACAGTCAATACAGGATAATTGGACGGAGAGGAGTGTATGCCCACAGGGGAACCTGTCCTTAAATTAGTGGACAGAAGATCTCACAGGCTCCATTGGATTTCAGTGTAGCCGTGACAGTGCAGACTGGTGAGGGGAGAACTTCATTCATTCCTAATTTGCAAAAGGTACAATTGACAACATTTATTTGGTGGTCAATGAGGACTGCAAAGTATGAAAAATGTTGTTTTTTACCTGCAGGTTATAGCGACCTGGAAATAGATTATGGTAAGTACAGAACTACAGTACAAAACAAAAACATGTATTTATATAGCACCTTTAACGTAGTAAAAGGTCCAAAGACACAGGAGTGTTATCAGAGAAAAATTGACACTGAGCCACATAAAGAGATATTAGGACAAGTGACCAATAGCTTGGTTTTATTTTTTTACAAGTCTACTGCACCTGGTATTCCCAGGTGGTCTCCCCTCCAAGTACTAACCAGGTCTGAGTCTGCTTAGCTTCTAAGATCAGGTATTTTTAGATGAGTGTGGCCATAGGTTATATTGTTGCCTGGTTTTGAGCCAAGGCCCTTTTGTGTGATAATCACCTGCGATAACCTCTACACTAAATGAACAGGCCCGACAAACATGGTTAGATGCCACTAAGTAGATGGCAATGCCTTAACCATTTGTGTGTTGTAAGGCCACTTGTGCTCCTTCCATCCTTATCAAGGGGCATGTTAACCGTCTCTCCTTTCATACAACACAAATATTTCTGCACAGTTTCAAACCAGGGACTTTCTGCATGTTAAGCACATGTGATAACCACTACACTACAGAGCTAGGTTTTACGGAGCATCATAAAGGAGGCGAGAGATGGAGAGTTTTTGGGAGGGGACCAGAGCTTAGGGCACAAGCAGCTGAAGGCACTGCGGTCACCAATGGCGGGGCAGTGGAAATCAGGGATGCGCAAGAGGACAGAATTGGGGGAATGCAGGACTGGAGGAGGTTACATAGATAGGGAGGGGCGAGACATGGAGGGATTTGAACACTAGGTTGAGAATTTTAAAATCGAGGCGTTGTCAACCGGGAGCCAATGCAGGTTAGTAAGGACCACAAATGCAATTTTCTTCAACCTTCTGACATTGGCCGACTGCACATCCATCCAGAGGGAGCTGTTCCGTCGGGACGGGCGCCACTTAAACCGGGCTGGGACCAGCGTCTTGGCAAATCGAATAACTAGGGCTGTAGATGGGGCTTTAAACTAAAAAAGGGGGTGGAGGGGTCAGGTGAGGGGAAATTTAGAAATCTAAAGAGAAAGGTCAAGGCCATAGAGCAGTGTAGTGATTCGGGTAAAAATAAGCAGTGTGACAGGAATGGACAGAGTTTAACGGTAGCAGTGCAGCAGAGAATAAGGTCAAAGCAGGGAATAATGGTAAAAAATTTAAATTGAAGGCTCTTTGTCTGAATGCACAAAGCATTCGTAACTAGATAGATGAACGAGTGGCGCAAATAGAGATACATGGGTTTGATCTAATAGCCATTACAGAGACGCAAGGTGGCCAAGGTTGGGAAATGTTCCAGGGTATTTGACGTTTGGAAAAGACAGGCAGAATGGAAAAGGAGGGGGTGTAGCCCTGATAATAAAGGATGACATAAGGACAGTAGAGAGAAAGAATCTCAGCTCGGAAGATCAGCAAGTAGAATCAGTATGGGTGGAGATAAGGAATAACATGGGGCAGAAAACACTGGTAGGAGTAATATATAGGCCTCCTAACAGTAGCTATACTGTTGACAAATATTAATCAAGGAATAGTAGGAGCTTGCAACAAAGGTAATGCAATAATCGTGGGGAACATTAATCTTATACTCTCTGGAGGTTAGAAGAATGAGAGGTGATCTCATTGAAACATACAAGATTCTGAAGGGGATTGACAGGGTAGATAAGGGGGTGAAAGGTTATTGGGGGTAGGCAGGAATGTGGAGTAATCAGATCAGCCATGACCTTATTGAATGGCAGAGCAGGCTCGAGGGACCGAGCGGCCTACTCCTGCTCTTAATTCGTATGTTTAAATGCTGAGAGATTGTTTCCCCTGGCTGGAGTTTCTAGAACTAGGAGACATAGTCTCAGGATAAGGGGTCGGCCATTTAAGACTGAGATGAGGAGGAATTTCTTCACTGAGGGTTGTGAATCTTTGGAATTCCCTGCCCCAGAGGGCTGTGAATGCTGAGTCTTTGAGTATATTCAAGGCTGGAATAGATAGTATTTTGGACTCTAGGGGAATCGAGGGATATGGAGATCGGGCAGGAAAGTGGAGTCGAGGTCGATGATCAGCCATGATCTTATTGAGTGGTGGAGCAGGCTCGAGGGGCCTTATGGCCTACTCCTGCTCTGATTTCTTCTGTTATGTTTTCATGGTGTCTTTCATAAAATCTGCTGTTGAAAACACACAAACCACTGAATGGTAGTCAATTGTAAATTGAGGCTCCAATCTCCTCCTTTGATCATTTTATTTTTGTAACCTCACAATAGGTTACAGGTTTAAAACAATGGAAATGCTAAAAAAACTGACACTTCAACCACCCTTCCCCCTGTGACACTGGGCGGAGTGACACTTCAACCACCCTTCCCCCTGTGACACTGGGTGGTGACACTTCAACCACCCTTCCCCCTGTGACACTGGGTGGTGACACTTCAACCACCCTTCCCCCTGTGACACTGGGTGGTGACACTTCAACCACCCTTCCCCCTGTGACACTGGGTGGTGACACTTCAACCACCCTTCCCCTGTGACACTGGGTGGTGACACTTCAACCACCCTTCCCCTGTGACACTGGGTGGTGACACTTCAACCACCCTTCCCCTGTGACACTGGGTGGTGACACTTCAACCACCCTTCCCCTGTGACACTGGGTGGTGACACTTCAACCACCCTTCCCCCTGTGACACTGGGTGGTGACACTTCAACCACCCTTCCCCCTGTGACACTGGGTGGTGACACTTCAACCACCCTTCCCCCTGTGACACTGGGTGGTGACACTTCAACCACCCTTCCCCCTGTGACACTGGGTGGTGACACTTCAACCACCCTTCCCCTGTGACACTGGGTGGTGACACTTCAACCACCCTTCCCCTGTGACACTGGGTGGTGACACTTCAACCACCCTTCCCCTGTGACACTGGGTGGTGACACTTCAACCACCCTTCCCCCTGTGACACTGGGTGGTGACACTTCAACCACCCTTCCCCTGTGACACTGGGTGGTGAAACTTCAACCACCCTTCCCCTGTGACACTGGGTGGTGACACTTCAACCACCCTTCCCCCTGTGACACTGGGTGGAGTGACACTTCAACCACCCTTCCCCCTGTGACACTGGGTGGTGACACTTCAACCACCCTTCCCCCTGTGACACTGGGTGGTGACACTTCAACCACCCTTCCCCCTGTGACACTGGGTGGTAACACTTCAACCACCCTTCCCCTGTGACACTGGGTGGTGACACTTCAACCACCCTTCCCCCTGTGACACTGGGTGGTAACACTTCAACCACCCTTCCCCCTGTGACTCTGGGTGGTGACACTTCAACCACCCTTCCCTCTGTGACACTGGGTGGTGACACTTCAACCACCCTTCCCCTGTGACACTGGGTGGTGACACTTCAACCACCCTTCCCCCTGTGACACTGGGTGGAGTGACACTTCAACCACCCTTCCCCCTGTGACACTGGGCGGAGTGACACTTCAACCACCCTTCCCCCTGTGACACTGGGTGGTGACACTTCAACCACCCTTCCCCCTGTGACTCTGGGTGGTGACACTTCAACCACCCTTCCCTCTGTGACACTGGGTGGTGACACTTCAACCACCCTTCCCCTGTGACACTGGGTGGTGACACTTCAACCACCCTTCCCCTGTGACACTGGGTGGTGACACTTCAACCACCCTTCCCCTGTGACACTGGGTGGTGACACTTCAACCACCCTTCCCCTGTGACACTGGGTGGTGACACTTCAACCACCCTTCCCCTGTGACACTGGGTGGTGACACTTCAACCACCCTTCCCCTGTGACACTGGGTGGTGACACTTCAACCACCCTTCCCCTGTGACACTGGGTGGAGTGACACTTCAACCACCCTTCCCCCTGTGACTCTGGGTGGAGTGACACTTCAACCACCCTTCCCCTGTGACACTGGGTGGTGACACTTCAACCACCCTTCCCCCTGTGACACTGGGTGGAGTGACACTTCAACCACCCTTCCCCCTGTGACTCTGGGTGGAGTGACACTTCAACCACCCTTCCCCCTGTGACTCTGGGTGGAGTGACACTTCAACCGCCCTTCCCCTGTGACTCTGGGTGGAGTGACACTTCAACCACCCTTCCCCCTGTGACACTGGGTGGTGACACTTCAACCACCCTTCCCCCTGTGACTCTGGGTGGTGACACTTCAACCACCCTTCCCCCTGTGACACTGGGTGGTGACACTTCAACCACCCTTCCCCTGTGACTCTGGGTGGTGACACTTCAACCACCCTTCCCCTGTGACTCTGGGTGGAGTGACACATCTACCACCCTTCCCCTGTGACTCTGGGTGGAGTGACACATCTACCACCCTTCCCCCTGTGACCCTGGTGGTCTATTACCTGCCTTGTTGGACAGGCAGTGTTCTGCTGTTGCCGGTTTCTCATTTTCCCACCTTGGGGCGATCCCTTTCTTGTGTTCAGAAACTGGAAAGCTGTTAGAAACACCGCATTTGGTGAAAGCACCAAAATTGGCCAATCCCTGGGATTGGGACCGACAATCTCCGGCCAATCAGAGAAAATGAATTAAATGGTCAGCTGAGATCAAAAACAGGCATCCTGCAGCTCTGGATGTGGTTGATGGATTTATTTAATGTATAAATCCTAAATCAATCTCTCTTTCTAATCTCGAGTGAATCTCTCTCTAATTCTTGCCCTTCCCCCTCCCAGCCGCTGTGACCTTGGATAAGGAAACAGCCCATCTGGACCTCGAGGTGTCGGAGGATCTGAAGAGTGTGAGATGGACCGGGACAAGTAGGAATCTCCCTGACTCCAAGAAGAGGTTTACTGCCTTTCCCTGTGTGCTGGGATCGGAGGGATTCACATCGGGGAAACACTACTGGGAGGTGGAAGTTGCGGAGAATCACGAGTGGAGTCTGGGAATAGTTGCAGAGTCTGTCGACAGGAAGGGGCAGATGGAACTGAAACCTGAGAATGGATTCTGGGCCATTGGGTGGCTTGGAAACCAGTTTGTGGTAAACTCCTCCAATCCATCCGATAAGTCTCTGAGTGACATCCCCAGGAGGATTGGTGTTTACCTCAGTTATGAGTCCACGTCAGTTTCATTTTACAATGCGGAAACAAAGTGTCATCTCCACACTTTCCCTGGGAACACATTCACAGAGAAACTTTTTCCTTTCTTGTGTACTTCGAAAAATGAATGGCTAAAAATCTGTCCCAGTTCAGTAAAAGGTTTCTGGCATTAAAGAACTTGAAGTCTACACTTTAACATATAGGGAGTGAAATTGGACATGGGGCGGGAAGGCAAAACGGGCGGTATCGCATCGGATGTCCGTTACACGTTCCGCCCATAGTCCGTTCCCTTGACGGCAATAGAATTGAATATCAGGTGTGTGGTATAAGGGACAGTAAATGCAATTTTGTCTGTTTTGCCTCCCTCGCCATGTGCAATTTCAATCCCGTTCAGTCAAAGGAACCCATGAAATGATGTTTTCTGTAAGAAACAATTAAATGCAGAGCTGCATTAAGAATTCTTTAGCTGTGGGCAACAAGAACATTTAGCGGCCTCCTCCTCACCCACTGCACAACAT
The DNA here is from genome assembly GCF_052327205.1 of Somniosus microcephalus. Lineage (NCBI taxonomy): Eukaryota > Metazoa > Chordata > Chondrichthyes > Squaliformes > Somniosidae > Somniosus > Somniosus microcephalus. Next base: position 152,295,243 of record NW_028225179.1, read on the forward strand.
TTCCCATGTCCTGGCCAACATTCCATCTGCAATCAACTGATGGATCTGGAAGAGTTGGGCAATGGAACATGCACTTAATTACAAAGTTGACATAGTACGTCAGAGTCATAATGGCACAGAAGGAGGCCATTCCGCCCATCGAGTCTGTGCCGGCTCTCTGTAGAGCAATCCAGTCAGTCCCATTCCCCCGCTCTATCCCCGTAGCCCTGCAAGTTTATTTCCCTCAAGTGCCTATCCAGTCTCCCCTTGAAAACATTGAGTGTCTCCACTTCCACCACTTCTGTCGGCAGCGAATTCCAGGTCATCACCACTCGCTGCGTAAAAAAGCTTTTCCTCACGTCCCCCCTGTATCTCTTGCCCAAAAATTGAAATCTGTGTCCCCTAGTCCTTGCACCATCAACTAGTGGGAACAGCCTTTCCCCGACAAGTCTATCCAAACCCGTCATAATCTTGTACACCTCTATCAAATCACCCCGCAACCTCCTTTGCTCTAATGAAAACAAATCCAGCTTCTCCAACCTGTCCTTGTAGCTAAGATCCCCCATCCCAGGAATAATTCTGGTAAATCTCCTCTGCACCCTCTCAAGGGCCTTCACATCCTTCCTAAACTGTGGTGACCAGAACTGGACGCAATACTCCAGTTGTGGCCTAACCAGCGCTTTATAAAGGTTCAGCATAACTTCTCTACTTTTGTACTCAATACCTCTATTTATGAAGCCCAAGATCCCATATGCTTTGTTAACCACCCTCCCAATATGTCCTGCCACCTCCAGGGACCTATGCACATTAACTCCCAAGCCCCTTGGTCCCTGCACACTATTTAAAACTGTGCCATTAAGTGTATATTGCCTCTCCCCGTTCCTTCTGCCAAAATGCATCACCTCACACTTCTCTGTATTAAATTCCATCTGTCACTTGTCTGCCCATTCTGCTAGCCTTTCTATGTCCTGTTGCAGTCGCTTGATATCATCATCACTGTTTGCCGCACCACCAAGTTTGGATTCATCGGCAAATTTAGAAATTCGACTCTGAATTCCAATATCCAGGTCATTTATATATATCCAAAAAAGCAGTGGCCCCAGCACTGACCCTTGGGGAACACCACTGTCTACCATCCTCCAGTCTGAAAAACAGCCATTTACCACAACTCGCTGTTTTCTGTCCTTAAGCTAATTCCTTATCCAAGCTGCCACTGACCCACCTATTCCATGAGCCTCAATTTTGTTAACCAGCCTTCTATGTGGTACTTTGTCAAACGCCTTCCTAAAATCCATGTAGACAACATCCATTGCATTCCCTTCATCAATCCTCTCTGCTACTTCATCAAAAAATTCAATTAAATTAGTCAAACACAATCTGCCTTTTACAAACCCATGTTGACTCCCCTTAATTAGCTTAAACCTCTTCAAATACCCGTTAATTTTTTCCTTGATCATTGTTTTTAAAACTTTACCCACCACTGATGTTAAACTGACTGGGCTGTAGTTACTAGGATTGCCCTTACACCCTTTCTTGAGCAATGGTGTCACATTTGCCACTTTCCGATCCTCAGGCACCTCCCCCGCATCTAGGGAAGATTGGAAAATTATGGCAAGCCCTTCTGCTATCTCCTCCCCCAATTCCCTTAGCAACCTGGGATGCAAGCTGTGGTAAACCACGTTCACTATCGTATCACTGTTAGTAGTTAGCACTGTTCACCACTGTTCGTTATAACTGTATCACTGACCACTATTGTATCACGGTACGAGGTCGCCTCTTGCCACACTGCTATACCTGGGATGACCACTGCCGACTCCGCCTTGGCTCCACCCACCAGGCCAGGTATAAAGGTGAGCGACTGGCTGGTATTCCTCCTGCTTGGATCGGATCACCCACGAGAGTGGGCTCTGTTATTTAGTCAATAAAAACCTTTAGTCACCTTCGTAACTCTTCGCCTTTTATTGGAGGAATTGATAGGTATATCAATTTTATTGACTAAATTTAATGATGTCCGACAACGAGTCACAACCGGCGGAGGAGCCACCAGCGCAGCTCCCAGGAGCACAGCCACACCAGCCAGCTTGGCTGCGAGCCCTCAGACCGCCGTACCTGGACCTGAACCCACGAGCAGCAAACTCAGCCGCAGACTTTAAACACTGGCTGGTCTGCTTCGAATCATACCTGAGAGAATCCAGCGTCCCTCAGGCATCCAAACTAAGTGTCCTGCAGGCACAACTGAGCCCGAGAGTATACACTCTCATCGAGGACATGACTACCTACGAGACCGCCATCAACCTGCTGAAACAGAAGTACCGGACCCCGGTAAACTACATGTACGCTAGGCACCTCCTAAGATCACGGCCGCAACAGCCAGGAGAATCAGTAGCCGAATTCTCACAGGCGCTATATGCACTCGCCAGGAACTGTGAGTTTAAATCGGTGTCGGCAGCCGAAAATACTGAAGATAATATCCGCGACGCATTCCTGAAAGGCCTACGGTCCGAGTACTCACGGCAAAGACTGCTGGAAGCTAAAGACCTCAGCATGGAAAAAGCTGAAGCCCTCGCTATCTCCCTGGAAGTGGCCCACCAAGATCAGGAAGCATTCACCAGGTACTGCTCGCGACCCTGGGACTCGGGCCCGACCCCTACCACAGCACCCTTCCCAGCGCCGCCCCCGGGACCTACCTCTGCGTCGGCGTCCCGGACCCGACCGGCCCCGCCACCCCCGGCACCGGCCCCGACATCGGGCATCCGCGATCGGGCCGCCGGCTGTTTTTTTTGTGGCCAGGAGAAGCACCCGAGGTCGTGCTGCCCAGCCAAGAACTCCATATGTAAAACCTGCCTGAAGAAAGGCCACTTCTCCAAGGCCTGCAGGAGCGGATCCGCAGAGGCCAGCAGTGCCGCATGCGAACTATGGGGGCGGCCATCTTCGTTTAGGGCAACTGAGGCCAGCATCCCCACACATGAGTCATGGGGGCGGCCATCTTTGTTTAGGGCAACTGAGGCCAGCATCCCCACACATGAGTCATGGGGGCGGCCATCTTTGATTAAGGCAACCGACCCCAATAGTGCCTCATGGGGCCCTACCTCGTGGGAGACGCCATTTTACTCACCACGCCCGACCGCCTCGCCCGCAGATGACAACGACTCGCTCAGCTACACACTAGCTTCCGTCACCCTGGACCAAGCCCGCCCGCACCATCTGTCCAAGTCAATGATGGACATCAAAGTGAACGGCCACGCCACGACCTGCCTGTTCGACAGCGGAAGCACGGAGAGCTTCATCCACCCAGACACGGTGAGCCACTACTCCCTCTCTGTCCTACCAACGCGCAGCCGAATCTCGATGGCATCGAGGTCCCACGCCACGGACATCAGCGGCTACTGTGTCGTGACCCTGTCGGTTAAGGGCACGGAGTATAAAAACTTTAAACTCCTCGTCCTCCCCCATCTCTGCGCTGCCGTCCTACTAGGGCTGGACTTCCAATCCCACCTCCAAAGCGTAACCCTAGCATACGGTGGACCCCTCCCCCCACTCACAGTCAACAACCAGCAAACGTTAAACCGCCCACCGCGTAACACCTGCAGCCTCTCCACCCTCAAGGTCCCGCCACCCTCTCTGTTTGCTAACCTTACCCCTGACTGCAAACCCGTCGCTACCAAAAGCAGGCGGTATAGCGCCGGGGACAGAGCCTTCATTAGCTCTGAGGTGCGGCGCCTCCTGAAAGAGGGCATTATCGAGGGGAGCAGCAGCCCCTGGCGTGCCCAGGTCGTAGTCGTAAAGACCGGCGATAAAAACCGCCTGGTCATCGACTACAGCCAGACCATAAACAGATATACCCAGCTGGACGCATACCCCCTCCCCCGCATATCTGACATGGTCAATCAGATTGCACAGTATAAAGTATTCTCGACCATCGACCTGAAGTCGGCCTACCACCAACTCCCTATCCACCCTGAGGACCGCCAGTATACCGCCTTCGAGGCGAATGGGCGCCTATACCACTTCCTTAGGGTCCCCTTCGGTGTCACTAATGGGGTCTCGGTCTTCCAAAGGGAGATGGACCAGATGGTTGACCAGAACGAACTGCAGGCTACATTCCCCTACCTAGATAACGTCACTATCTGCGGCCGCGACCGGCAGGAACATGACGCGAATCTGGAGAAATTCCTCCGTACGGCCCAACGGCTGAACCTCACCTACAATAAGGAGAAATGCGTGTTTAACACCACGCGCCTTGCCATCCTCGGCTGCGTAGTGGAGAACGGAATCATCGGCCCCGACCCAGAAAGAATGCGCCCCCTCATGGAGCTACCCCTCCCCCACTGCCCTAAAGCACTTAGGAGAACCCTGGGGCTTTTCGCCTACTATGCCCAATGGGTACCCAATTACGCGGACAAAGCCAGACCCCTCCTGAAAGCCACTTCCTTCCCCCTCACGGAGGAGGCGTGCGCGGCCTTCTCCCTCATTAAGGGAGACATAGCCAAGGCCACGATGCACGCAGTGGACGAGTCCATCCCCTTTCAGGTGGAGAGCGACGCATCCGACTTCGCCTTAGCCGCCACCCTAAACCAGGAGGGGAGGCCAGTGGCCTTCTTCTCAAGGACCCTACAGGGCCCCGAGATCCGACATTCGTCGGTCGAGAAAGAGGCCCAGGCGATCGTGGAGGCAGTACGGCGCTGGAGGCACTACCTGGCAGGCAAACGATTTACCCTCCTCACCGACCAGCGTTCGGTGGCTTTCATGTTTAATAACAAGCTGAAGGGCAAAATCAAGAATGACAAGATTTTGAGATGGAGAATCGAGCTCTCCACCTACGATTATGAGATCTTGTACCGGCCAGGCAAGCTGAACGAATCCCCTGATGCCCTTTCACGAATGACATGCGCCAGCGCGCATATCGATAGGCTTCAGACCCTCCACGACCAGCTCTGCCACCCCGGAGTCACCAGACTCTACCATTTCATTAAGGCCCGCAACCTGACCTACTCCATCGAGGAGGTCAGGACCATGACCAGGAACTGCCAGACCTGTGCGGAGTGCAAACCGCACTTCTATAGGCCGGACCGAGCAAGCCTGATCAAGGCCACCCGCCCCTTCGAGCGCCTGAGCATCGACTTTAAGGGGCCCCTCCCGTCCTCTGACCGTAATGTGTACTTCCTCAACATCGTTGATGAGTACTCCCGTTTCCCCTTTGCCTTCCCCTGCCCCGACATGACCAGTAGCACGGTCATTAAGTGCCTGAATGCCCTCTTCGCCTTGTTCGGGTTCCCGAACTATATACACAGCGACCGGGGCTCCTCCTTCATGAGCGAGGAACTCCGGCAATTCCTCCTAGAGAGAGGTATTGCAGCAAGCAGGACCACCAGCTACAACCCCAGAGGTAACGGTCAGGTGGAAAGAGAGAACGCGACGGTATGGAAGGCCGTCCTCTTAGCCTTAAAGTCTAAGGGCCTCCCAACCTCCCGCTGGCAAGAAGTCCTCCCGACAGCGCTGCACTCCATCCGGTCATTACTTTGCACGGCCACTAACACCACCCCCCATGAACGAATGTTCGTTTTCCCCAGGAAGTCGACTACGGGAACCACTCTACCAACCTGGCTGACCGCCCCGGGGCCGGTCTGGCTGCGGAAACACGTGAGGACCCATAAAACGGACCCCCTGGTCGAGAGGGTGAACCTCCTGCACGCCAACCCCCAGTACGCCTACGTGGCGTACCCAGACGGGCGGGAGGACACTGTCTCCCTACGAGACCTCGCACCCTCAGCCGATCCGGAAACACCGCCACCACCCCCCCCAACCTCAGTCCAGGTAGACGGCATGCCGGAACCCCACGAGCCCTCGCCGACCACGCAAACACCAGCATCAACACCGGATAAGGCACCAGCACCGGATAAGGCAACACCACCGCTGCGGCGATCGGAGAGGCTTACGAAGCCTCCGGACAGACTGACCTACCAGAATTGGTAGTACACTTCACCCCGCCGGACTTAATTCTAAACAAGGGGTGAATGTGGTAAACCACGTTCACTATCGTATCACTGTTAGTAGTTAGCACTGTTCACCACTGTTCGTTATAACTGTATCACTGACCACTATTGTATCACGGTACGAGGTCGCCTCTTGCCACACTGCTATACCTGGGATGACCACTGCCGACTCCGCCTTGGCTCCACCCACCAGGCCAGGTATAAAGGTGAGCGACTGGCTGGTATTCCTCCTGCTTGGATCGGATCACCCACGAGAGTGGGCTCTGTTATTTAGTCAATAAAAACCTTTAGTCACCTTCGTAACTCTTCGCCTTTTATTGGAGGAATTGATAGGTATATCACAAGCCATCTGGACCAGGCGACTTGTCCATTCTAAGCATACCCAGCCTTTTTATTACATCTTGTCTATCTATTTTCACCCCTTCCATTGCTTCTACCTTTTCCACTTTTACCGATATTTTGTCAGCACCCACCTCCTCAGTAAACATCGATACAAAGTACTCATTGAATATTCTAGCCTTGCCCTGCTCCTCCAAGCATATATCACCTTCTTTGTCTCTAATAGCCCCATCCCGCTTCTTACTACCACTTTTGGTTTCCCTTTTATGTTAACCACCATCCTACTCTCATATTCTCTCTTTGCCGATCTTATTTTTATCTTCACATCCCCTCTCAACTTATTGTATTTGGTCTGGTTCTCCCATGAATATTAAGTGCCCAGTCTTCACCATTTTTAAGCCACGTTTCTGTTATTGCCATATCATATTCCACACAAATTGTGCTTGTAGCTCACCAACCTTATTCACCACACTTTGTGCGTTTACTTCCATGCATTCTAAACCCATTTTTGAATTTTTCAGTATTTCTTAGTCTGCTCCTATCTAATATGGTACTACTACTGCCTCTAGTACTATCTCCTCTAGTACTATCCAGCACACTAACTCTTTTATGCAAATTTTTCCTCTTTCCTACTCCTATATGCTGGTGCCCACCCCCCCTGCCAAGCTAGTTTAAACCCTCCCCAACAGCACTAACAAACCTCCCCGTGAGAATATTGGTCCCGGCTCTTGAGGTGTAACCCATCCGGCTTGTACAAGTCCCACCTTCTCCAGGTCCCAATGCCTCAGGAATCTAAATCCTTCCATCCTGCACCATCTCTCCAGCCACGCATTCATCTGTTCTATCCTCCTATTCCTGTACTCACTAGCACGTGGCACAGGGAGATTACTACCTTTTGAGGTCCTGCTTTTTAATCTCTTTCCTAGCTCCCTAAACTCTTCCTGCAGGACCTCATCCCTCTTTCTGCCTATGTCGTTGGTACTGATGTGGACAACGACCTCTGGCTGTTCACCCTCCCCCCTCAGATTGTGCTGCAGCCGCTCAGTGACATCCTTGACCCTGGCACCAGGGAGGCAACATACCATCCTGGAGTCACATCTATGGCCACAAAATCTCCTGTCTGCCCCCCTAACTGTCGAATTCCCTACCACTATTGCTCTTCCACTCTTTTTCCTCCCCCCCTGTGTAGCTGAGCCACCCGTGGTGCCGTGGACTTGACTCTGGCTGCTCTCCCCAGAGAAACCAGTGCCCTCACCAGTACTCAGAACAGAATACTGGTTGGAGAGCGCGATGCACTCTGGGGACTCCTGCACTACATGCCTGGTCCTCCTTTTCTGTTTGGCGGTCACCCATTCACTCTCTGCCTGCATACTCTTAAGCTGCAGGGTGACCGCCTCTAGAAACGTGCTTTCCACGTAACTCTCAGCCTCGCGGATGCACCGCAGTGACTCCAGCCGCCGCTCAAGCTCCGTTTGATGCATGGTCTTAAAATTTACAGCGAGATCTCGGTTATCTACAAGAAAGTTAGTGGGAGTCAGGCTGGGTTTGCATAAAGTGAGTAAATACAACTGAGTGTTGTTAACTGATTTCCCACAGACTCCGGGTTACTGGCCCAGCAGGATAATCAGGCCAGCGCCTGATTGAATTTACTATTCCTGTATTGAGGTCAATTCAGGACACCAGGGGGAATACGAGTTTCATGTCTGAGACTAGAGAGTCAGGTTGCCAACACTTTATTTCATGAAAATGCATTTTGCATTTAAAATGGAAATATGTGGTCTTGTGTGCATACGCTGGAGACCTGATTATGGAATCGAAATAAACCACAGGTAAAAAACTCGAGTTAGAGTAAGTATGGGGGCCTGGATTATCCACCCATTTCCACTATCTATTGGGGTCCCCTCCATCAGAGCAGATGGTCCAGATTCCATTATAGTTTACTTCTCGAGAGAGGAGGAGATGATGGCGTCTCTCTGTGCTGATTGGATCAGTTCCTACTACAGTGTATTTGATTACAGTTTAGGTGTTGGCGTTCCTCGTGTGTGGCCCTGATGGCTCAGTGGGTAAATGTACAGCCTGGTGTGGTACTGAGCCGTGCAGAGCAGGGAGGGCCCCCACCCATACTGAGTTAACTGGTCTCAGCCTGAACAGTGGTGGGGATACTCCGGGTGTCAGAGGGTAGCCTAAGTGATGGATTTCTATTACAGAGTATTGCATATTATTTACAGCACAGAAACGGGCCATTCAGCCCAACTGGTCTATGCCGGTGTTTATTCTCCACACGAGCCTCCTCCCACCCTCTTCATCTTACCCCATCACCATATCCTTCTATTCCTTTCTCCCTCATGTGTTTATCCAGCTTCCCTCCTTAAATGCATCTGTGCTATTCGTCTCAACTACTCCCTGTGGCATCGAGTTTCACATCACACCACTCTCTTAGATGAGGGGTTTGACTTATGGGGAAAGGTTGAGCAGGCTGGGCCTGTACTCATTGGAATTTAGAAGAATGAGAGGTGATCTTATTGAAACATATAAGATACTGAGGGGGCTCGACAAGGTAGATGCAGAGAGGATGTTTCCCCTTGTGGGGAAATCTAGAACTCGGAGGCACAGTCTCAGAATAAAGGGTCGCCCTTTTAGAACTGAGATGAGGAGGAATTTCTTCTCTGAGGGTTGTAAATTTGTGGAATTCTCTGCCCCAGAGAGTTGTGGAGGCTGGGACATTAATTACATTTAAAGTGGAGATAGACAAATTTTTGCAAGATAAGGGAGTGAAGGGTTATGGAGAGTGGGCTGGGAAGTGGTTTTGAGCCCAAGATCAGCCATGATCTTATTGAATGGCGGAGCAGGCTCGAGGGGCCAAGTGGCCTATTCCTGCTCCTATTTCATGTTCTAAAGAAGTTTCTCCAGAATTCCCTATTGGATTTATAGGTGCCGATCGTATATTTATGGCCCCTTGTTCTGGTCTCGCCCACAAGTGGAAACATCTCCTCTACGTCTACCCTACCCTTTCATCGTTGTAAAGACCTCTATCAGGTCTCCCCTCAGCCTTCTCTTATCTGGAGAAAAGAGCCCCAGCCTGGGTGCTCTCCAGTGACTCCTCCCGCTGGACGTGGCCATCAGGTGAGGACACAACTGAGCTCAGCTCTGCTGTTCCCGAGACTGGAGTTAGTGCCTTCAGGAGAAGAAGCGAGGAAATTGAGGTTTCAGGGACTCCTACAAAGAAAGCCACGTTATAAAAAGGCGATTGGCTGTGCTGGTGCTCCGCTCACTGTGCCACGGTGCTCGCTGCACTCCACACATGGTGATCTCCCAGTCTGAGCTGTGCTGCCCTATAAGCTGGACTGAAATACCTTTTACAGTCCTCAATGCATTGAGAAATATTGTGGTTTCCAACGGACTTTTTTCTTGAGGAAACTACCTGCCCCTGTTGACCGGAGTAAGATCTGGATCTCAATGTGTGGCCAACAACATTGCCCGTGAACTTTATTCCAGTACATCCACGGGTATCTTGCTGGTTTGTCCTGATGTTGCACCACCTGCACCTTGTATTAAGATTGTGAAAAGTGAGCATCTTGTATCTCCTCTTGCATCAGTACCAGTCGCTGACTGAGATGGTGGATGGGAGACATGCTCCAGTCCTCAGCCTCGGGAGATGGTGGATGGGAGACGTGCTCCAGTCCTCAGCCTCGGGAGATGGTGGATGGGAGACATGCTCCAGTCCTCCGCCTCGGGAGATGGTGGATGGGAGACATGCTCCAGTCCTCCGCCTCGGGAGATGGTGGATGGGAGACATGCTCCAGTCCTCAGCCTCGGGAGATGGTGGATGGGAGACACGCTCCAGTCCTCAGCCTCGGGAGATGGTGGATGGGAGACACGCTCCAGTCCTCAGCCTCGGGAGATGGTGGATGGGAGACACGCTCCAGTCCTCAGCCTCGGGAGATGGTGGATGGGAGACACGCTCCAGTCCTCAGCCTCGGGAGATGGTGGATGAGAGACATGCTCCAGTCCTCAGCCTCGGGAGATGGTGGATGGGAGACATGCTCCAGTCCTCAGCCTCGGGCTGTTACTAGGTGCAGTAGAGCAGCCCAATTACACACAATGCTTCTTCCACCCAGCTCCTGCGGGCAAGTGTCTGCAATTATCTCACCGTGCGTGCAATATTCCTGCTGGATTTTTACAAAGTGTTCTGTGGCAGTTTTGCAAACTACAATTCCTGATTCAACTAGGAGTTTGTAATGAAAATATTACCAGGAAACTGGGTGTTTGAAAGGCCAGCTCTATGATATTTTTATTTGCTTTGCTCTCTTTAGACAGTTAAATGGTAAGAATGTCAAACCCTGCTCCCACTATTGGATCACACTTTGTTCTCTCCCATTTACTGAATGTTTCAGTTCATTTTGTCTCCTTTTTGCATGTCAGTGAGTTTGATCAGAATTGATGTCAATATTGTAAAATATATTTTTCTACTAAAAATAACCGTGAAAACTATTAACTGACTTCTGTAATTGTTGTAAAGTCTGTGGGTTGTGCAGTTAATAAATACACAGACTTCAGAAGTAACAAACAAAACAGGTCTTTACTATTCGAAGGTCCAGGCGAATCTGCCCCAGTTATCCTGTCACAACACTTATATACTGGTGTGGTCACTGTCGGTATTACAGTATACAGAAGCCAAACAAGTAGTGCCACACTTAAAGTAGTTCCCTTAAAGGTGAACGGTTACATACAATAATTTCCTTAAGGGTAGACGGGTACATACACTACAATTGTAATCACCCTATGTATCAATAAAGAGCCTGTTGTAAGCTCCCTGTGGTGTTATGTCAGTGTTGGTTATGGTAACAAGAGTTTCAAAAGGAAAGAGGAAGACATTCGATCAGAGTTGTATCACACACACATTTTAAAAGCCAGATGAATTTATGTTGGCATCACAGCAAGACAAAAGCTAGATAGCCATCCTGTTTTATGGGGTTACTGGCTTACCCAGGTACACAGATGCTGCTCACAGTGATGGGCAAACCTGTACATTTAACCCCCTCAACAGAAAGGGTTTCCATTTGCTGAATGATCATATTGTGTGTGACAACAAGCAAAGGACCCTGCATGTCAATGTGGAATTAACTGAAAGTTGCCAGGGTACGTTCACCCTGCACTCTGAAAGGAAGAAAATTATGTCAATGGACAGCCTGTGGGTGATGCGAATAATAGTCCCACGACAAGTTGCATGAATGGTACTGGGGACAGCTACAGAGACACATGCCTTTACCAAAGTGGCATTTGGGAGGATCATCAAAAAGGGTATATTTGCTGTGACAGGTCAGGAGGGGCTGTGTCGTATATTTCAGCTTGTGTGTCCCACAAAGTTAAGCACAATTTTGCCATCCATTCTTGGTGAGGTGATCATAGCTGCTTTGAGGCAGAAGTATATGAAGGAGAGCATCAGGATGCCCATCACTTACAGGACTACTCTCGATCCCCACTCATCTGCACCTCCTTCCTCCTCTCTCAACCCACCCCACATTGCCAACCCCCATAGACCTTCACTCTCCCCGCCTGGGTTCAATTAGGCATTGTGTATTTGCAACACCAATGTTCTGATTGATCCCCTTTGAGGACAAGACACACCCAACAGTTTGTCTGGAATGTCTAATGGATCCTGCCTGCCTGAGTAATCAAGTACTTTGCAATGTGTCATTTGAGCCATTCATTCTGACTGCCAGGCTTCAGACAGAGTCTCAGTACTGCTTTCAGAGAACAGACAGGGCTCACCCTCGTGGGTTAGGACATTCTACCACCACCCCACCCCCCGAGTTCTTTACCTTCCCCTGCCCAAGTTCCTGATCTTCATCCACCCCCCCACCCGAGTTCCTGACCTTCTCTGCCATGCAACAAGTTCCTGACTCATCCCCCCCCACCCCCCCCCGCAAACAAATTCCTGACCTCCCCACCGGCCCCCCCCCCCACCACAAGATCCTGATGCCCCCTCCAACCTCCTCCATAGATGGGGCATTGTTGGTGGGTCACAGATTGTTAACAGGTTTATTGGGTATGAAGTGAATAGTGAGTGTCATGACTTCCGGATTTCTTCCAGTCCAATGATGTCACTTACCGCACACGTGCCGGGCTTTCCGAGAAATCAACCCGGTCTAGGCAGGAGAGGGAGAACGTGGTGCGGGTGTAAAGGGGGTGGATGTGGTGTGGGAAGAATGTGATCCAAGTCTAACAGATCCTTTTTCTTCCCCCCCCATCTCTCCGCCTTCGATCCCCTTCCCGATACTGTCTCTCTCCCCGATTCTCTCTCCCCTTTGATCCTCTCACCCGCTTCGATCCCCCTCTCCCCCGTCGATCCCCCTCTCTTCCCCTTCAATCCTCTCTCTCCCTTTCGATCCTCTCCCCCTTCGATCCTCTCTTCCCCCCCCTTTCGAGCCTCTCTCCCTCTTTGATCCGATCCCCCTCTCCCCCTTCAATCCCCCTCTCTTCCCCTTCAATCCTCTCTTCCCCCTTTCGATCCTCTTCCCCCTTCGATCTTCTCTCCCCCCTCCTTCGAGCCTCTCTCCCCCCCTTCGAGCCTCTCTCCCTCTTTGATCCCTCTTCGATCCCCTCTACCCTCTTCGATCCCCTCTCCCCCTTCGATCCCCCTCCCCCTTCGATCCCCCTCCCCCTTCGATCCCCTCTCCTCCTTCCCCCCTTCGATCCCCTCCCCCCTTCGATCCCCTCTCCTCCTTCCCCCTTCGATCCCCTCTACTCCTTCCCCCTTCGATCCCCTCTACCCTCTTCGATCCCCTCTCCCCCTTTGATCACCTCTCCCCCCTTCGATCCCCTCTCCCCCTTTGATCCCCTCTCCCCCCTTCGATCCCCTCTCCCCCCTTCGATCCCTCTCCCCCCTTCGATCCCCTCTCCCCCTCCCCCTCTCCCCCTTCCCCCTCTCCCCCTTTGATCCCCTCTCCCCCTTCCCCCTCTCCCCCCTTCGATCCCCTCTTCCCCCTCTTCCCCTTCCCCCTCTCCCCCTTCCCCCTCTCCCCCTTCGATCCCCTCTCCCCTTCCCCCTCTCCCCCCTTTGATCCCCTCTCCCCCCTTCGATGCCCCCCGCTTTGATCCCCTCTCCTCCTTCCCCCCCTTCGATCCCCCCCTTTGATCCCCTCTCCTCCTCCCCCCCTTCGATCCCCTCTCCCCCCTTTGATTCCCTCTCCCCCCTTCGATTCCCCCCCTTTGATCCCCTCTCCTCCTTCCCCCCCCTCCCCCCCTTCGATTCCCTCTACCCCCTTCGATCCCCTCTACCCTCTTCGATCCCCTCTCCTCCTTCCCCCCCTCCCCCCCTTCGATCCCCTCTCCTCCTTCCCCCCTCCCCGCTTCGATCCCCCCTCCCCCGCTTCGATCCCCCCTCCTCCCCTTCGATCCCCCCTCCCCCCCTTCGATCCCCTCTCCCCCCCCTTCGATCCCCTCTCCTCCTTCCCCCCTCCCCCGCTTCGATCCCCCCTCCCCCGCTTCGATCCCCCCTCCCCCCCTTCGATCCCCCCTCCCCCCCTTCGATCCCCCCTCCCCCCCTTCGATCCCCTCTCCCCCCCCCGCTTCGATCCCCTCTCCCCCCCCTTCGATCTCCTCTCCCCCCCGCTTCGATCCCCTCTCCCCCCCCTTCGATCCCCTCTTCCCCCCCCCTTCGTTCCCCTCTTCCCCCCCCTTCGTTCCCCTCTGCCCCCCTTCGATCCCCTCTCCCCCCCCCTTCGATCCCCTCTCCCCCCCCCTTCGATCCCCTCTTCTCCCCCCCTTCGATCCCCTCTTCCCCCCCCTTCGTTCCCCTCTGCCCCCCCTCGATCCCCTCTCCCCCCCCCCTCGATCCCCTCACCCCCCCCGATCCCCTCTCCCCCCCCCCGATCCCCTCTCCCCCCCCTCGATCCCCTCTCCCCCACCCTCGATCCCCTCTCCCCCCCCCCTCGATCCCCTCTCCCCCCCCTCGATCCCCTCTCCCCCCCCCTTCGATCCCCTCTCCCCCCCCTTCGATCCCCTCTCCCCCCCCCTTCGATCCCCTCCCCCCCCTTCGATCCCCTCCCCCCCCCTTCGATCCCCTCCCCCCCTTGATCCCCTCCCCCCCCTTCGATCCCCTCCCCCCCCTTCGATCCCCTCCCCCCCCTTCGATCCCCTCCCCCCCTTCGATGCCCTCCCCCCCCCTTCGATCCCCTCTCCCCCCCCCCTTCGATCCCCTCTCCCCCCCCCTTCGATCCCCTCTCCCCCCCCCCTTCGATCCCCTCTCCCCCCCTTCGATCCCCTCTCCCCCCCCTTCGATCCCCTCTCCCCCCCCCTTCGATCCCCTCTCCCCCCCCTTCGATCCCCTCTCCCCCCCCCTTCGATCCCCTCTCCCCCCCCCTTCGATCCCCTCTCCCCCCCCCTTCGATCCCCTCTCCCCCCCCCTTCGATCCCCTCTCCCCCCCCCTTCGATCCCCCTCTCCCCCCCCTTCGATCCCCTCTCCCAATTCACAATTCACAATTCAAATCGCTTTATTGGCATGATAAGTTACATCTTATGTTGCCAAAGCATCAAAATACATTTATGGTTTACCACATAAACGCAGTTCTATTCATACAGTGTATAAACAGGTATATCCCTGAGTGTATAAATATACATTCGCATTGTTTATATATATTCTTTTCTTAGTTTACTGGTTGGCTCTCTGTTCATGGCAAGCTGTAACATAGCGTGCCGCCAGTGTTATACAGCTTCTCTCCTCTCCCCAGTAGGAATGGGAGTTTTTGGTTGTCATTCAGATTTCTGAAATCAGGGCATATTTGTGAGAATTTTTGGTAGAAATTCTCCCTGATGCCCTGATATTTTCCACAAGCTGTGAGGAAGTGCATCTCTGTCTCCACCACTCCCTGACTGCAGTGCGAGCATATCCTGTCCTCTCTTGGCAGCCTGGTCTGCCTGTGTCTGCCTTTTTCGATCGCTAGGCTATGTTCGCTAAGTCTGTACCTTGTCAAGGTTCTTCTCAGTTTGTTATCCTTTACCATGGTCAGGTAATCAGCTATGTTGTATTGTCTGTTTAGGGCCAAGTAGCAATTGAGTTTGCTTTGGGTTTTTGTTGTTTCTGCCCAATATGTCAGATATTTTTCCTTTTGCTTAGCGACGATTGTGTTGGGTCGAATTCTTTGTGTTACCCTGTCACTGTCCTGGGGCTGGTTATTGTTAGTATTGTTAGTAGTTACTTCACTGAGTCCCAGGACTAGTTGACTGAGGGTATTCTTCTTTATGGTCAGCTCTTGGCATTTCAGGGCGTCGTAGTGATAGCATTGGGGATTGCTCATTTGTAGGTGATTCCAAAATTTGGTGGCTCTTTTTTGGATAGTGATTATTAATGGATATTGGCCTAGTTCCGCCCTGCATGCATTGTTTACTGTTTTCCTTTGAGTCCGGAGGATACTTTTACAGAATTCTGCATGTAGGATCTCAATTGGGTGTTTGTCCCATTTTGCAAATTCTTGTTGAGTTAGCGGTCCCCATACCTCACTGCCATAGAGTGCAATTGGTTCAATTACTGATTTGAAAATTTTGAGCCAAATGCTAATTGGGATTTCTATTTGGATTGATTTTTTGATGGCATAGAAAGCCCTTCTTGCTTTCTCTTTCAGTTCATTCACAGCCAGTTTGAAGTTTCCCGTAGAACTGATTTTTAAGCCCAAGTATGTGTAATTAGTGGTTTGTTCAATTTTGGTTGTTCCTACTGTGAAATTTATTTTGGGTCCCTGATGTTTGGATCTTTGCTGGAACACAAGGACTTTGGTTTTTTGGGGATTTATTGTCAGGGCCCAAGTCTGGCAGTACGACTCCAGCAGGTCCAGGTTTTGCTGTAGCCCCTCTTTAGTAGGTGACAGCAGAACCAGGTCGTCTGCATAGAGGAGGAATTTAACCTTGGATTCATATAGGGTGAGGCCGGGTGCTGTAGATTGTTCAAGTAGTTTTGCCAATCCATTTATGTAAATATTAAAGAGTGTCGGTGAGATTGGCGAGCCCTGCGTCACCCCCCGCCCCTGTGGGAAGTATTTTGTTTGTCTCCAATTTTAACTGCACATTTGTTGTTTGTATACATTGATTTAATTACATCATATGTTTTCCCTCCTACCCCACTTTCGATAAGTTTCAGGAATAAACCGTCATGCCAGATGGAGTCGAAAGCCTTCTGGAAATCTACAAAGCATGCGTAGATTTTGCTTTTGTTATGGTGAACGTGTTTGTCAATTAGGGTCTGTAGGGTGAAGATATGATCGGATGTTCTATAGTTTGGCAGGAATCCAATTTGGCTTTTACTCAAGACATTGTGCTCCTCAAGGAAGTTTATAAGTCTTTTGTTTATGATGCTACAGAATACCTTCCCCAGGTTACTGTTTACACAGATGCCTCGATAGTTGTTTGGGTCGATTTTGTCCCCACTTTTGTATATGGGCGTTATGAGTCCTTTGTTCCAGATATCAGGGAAATAACCGACACTCAGAACCAAGTTGAAGAGTTTTAGGATAGCCAGTTTCATTTTGTTGTCTGTGTGTTTAATCATCTCGTTTAGTATGCCGTCTGTCCCGCAGGCTTTTCCTGGTCGCAGGTCCTTGAGTTTTTCAAGAAGTTCTTTTTCTGTTATTATGGCGTCCAGCGGGTTTTGGTTATCTTTTATGGCCATTTCTAGCTTTTCCAGTTTTTTGCATATTTGGTGTTGCTCTGGTCTCCCCCTTCGATCCCCTCTCCCCCCCCCCTTCGATCCCCTCTCCCCCCCCTTCGATCCCCTCTCCCCCCCCTTCGATCCCCTCTCCCCCCCCTTCGATCCCCTCTCCCCCCCCTTCGATCCCCTCTCCCCCCCCCTTCGATCCCCTCTCCCCCCCCCCTTCGATCCCCTCTCCCCCCCCTTCGATCCCCTCTCCCCCCCCTTCGATCCCCTCTCCCCCCCCTTCGATCCCCTCTCCCCCCGCCTTCGATCCCCTCTCCCCCCCCCTCGATCCCCTCTCCCCCCTTCGATCCCCCTCTCCCCCCCCTTCGATCCCCTCTCCCCCCCCTTCGATCCCCTCTCCCCCCCCTTCGATCCCCTCTCCCCCCCCTTTCGATCCCCTCTCCCCCCCCTTTCGATCCCCTCTCCCCCCCCACTTCGATCCCCTCTCCCCCCCCAACTTCGATCCCCTCTCCCCCCCCCTTCGATCCCCTCTCCCCCCCCTTTCGATCCCCTCTCCCCCCCCTTTCGATCCCCTCTCCCCCCCCCCACTTCGATCCCCTCTCCCCCCCAACTTCGATCCCCTCTCCCCCCCCCACTTCGATCCCCTCTCCCCCCCACTTCGATCCCCTCTCCCCCCCCAACTTCGATCCCCTCTCCCATCCCCTCTTCCCCCCCACTTCGATCCCCTCTTCCCCCCCCACTTCGATCCCCTCTTCCCCCCCCACTTCGATCCCCTCTCCCCCCCACTTCGATCCCCTCTCCCCCCCACTTCGATCCCCTCTCCCCCCCCACTTCGATCCCCTCTCCCCCCCCACTTCGATCCCCTCTCCCCCCCACTTCGATCCCCTCTCCCCCCCCCACTTCGATCCCCTCTCCCCCCCCACTTCGATCCCCTCTCCCCCCCCACTTCGATCCCCTCTCCCCCCCACTTCGATCCCCTCTCCCCCCCACTTCGATCCCCTCTCCCCCCCCACTTCGATCCCCTCTCCCCCCCCACTTCGATCCCCTCTCCCCCCCCCACTTCGATCCCCTCTCCCATCCCCTTCCCCCCCCACTTTGATCCCCTCTCCCCCCCTACTTCGATCCCCTCTCCCCTCCCCCCCTACTTCGATCCCCTCTCCCCTCCCCCCTTCGATCCACTCTCCCCCCCCTTCGATCCCCTCTCCCCCCCCTTCGATCCCCTCTCCCCCCCCCTTCGATCCCCTCTCCCCCCCCCTTCGATCCCCTCTCCCCCCCCTTCGATCCCCTCTCCCCCCCCTTCGATCCCCTCCCCCCCCCCTTCGATCCCCTCTCCCCCCCTTCGATCCCCTCTCCCCCCCCTTCGATCCCCTCTCCCCCCCTTCGATCCCCTCTCCCCCCCCTTCGATCCCCTCTCCCCCCCCTTCGATCCCCTCTCCCCCCCCTTCGATCCCCTCTCCCCCCCCTTCGATCCCCTCTCCCCCCCCTTCGATCCCCCTCCCCCCCCTTCGATCCCCTCTTCCCCCCCCCTTCGATCCCCTCTCCCCCCCCTTCGATCCCCTCTCCCCCCCCTTCGATCCCCTCTCCCCCCCCTTCGATCCCCTCTCCCCCCCCTTCGATCCCCTCTCCCCCCCCTTCGATCCCCTCTCCCCCCCCTTCGATCCCCTCTCCCCCCCCTTCGATCCCCTCTCCCCCCCTTCGATTCCCTCTCCCCCCCCTTCGATCCCCTCCCCCCCACTTCGATCCCCTCTCCCCCCCACTTCGATCCCCTTTCCCCCCCACTCCGATCCCCTCTCCCCCCACTTCGATCCCCTCTCCCCCCCCTTCGACCCCCTCTCCCCCCCTTCGACCCCCTCTCCCCCCCCTTCGACCCCCTCTCCCCCCCCTTCGACCCCCTCTCCCCCCCCTTCGACCCCCTCTCCCACCCCTTCGACCCCCTCTCCCCCCCCTTCGACCCCCTCTCCCCCCCGCTTCGATCCCCTCTTCCCCCCCCTTCGATCCCCTCTCCCCCCCGCTTCGATCCCCTCTCCCCCCCCGCTTCGATCCCCTCTCCCTCCCCCTTCGATCCCCTCTCCCCCCCCCTTCGATCCCCTCTCCCCCCCCTTCGATCCCCTCTCCCCCCCGCTTCGATCCCCTCTCCCCCCCGCTTCGATCCCCTCTCCCCCCCCTTCGATCCCTTCTCCCCCCCCTTCGATCCCCTCTCCCCCCCCTTCGATCCCCTCTCCCCCCCCCCTTCGATCCCCTCTCCCCCCCCTTCGATCCCCTCTCCCCCCCCTTCGATCCCCTCTCCCCCCCCCTTCGATCCCCTCTCCCCCCCCCTTCGATCCCCTCTCCCCCCCCTTCGATCCCCTCTTCCCCCCCCTTCGATCCCTCTTCCCCCCCCTTCGATCCCCTCTCCCCCCCCTTCGATCCCCCTCTCCCCCCCCTTCGATCCCCTCTCCCCCCCCCTTCGATCCCCTCTCCCCCCCCTTCGATCCCCTCTCCCCCCCCTTCGATCCCCTCTCCCCCCCCTTCGATCCCCCCTCCCCCCGCTTCGATCCCCCCTCCCCCCCTTCGATCCCCCCTCCTCCCCTTCGATCCCCTCTCCCCCCCCCGCTTCGATCCCCTCTCCCCCCCCCCTTCGATCCCCTCTCCCCCCCCCTTCGATCCCCTCTCCCCCCCCCTTCGATCCCCTCTCCCCCCCGCTTCGATCCCCTCTCCCCCCCCTTCGATCCCCTCTTTCCCCCCCCCCTTCGTTCCCCTCTGCCCCCCTTCGTTCCCCTCTGCCCCCCTTCGATCCCCTCTCCCCCCCCCTTCGATCCCCTCTCCTCCCCCCCTTCGATCCCCTCTTCCCCCCCTTCGTTCCCCTCTGCCCCCCCTCGATCCCCTCACCCCCCCCGATCCCCTCACCCCCCCCCGATCCCCTCTCCCCCCCCTCAATCCCCTCTCCCCCCCCTCGATCCCCTCTCCCCCCCCCCCGATCCCCTCTCCCCCCCCTTCGATCCCCTCTCCCCCCCCTTCGATCCCCTCCCCCCTTCGATCCCCTCCCCCTCCTTCGATCCCCTCCCCCCCCTTCGATCCACTCCCCCCCCCTTCGATCCCCTCCCCCCCCTTCGATCCCCTCCCCCCCCTTCGATCCCCTCCCCCCCCCTTCGATCCCCTCCCCCCCTTCGATCCCATCCCCCCCTTCGATCCCCTCCCCCCCCTTCGATCCCCTCCCCCCCTTCGATCCCCCTCTCCCCCCCCTTCGATCCCCTCCCCCCCTTCGATCCCCTCCCCCCCCCTTCGATCCCCTCCCCCCCCTTCGATCCCCTCTCCCCCCCCCTTCGATCCCCTCTCCCCCCCCCTTCGATCCCCTCTCCCCCCCCTTCGATCCCCTCTCCCCCCCCTTCGATCCCCTCTCCCCCCCCCCTTCGATCCCCTCTCCCCCCCTTCGATCCCCTCTCCCCCCCTTCGATCCCCTCTCCCCCCCCTTCGATCCTCTCTCCCCCCCCTTCGATCCCCTCTCCCCCCCTTCGATCCCCTCTCCCCCCCCTTCGATCCCCTCTCCCCCCCCTTCGATCCCCTCTCCCCCCCCCTTCGATCCCCTCTCCCCCCCCCTTCGATCCCCTCTCCCCCCCCCTTCGATCCCCTCTCCCCCCCCCTTCGATCCCCTCTCCCCCCCCCTTCGATCCCCTCTCCCCCCCCTTCGATCCCTCTCCCCCCCCCTTCGATCCCCTCTCCCCCCCCTTCGATCCCCTCTCCCCCCCCTTCGATCCCCTCTCCCCCCCCCTTCGATCCCCTCTCCCCCCCCCTTCGATCCCCTCTCCCCCCCCCCTTCGATCCCCTCTCCCCCCCCTTCGATCCCCTCCCCCCCCCCTTCGATCCCCTCTCCCCCCCCTTCGATCCCCTCTCCCCCCCCTTCGATCCCCTCTCCCCCCCCTTCGATCCCCTCTCCCCCCCTCGATCCCCTCTCCCCCCCACTTCGATCCCCTCTCCCCCCCCCACTTCGATCCCCTCTCCCCCCCCATTTCGATCCCCTCTCCCCCCCCAACTTCGATCCCCTCTCCCATCCCCTCTTCCCCCCCACGTCGATCCCCTCTTCCCCCCCCACTTCGATCCCCTCTCCCCCCCCCACTTCGATCCCCTCTCCCCCCCCACTTCGATCCCCTCTCCCCCCCCACTTCGATCCCCTCTCCCCCCCCACTTCGATCCCCTCTCCCCCCCCACTTCGATCCCCTCTCCCCCCCACTTCGATCCCCTCTCCCCCCCCACTTCGATCCCCTCTCCCCCCCCACTTCGATCCCCTCTCCCCCCCCCACTTCGATCCCCTCTCCCCCCCCCACTTCGATCCCCTCTCCCCCCCCCACTTCGATCCCCTCTCCCCCCCCACTTCGATCCCCTCTCCCCCCCCCACTTCGATCCCCTCATCCCCTCCCCCACTGATCCCCTCTCCCCCCCACTTCGATCCCCTCATCGCCCTCCCCCTTCCCCCCCACTTCGATCCCCTCTCCCCCCCCCACTTCGATCCCCTCTCCATCCCCTCCCCCCCCACTTCGATCCCCTCTCCCCCCCCTTCGATCCCCTCTCCCCCCCCCCCTTCGATCCCCTCTCCCCTCCCCCCTTCGATCCACTCTCCCCCCCCCTTCGATCCCCTCTCCCCCCCCCTTCGATCCCCTCTCCCCCCCCCTTCGATCCCCTCTCCCCCCCCTTCGATCCCCTCTCCCCCCCCTTCGATCCCCTCTCCCCCCCCTTCGATCCCCTCTCCCCCCCCTTCGATCCCCTCTCCCCCCCCTTCGATCCCCTCTCCCCCCCCCTTCGATCCCCTCTCCCCCCCCCTTCGATCCCCTCTCCCCCCCCTTCGATCCCCTCTCCCCCCCCTTCGATCCCCTCTCCCCCCCCCTTCGATCCCCTCTCCCCCCCCTTCGATCCCCTCTCCCCCCCCTTCGATCCCCTCTCCCCCCCCTTCGATCCCCTCTCCCCCCACTTCGATCCCCTCTCCCCCCACTTCGATCCCCTCTCCCCCCACTTCGATCCCCCTTCCCCCCCACTCCGATCCCCTCTCCCCCCCCTTCGAACCCCTCTCCCCCCCTTCGACCCCCTCTCCCCCCCCTTCGACCCCCTCTCCCCCCCTTCGACCCCCTCTCCCCCCCTTCGAC
>NW_028225179.1:152317816-152490330 GCF_052327205.1 Somniosus microcephalus
CCCCCCCTTCGATCCCCTCTCCCCCCCCTTCGATCCCCTCTCCCCCCCCTTCGATCCCCTCTCCCCCCCTTCGATCCCCTCTCCCCCCCCTTCGATCCCCTCTCCCCCCCTTCGATCCCCTCTCCCCCCCCTTCGATCCCCTCTCCCCCCCCCTTCGATCCCCTCTCCCCCCCCTTCGATCCCCTCTCCCCCCCCCTTCGATCCCCTCTCCCCCCCCTTCGATCCCCTCTCCCCCCCCTTCGATCCCCTCTCCCCCCCCTTCGATCCCCTCTCCCCCCCCTTCGATCCCCTCTCCCCCCCCTTCGATCCCCTCTCCCCCCCTTCGATCCCCTCTCCCCCCCCCTTCGATCCCCTCTCCCCCCCCTTCGATCCCCTCTCCCCCCCCTTCGATCCCCTCTCCCCCCCCCTTCGATCCCCTCTCCCCCCCCCTTCGATCCCCTCTCCCCCCCCGCTTCGATCCCCTCTCCCCCCCCTTCGATCCCCTCTCCCCCCCCTTCGATCCCCTCTCCCCCCCCTTCGATCCCCTCTCCCCCCCCTTCGATCCCCTCTCCCCCCTTCGATCCCTCTCCCCCCCTTCGATCCCCTCTCCCCCCCTTCGATCCCCTCTCCCCCCCCTTCGATCCCCTCTCCCCCCCCTTCGATCCCCTCGCCCCCCCTTCGATCCCCTCTCCCCCCCCGCTTCGATCCCCTCTCACCCCCTTCGATCCCCTCTCCCCCCCTTCGATCCCCTCTCCCCCCCTTCGATCCCCCCTTCCCTTCGATCCCCTTCCCCCCCCTTCGATCCCCTTCCCCCCCTTCGATCCCCTTCCCCCACTTCGATCCCCTTCCCCCCCTTCGATCCCCTTCCCCCCCTTCGATCCCCTGCCCCCCTTTCCCCCCCCTTCGATCCCCTTCCCCCCTTCGATCCCCTTCCCCCCCTTCGATCCCCTCCCCCCTTCGATCCCCTCCCCCCCCTTCGATCCCCTTCCCCCCCCTTCGATCCCCTTCCCCCCCTTCGATCCCCTTCCCCCCCTTCGATCCCTTCCCCCCCTTCGATCCCCTTCCCCCCCTTCGATCCCCTTCCCCCCTTCGATCCCCTTCCCCCCCTTCGATCCCCTTCCCCCCCCTTCGATCCCCTTCCCCCCCTTCGATCCCCTTCCCCCCCCTTCGATCCCCTTCCCCCCCTTCGATCCCCTTCCCCCCCTTCGATCCCCTTCCCCCCCTTCGATCCCATTCCCCCCCCACTTCGATCCCCTTCCCCCCTTCGATCCCCTTCCCCCCCCTTCGATCCCCTCCCCCCCCTTCGATCCCCTCCCCCCCCTTCGATCCCCTTCCCCCCCCTTCGATCCCCTTCCCCCCCTTCGATCCCCTTCCCCCCCTTCGATCCCCTTCCCCCCCTTCGATCCCCTTCCCCCCCTTCGATCCCCTTCCCCCCCTTCGATCCCCTTCCCCCCCTTCGATCCCCTTCCCCCCCTTCGATCCCCTTCCCCCCCCTTCGATCCCCTTCCCCCCCCTTCGATCCCCTTCCCCCCCTTCGATCCCCTTCCCCCCCCTTCGATCCCCTTCCCCCCTTCCCCCCCCTTCGATCCCCTTCCCCCCCTTCGATCCCCTTCCCCCCCTTCGATCCCCTTCCCCCCCTTCGATCCCCTTCCCCCCCTCGATCCCCTTCCCCCCCTCGATCCCCTCCCCCCCCTCGATCCCCTTCCCCCCCTCGATCCCCTTCCCCCCCCTCGATCCCCTTCCCCCCCTCGATCCCCTTCCCCCCCTCGATCCCCTTCCCCCCCTCGATCCCCTTCCCCCCCCTTCGATCCCCTTCCCCCCCCTTCGATCCCCTTCCCCCCCCTTCGATCCCCTTCCCCCCCCTTCGATCCCCTTCCCCCCCTTCGATCCCCTTCCCCCCCTTCGATCCCCTTCCCCCCCCTTCGATCCCCTTCCCCCCCCTTCGATCCCCTTCCCCCCCTCGATCCCCTTCCCCCCCTCGATCCCCTTCCCCCCCTCGATCCCCTTCCCCCCCCTCGATCCCCTTCCCCCCCTCGATCCCCTTCCCCCCCCTCGATCCCCTTCCCCCCCCTTCGATCCCCTTCCCCCCCTTCGATCCCCTTCCCCCCCCTTCGATCCCCTTCCCCCCCCTTCGATCCCCTTCCCCCCCCCTTCGATCCCCTTCCCCCCCCTTCGATCCCCTTCCCCCCCCTTCGATCCCCTTCCCCCCCTTCGATCCCCTCTCCCCCCTTCGATCCCCTCTCCCCCCCTTCGATCCCCTCTCCCCCCCTTCGATCCCCTCTCCCCCCCTTCGATCCCCTCTCCCCCCCTTCGATCCCCTCCCCCCCCTTCGATCCCCTCCCCCCCTTCGATCCCCTCCCCCCCTTCGATCCCCTCCCCCCCTTCGATCCCCTCTCCCCCCCTTCGATCCCCTCTCCCCCCCTTCGATCCCCTCTCCCCCCCTTCGATCCCCTCTCCCCCCCCCTTCGATCCCCTCTTCCCCCCCCCTTCGATCCCCTCTCCCCCCCCTTCGATCCCCTCTCCCCCCCCTTCGATCCCCTCTCCCCCCCCTTCGATCCCCTCTCCCCCCCTTCGATCCCCTCTCCCCCCCTTCGATCCCCTCTCCCCCCCTTCGATCCCCTCTCCCCCCCTTCGATCCCCTCTCCCCCCCTTCGATCCCCTCTCCCCCCCCTTCGATCCCCTCTCCCCCCCCCTTCGATCCCCTCTCCCCCCCCCTTCGATCCCCTCTC
The DNA here is from genome assembly GCF_052327205.1 of Somniosus microcephalus. Taxonomy (NCBI): domain Eukaryota; kingdom Metazoa; phylum Chordata; class Chondrichthyes; order Squaliformes; family Somniosidae; genus Somniosus; species Somniosus microcephalus. The sequence continues at coordinate 152,320,525 of NW_028225179.1, forward strand.
CCCCCCTTCGATCCCCTCTCCCCCCCTTCGATCCCCTCTCCCCCCCTTCGATCCCCTCTCCCCCCCCTTCGATCCCCTCTCCCCCCCCTTCGATCCCCTCTCCCCCCCCTTCGATCCCCTCTCCCCCCCCTTCGATCCCCTCTCCCCCCCCTTCGATCCCCTCTCCCCCCCCTTCGATCCCCTCTCCCCCCCCTTCGATCCCCTCTCCCCCCCCTTCGATCCCCTCTCTCCCCCCCTTCGATCCCCTCTCCCCCCCCTTCGATCCCCTCTCCCCCCCCCCCCTTCGATCCCCTCTCCCCCCCCCCCCCCTTCGATCCAATACAATACAAATCGCTTTATTGGCATGATAAGGTACATCTTATGTTGCCAAAGCATCAAAATACATTTATGGTTGAACACATAAACGCGGTTCCATTCATACAGTGTATAAACAGGTATATCCCTGAGTTTATAAATATATATTCGCCTTGTTTATATATACTCTTGTCTTAGTTTACTGGTTGTCCCTCTGTTCATGGCAAGCTGTAACATAGTGTGCCGCCAGTGTTACACAGCTTCTCTCCTCCCCCAGTAGGAATGGGAGTTTTTGGTTGTCAGTCAGATTTCTGAATTCAGGGTGTATTTGTGAGAATTTTTGGTAGAAATTCTCTCTGATGCCCTGATATTTTCCACAGGCTGTGAGGAAGTGCATCTCTGTCTCAACTACTCCCTGACTGCAGTGAGAGCATATCCTGTCTTCTCTTGGCAGCCTGGTCTGCCTGTGTCTGCCTTTTTCGATCGCTAGGCTATGTTCGCTAAGTCTGTACCTTGTCAAGGTTCTTCTCAGTTTGTTATCCTTTACCATGGTCAGGTAATCAGCTATGTTGTATTGTCTGTTTAGGGCCAAGTAGCAATTGAGTTTGCTTTGGGTTTTTGTTGTTTCTGCCCAATATGACAGATATTTTTCCTTTTGCTTAGCGACGATTGTGTTGGGTCGAATTCTTTGTGTTACCCTGTCACTGTCCTGGGACTGGTTATTGTTAGTATTGTTATTAGTTACTTCACTGAGTCCCAGGACTAGTTGACTGAGGGTATTCTTCTTTATGGTCAGCTCTTGGCATTTCAGGGCGTCGTAGTGATAGCATTGGGGGTTGCTCATTTGTAGGTGATTCCAAAATTTGGTGGCTCTTTTTTGGATAGTGATTATTAATGGGTATTGGCCTAGTTCCGCCCTGCATGCGTTGTTTACTGTTTTCCTTTGAGTTCGGAGGATACTTTTACAGAATTCCGCATGTAGGATCTCAATTGGGTGTTTGTCCCATTTTGCAAAATCTTGTTGTGTTAGTGGTCCCCAGACCTCACTGCCATAGAGTGCAATTGGTTCAATTACTGATTTGAAAATTTTGAGCCAAATGCTAATTGGGATTTCTATTTGGATTGATTTTTTGATGGCATAGAAAGCCCTTCTTGCTTTCTCTTTCAGTTCATTCACAGCCAGTTTGAAGTTTCCCGTAGAACTGATTTTTACGCCCAAGTATGTGTAGTGAGTGGTTTGTTCAATTTTGGTTGTTCCTACTGTGAAATTTATTGTGGGTCCATGTTGTTTGGATCTTTGCTGGAACACAAGGACTTTGGTTTTTTGGGGATTTATTGTCAGGGCCCAAGTCTGGCAGTACGACTCCAGCAGGTCCAGGTTCTGCTGTAGACCCTCCTTAGTTGGTGACAGCAGAACCAGGTCGTCGGCATAGAGGAGGAATTTAACCTTGGATTCATATAGGGTGAGGCCGGGTGCTGTAGATTGTTCAAGTAGTTTTGCCAATCCATTAATGTAAATATTAAAGAGTGTCGGTGAGATTGGCGAGCCCTGCGTCACCCCCCGCTCCTGTGGGAAGTAATTTGTTTGTTTGTCTCCAATTTTAACTGCACATTTATTGTTTGTATACATTGATTTAATTACATCATATGTTTTCCCTCCTACCCCGCTTTCGATAAGTTTCAGGAATAAACTGTCATGCCAGATGGAGTCGAAAGCCTTCTGGAAATCCCCTCTCCCCCCGCCCCCCTTCGATCCCCCCTCTCTCCCCCCCCCCCCTTCGATCCCCTCTTCCCCCCCCCCTTCGATCCCCTCTCTCCCCCCCCTTCGATCCCCTCTCACCCTTCGATCCCCTCTCACCCCCCCCCTTCGATCCCCTCTCACCCCCCCCTTCGATCCCCTCTCACCCCCCCCCTTCGATCCCCTCTCCCCCCCTTCGATCCCCTCTCCCCCCCCCTTCGATCCCCTCTCCACCCCCCCCTTCGATCACCTCTCCCCCCACCTTCGATCCCCTCTCCCCCCCCTTCGATCCCCTCTCCCCCCCCCTTCGATCCCCTCTCCCCCCCTTCGATCCCCTCTCCCCCCCCCTCGATCCCCTCTCCCCCCCCCTCGATCCCCTCTCCCCCCCTTCAATCCCCTCTCCCCCCCCTTCGATCCCCTCTCCCCGCCCCTTCGATCCCCTCTTCCCCCCCTTCGATCCCCTCTTCCCCCCCCTTCGATCCCCTCTCCCCCCCCCCTTCGATCCCCTCTTCCCCCCCTCTCCCCCCCTTCGATCCCCTCTTTCCCCCCCCCCTCGATCCCCTCTTTCCCCCCCCTTCGATCCCCTCTTCCCCCCCCTTCGATCCCCTCTCCCCCCCGATCCCCTCTTCCCCCCCCCTTCGATCCCCTCTTCCCCCCCCTTCGATCCCCTCTTCCCCCCCCTTCGATCCCCTCTTCCCCCCCTTCGATCCCCTCTTCCCCCCCTTCGATCCCCTCTTCCCCCCCCCTTCGATCCCCTCTTCCCCCCCCTTCGATCCCCTCTTCCCCCCCCTTCGATCCCCTCTTCCCCCCCCTTCGATCCCCTCTTCCCCCCCCTTCGATCCCCTCTTCCCCCCCCTTCGATCCCCTCTTCCCCCCCCTTCGATCCCCTCTTCCCCCCCCTTCGATCCCCTCTTCCCCCCCCTTCGATCCCCTCTTCCCCCCCCTTCGATCCCCTCTTCCCCCCCCCTTCGATCCCCTCTTCCCCCCCCCTTCGATCCCCTCTTCCCCCCCTTCGATCCCCTCTTCCCCCCCTTCGATCCCCTTTCCCCCCCCCTTCGATCCCCTCTTCCCCCCCCTTCGATCCCCTCTTCCCCCCCCCTTCGATCCCCTCTCCCCCCCCTTCGATCCCCTCTCCCCCCCCTTCGATCCCCCCCCTTCGATCCCCTCTCCCCCCTTCGATCCCCCCCCTCGATCCCCTCTCCCCCCCCCTTCGATCCCCTCTCCCCCCCCTTCGATCCCCTCTCCCCCCCCTTCGATCCCCTCTCCCCCCCCTTCGATCCCCTCTCCCCCCCCTTCGATCCCCTCTCCCCCCCCCCTCGATCCCCTTCCCCCCCCCTTCGATCCCCTTCCCCCCCCCTTCGATCCCCTTCCCCCCCCCCTTCGATCCCCTTCCCCCCCCCCTTCGATCCCCTTCCCCCCCCCCTTCGATCCCCTTCCCCCCCCCTTCGATCCCCATCCCCTTCCCCCCCTTCGATCCCCATCCCCTTCCCCCCTTCGATCCCCATCCCCTTCCCCCCCTTCGATCCCCATCCCCTTCCCCCCCTTCGATCCCCTTCCCCCCCCTTCAATCCTTTCTTCCCCCCCCTCAACCCCCCTTCAATCCTCTCTTTCCCCCCCCCCGCCACCCTTTCAATCCTCTCTCCACCTCCCTTCGATCCCCTCTGCCCCCTTCTGGCCCCCGATGCCCTGCGCTGCTCTGCATAGAGCCGCGGAAAGCTGCGGCACCTTTGGATACTGCGGCTGAGCAACTGGTCAAGTACACATGCGCAGAGAGAACCAAAAATGCGTTGCAAATCATTCCGGTTCAACAATTATTCCCCTCCGTCCTCTTACCCTGTTTATCCTTTAGACTGCTCTTGGTTTTGTTTCCCCGGGACATAGGCTAGTTTATAATAATTCCCTGAGTATTGCAGTGAACTCCATCGGGAAATCACTGAACTGAAGGTGTTCGGCAGCGCAGCAACATCCAAACTAAAAGCGATATCAGGCAGTGCTGAGGGTGAACGTGGCTTCCAGACAACAGGCCGAGAGTTGGACCGAGGAGGCAATTTGTCCCATTTGTCTGGATTTCTTCACCGATCAGGTTTCACTGGAGTGTGGACACAACTTCTGCCGCTCCTGTATCACACAGTGTTGGGAAAAGGAGACAAACTCCTGCCCGGAATGTCGAGAGGAGTTTCCGGAAATAAACCTCTGGGTTAATCGGGCTTTAGCTCGAAAATTAACCCTGAATCCGAAAGAGAAGGAAAGTAAACTTCACTGTGAGGAACATCAGGAAGAACTGAAGCTGTTTTGTGAAACTGACAAGAAATTGATCTGTGTGATTTGTAGAGATGAGCGGGAACACAGAGAGCACCGCTTCAGGCCCATTGAAGAAGCTGTTGGAATCTACAAGGTAAAAGGAACAGATTTGTTCACCTGATTAATTTATCACATTTTCATGGTCTTGTTGAGGCTGCCGCGGAACACGAATGGAGGCCGAACCAATCTGAGGAACACATGGCTTTTATTACATTCTCTTGAGAGATGGCTGCCTCAGCTCCTCTCTGCTAAACCCGAAAACTGAATGAGGGCGACGCCCGCGCTTTTGAGTACACACTGAGGGCGACGCCCGCTCCTTTGTCATGCCTTAAAGGCAGCATGCTTCTTAAAGGCAAGGTGCCCGATTTATTGTCCACGGACGGAAAAGTGGATTGCGCCCGTTTAGGTGGCGATCCACCACACAGCTCCCCCCAGAATCCGCTTAGGAGGTGTGGACGAGACGGTGCGGCGGTCTGATGGGCCGGCCGGAGCGGCTCTTGTAGGACGCCGGTGGACGTGGAACGGCCGGGCGTGGAGCAGCCGGGTGTACTGGCTTGAGGGCAGGTCGGCCGCATGGCGGTGGACGAGCTACTGGGACCTGCTCACCGGGCTCCGAGTGTGCTGGCTTGAGTCGGTCAACCGACACTTTTTCAGTCCTGTCGCCCACTTGTAGGTCGAAAAATTTGTCCCCAGCCTGTAGCACTTTGTAGGGCCCGTCGTACGGGGGTTGAAGGGGTCCGCGGTGGGCATCGTGCCGGACGAAAACGAACCGTGCCTGGTGCAGGCTTAGCGGGACGTGTGAGGTGGATTCGCCGTGCCGGGCAATGGGCACTGGGGCGAACTGTAGCGCCGGTGAGGCGAAGTCGTGGCGTTGCTGGTCGGCTGACCAGGATGTCGTGGCGGTGGGCAGGAACTTGCCGGGTACGCACAGCGGCTGGCCGTACACGAGCTCTGCTGCCGATGCGTGGAGGTCTTCTTTAACCGCGGAGCGCAGGCCGAGGAGGACCCACGGGAGTCAGTCGGTCCAGGCGCTGTCCTGGAGGCTGGCTCGAAGAGATGCCTTCAAGGATCTGTGGAACCGCTCACACAGTCCGTTGGCTTGGGGGTGGTACGCTGTGGTGCGGTGAATGGTCACCCCAAGATTGCGTGCGATGGCGGTCCAGAGTTCAGAGGTAAATTGCGGACCTCTGTCCGACGTCATGTCGGAGGGGACGCTGAACCGTGCGACCCAGGTGCTGACGAAGGCTCTGGCGATGTCGGCGGTGGTGGTAGAGGTCAGTGGAATTGCCTTGGGCCAGCGCGTGGTGCGGTCGATGATCGTCAGCAAGTGCGTGTGGCCTTGCGACAGCGGCAGGGGCCCGACGATGTCCACATGGATGTGGTCGAATCTACGTGAAGGGACGGTGAACTCCTCGAGGGGTGCTTTCGTGTGTTGCTGCACCTTGGCCCGTTGGCAGGCTAGGCAGGAGTTGGCCCAAGTACGCACATCCTTGCGAAGGCCGCGCCAGACAAAGCGGTTGGCTACCAATTTGATGGATGCGCGGGCGCCGGGGTGGGAGAGGTTGTGGAGAATCTCGAATACCCGGCGGCGCCAGGACGCTGGGACGACGGGCCGAGGTTGAGATAGGGATATGTCGCACTTGACCGTGACTGCGGTCGGGCCGCAGGCGACGTCGGCCAGGCGTAGCCCTGGTAGGTTGGTAGGTGCGGAGAGCAGATCAGGGTCCGTGAGCTGGTCTGCTGCGAGTTGAGCGTAGTCGACTGCCAGGTGTGCGGCGTGGATGGCGGGGCGGGAGAGGCAGTCGGCTACCACGTTGTCTCGGCCGGAGACGTGTTGGATGTCCGTGGTGAACTCGGACACTGCTGCGAGCTGGCGCTGCTGCCTGGCGGACCAGGAGTTGGTTGTCTTTGCCATTGCGAATGTCAGGGGTTTGTGGTCGACAAACGCAGTGAAGGGGTGGCCCTCCAGCAAAAACCGAAAATGGCGGACCGCCAGGTACAGCGTGAGGAGCTCGCGGTCGAAGGTGCTGTACTTGACCTCCGGGGGGCGTAGTTGGCGGCTGAAGAAGGCAAGTGGTTGCCAGGCGCCGTCGACCCACTGCTCGTACACGGCGCTGACCGCGTGGTCGGAGGCGTCCGTGGTGAGCGCTACTCTGGCATTGGGCCGTGGGTGCGCGAGCAGGGTGGCGTCGGCGAGCGCGGTCTTGGTGGAGTTGAAGGCGGCTGATACGTCTGCCGTCCATTCGACCGCCATCTTGCCGCTCCTGCCCCGGAGGGCTTCATACAGGGGCCTCATGAGGGACGCCGCTTTGGGGATGAAGCGGTTGTAGAAATTCATCATCCCGAGGAACTCCTGGAGTCCTTTGATGGTGGTGGGGCGGGGAAATTGCTGGACGGCCTGCACCTTGGTGGGCAGGGGAATGGCCCCAGCATGGGTGATGTGGTGGCCGAGGAAGTCGATCTTGTCCAGGCCGAACTGGCACTTGGCTGGGCTGAGGATGAGCCCGTGGTCGCTGAGGCGCCCGAACAGGATGCGAAGGTGTTCGAGGTGTTCCTGCTTGGAGGAACTGGCTACCAGGATGTCATCCAGGTAGACGAACAGGAACTTCAGGTCCCCAAGGACCGAGTCCATGAGCCGTTGGAATGCCTGGGCCGCATTTTTGAGGCCGAAGGGCATCCGCAGGAACTCGAAAAGCCCGAAGGGGGTGATTACGGCCGTCTTGGGGACGTCCGCGGGGTGGACGGGGACTTGGTGGTAGCCGCGCACCAGGTCGACTTTGGAAAAGACTGACCGGCCGGCCAGTCTAGCCGAGAAGTCCTGAATGTGCGGCACGGGGTACCGATCAGGGGTGGTGGCATCGTTGAGGCGGCGGTAATCCCCGCAGGGGCGCCAACCCCCGCCTGGTTTGGGGGCGATGTGGAGTGGGGAGGCCCAGGGACTGTTGGAGCGGCGGATGATGCCGAGCTGTTCCATAGTGGCAAACTCGGTCCGCGCGATCTCCAGTTTGGCCGGGTCCAGCCTGCGGGCGTGGGCGTACACTGGGGGGCCTGTGGTGGGGATGAAGTGTTCCACCCCGTGTTTGGCGACCTCCGCGGAGAAGGTCGGGTTGGTGAGGGCCGGGAATTCGGCCAGGAGTGCCGAGCAGTCATCCGTGGCCTGGGCGTGGCACTGTGACGCCATGTCGGCGGGTTGACGGGGGGCCATGGCGCCCAGGATGGGGGACATGGTGTTCATGTCCACGAGGCAGTGTCGAGGGATGTCTACCAGTAGGCCGTGGGCGCACAGGAAGTCTGCGCTGATGAGAGGGGAGAGTACCTTGGCAGTGATGAACTCCCATCAGTAGCGGCGACCAGCGAGGTCGAGGGTGACTGTGCGGGTGCCGTACGTCCGGATGTCCGAGCCGTTAGCGGCAGCCAGCGCCTGTCCTCGTTCGCCCTTTTGGATGTCGAGGGCGGAGGCCGGGATGATGCTGTGCTGAGCTCCAGTGTCGCACAGGAACCGGTGGCCGGTTTTGTCATCCGTGACGTACAGCAGGGAGCCCACGGCCATCGCGGGGGCTGGTACAGGGGCGGACTTGAAGGAGCAGGGAGGTGTGCACCGTTGTGCCCTGGCGCCGAACCGTGCGTGGTAATAACAGTAGCCCGGGTTTGTGGGGCGCGAAGGCCTTGTGGCCGCGTGGTGGCCGGTGAGGGGCGCGCCCAGGCTGTGGCTGCCAGGTCCGGAGCGACGTCGCGGCTGGAGTGAGCGGACAGCAGCTTGTCGGCCTCGTCGGCCAGGGCTTCTAGGTCCGTGAGGCCGGACGCCACGATCGCTGGGCGGATGCTGGGAGGTAGCTGGCGGATGAACAGCGTGCGGAAGAGGGACCCGGGTGGGCTCTCGTCGGTGAGTGAGAACATGTGGGAGAGGAAGTCTGATGGTGAGGCGTCACCGAGGCCTGGAAGGTCGAGGAGGCGGCAGTTTCGCTGGTATGTTGAGGTCGTAAATTTTTTAAGGAGCGCGGCCTTAAGATGTGCATACTTGCCCTCCTCTGGTGAGTTCTGCAGCGCTATCCAGACCTTCATGACTGTGGAGCTACCGAGTGATGCGACGAGGTAGTCATACTTCGTCCCATCTGTGGTGATGTGTCGCAGCCGGAATCGGGACTCAGCTTGGAGGAACCAGGCTTCGGGCTGGTTTTCCCAAAACTCCGGCAGTTTTACGGAAACTGCGTTCGTGTCCGCCATTGCAGTGCTCGGAATACGTTCTGAGCGTCGGGGTCACCAATGTTGCGGCTGCCGCGGAACACGAATGGAGGCCGAACCGATCTGAGGAACACATGGCTTTTATTACATTCTCTTGAGAGATGGCTGCCTCAGCTCCTCTCTCTGCTAAACCCTAAAAACTGAATGAGGGCGACGCCTTTGAGTACACACTGAGGGCGACGCCCGCTCCTTTGTCATGCCTTAAAGGCAGCATGCTTCTTAAAGGCAAGGTGCCCGATTTATTGTCCACGGACGGAAAAGTGGATTGCGCCAGTTTAGGTGGCAATCCGCCACAGTCTCACACTTTTATTCTGTGATTTTCTCTCCCAATCCCAGGGTCAGCTGAAATCTTCCTTAGATTCTCTCACAGAGAAGAAATCGGCGGTTCAAGAAACGGAGCGATGGCAGAAACAGCTGATTTCCCAAATTAGGGTAAATCTCCGTGTTGATTTTTGAAATTTTATTTTATTTTTTTGTTTTTATTGCAGAAAAAGCCCGGAATTCGTAGTCAGCAGCGAAGTGAAGGTGTTCGCTGTTGGCCCCGAAGTATGCTTTGCACAAGGATCTTGGAATTGAGAAGCTCGTGTTTTCTGACCTTCAGTTCAATTCGTTGAACTGTAGTGGGGATTCCCTTGTTCGCACTGCTGTGACAACAAGCTGTCTAAGCAGCTGATCAAAAGGCAGAATTCTCACAGACCACGAAGAAGGCAGTGAGTAAGCGCTTAAAATTATAACTTTTTAAAATAGTGAGAGCAAAAGAAAGATTGGGGCTTTCACATGGTGAAGAGGCAAACCTGAAATAAAGATAAACTTAAAAAAAATACTGTATTCTTTTGAAAAACTTCTTAAAAATTTTAATATTTATTAAAATGGACAAATTTCACACTGCACAAAATTAAAATGAGTTTTCCAGGCCCTTATCATTTGTTTAGCGGTTGATTCCGGAGATGAGGGGGTTGACTTATGAGGAAAGGTTGAGTAGGTTGGGCCTCTACTCATTGGAGTTCAGAAGAATGAGAGGCGATCTTATCGAAACATATAAGATTGAGAGGGGGCTTGATCGGGTGGATGCGGGGAGGATGTTTCCACTGATGGGTGAGACTAGAACTAGGGGGCATAATCTTAGAATAAGGGGCTGCCCTTTCAAAACTGAGATGAGGAGAAACTTCTTCACTCAGAGGGTAGTAAATCGATGGAGTTTGCTACCTCAGAGAGCTGTGGAAGCTGCGACATTAAATAAATTTAAAACGGAGATAGACAATTTCCTAGCTGATAAGGGAATTAGGGGTTACGGGGAGCGGGCAGGGAAGTGGACGTGCGTCTAGGTTCGGATCAGCCATGATCCTATTGAATGGCGGAGCGGGCCCGTATGGCCTACTCCTGCTCCTACTTCTTATGTTCTTATGTAAACCCCAGTTATACCTAATCCCTTTGGGTCTAACGTTTAGTGGAGAATTTAACAATGAACTTACTGCAGAAGAGCCGAGGTTTTTGTCTGTTTCAATGATTTGGCTGATTACACAGATTGCCGGCTCGGTGGAGGAGTCGGGGGCACAGCACAGCCTGTTTGGGAGCTGTCAATGACTGACCGCAACTTCAGGCATGCAACAAATCCCGAAGTTGCGGTCAGTTTCAAAGGCGGAATGACGGCGAATGCTGCCTGTTCGCTGTCATGCCGACCGCAAATTCCGGGCCATTATTTTTCACATTTCATTTGGTAGGAACAATCGAGCAGTCTGCAGACCCGCATCACATCCGAGTTCGCTAAAATGCACCAGATTCTCAGTGAAAAAAGCAGCCTTTAATCAGAGATCACAGGGAACAAGAGAGGAGGAGCCTAGAAATAATGGAAAAAAATCTTTGAGAGATTCAAGAGAATTTAAATTCTGTTCAGGAAAAGTTCTTAATGACAGATGGAGCAAAATGACACACTGATATTTTTGAAGGTGAGGGATTATATTTTAGTTTAGTTCAGTGAAAGTGCACAGTCACAAATGAGAATTTTGAAATTAATGCAACATTTGCCCGATAATTCTGAACAGATTTAAACCAATCCATTGTTTTGTCTATTCCGGGACGGATCAGTTGTTGTCACTGAAGTAATCTGCGCTCACTCGGATGTCGAACTCCAAACCATCGTCAATACCTTCACCGAAGCGTACGAGAGCATAGGCCTTACACTAAATATCTGTAAGACAAAGGTCCTCTACCAACCTGCCCCCACCGCACAGTGCTGCTCCCCGATTATCAAAATCCATGACAAGGCCTTGGACAACATGGGCCACTTTCCATACCTCGGGAGCCTACTGTCAACAAGGGCAGACGTCGACAACGAAGTCCAACACCGCCTTCAGTGTGCCAGTGCAGCCTTCGGTCGCCTGAGGAAGAGAGTGTTTGAAGACCAGGACCTCAAACCCAGCACTAAGCTCATGGTCTACAGAGCAGCAGTGATACCCGCCCTCCTGTATGCCTCAGAGACATGGACCATGTACAGCAGGCACCTCAAAGCACTGGAGAGGTACCACCAATGCTGCCTCCGCAAGATCCTGCAAATCCATTGGCAGGATAGGCGCAACGTCAGTGTTCTTGCTCAGGCCAACATCCCCAGCATCGAAGCTTTGAACACGCTCAATCAGCTCCGATGGATGGGTCACATTGTCCGCATGCCCGATACGAGACTCCCAAAACAAGCGCTCTATAAGGCATAGCACGAGAGCCCCAGATGGGCAGAGGAAATGCTTCAAGGACATCCTCAAAGCCTCCTTGAAAAAGTGTAACATCCCCACCGACACCTGGGAATCCCTGGCCCAAGACTGCAAAGTGGAGGAGAAGCATCTGGGAAGGCGCCGAACACCTCGAGTCTCTTCGCTGGGAGCAAGCGCAGGCAGTGCAAGGAGCGCACGTCAACCCAAGCACCACCCACCCGCCCCTTCAACCACCGTCTGCCCCATCTGTGACAGAGACTGTAGGTCCCGCATTGGACTAACCAGCCACCTGAGAACCCATTTTTAATGTGGAAGCAAGTCATCCTCGGTTCCGAGGGACTGCCTAAGAAGAATCGGCTTCCCACAATATCTACAGAATCCCGGGAATACCTGCACCCTCCAGGGAATGAGTTGCCATGATCTTGACATTTACATTGTAATTATTTCTGTGGTGCCCAAGTTTAATATTCTCCTGAGACGTGCATTACAATCCAGTTACAGTCCCATGTTGTGAGTGTGTGGGTGTGTCTGGTACGGTGGGTGTGAGTGGAACAAATAAGATTTATCAGAGTAAAAGAGCAGGAACCGGCTCAGTTTAAAAGGGCCCAGTGACAGCACAGCCCCACAGAGTAAAATAGCAGGAACCGGCTCAGTTTAAAAGGGGCCCAGTGACAGCACAGCCCCACAGAGTAAAATAGCAGGAACCGGCTCAGTTTAAAAGGGGCCCAGTGACAGCACAGCCCCACAGAATAAAACAATGGGAACTGGCTCAGTTTAAAAGGAGCCCAGCGACAGCACAGCCCCACAGAGTAAAAGAGCAGGAACCGGCTCAGTTTAAAAGGAGCCCAGTGGCAGCACAGCCCCACAGAGTAAAAGAGTGGGAACTGGCTCAGTTTAAAAGGGGCCCAGCGACAGCACAGCCCCACAGAGTAAAAGAGAGGGAACCGGCTCAGTTTAAAAGGAGCCCAGCGACAGCACAGCCCCACAGAGTAAGAGTGGGAACCAGCTCAGTTGAAAAGGGGCCCAGTGACAGCACAGCCCCACAGAGTGAAAGAGCAGGAACCGGCTCAGTTTAAAAGGGGCCCGGCGACAGCACAGCCCCACAGAGTAAAATAGCAGGAACCGGCTCAGTTTAAAAGGAGCCCAGTGACAGCACAGCCCCACAGAGTAAAAGCGTGGAAGCTGGCTCAGTTTAAAAGGGGCCCAGTGACAGCACAGCCCACAGAGTAAAAGCGTGGAAGCTGGCTCAGTTTAAAAGGGGCCCAGTGACAGCACAGCCCCACAGAGTAAAAGAGTGGGAACTGGCTCAGTTTAAAAGGGGCCCAGTGACAGCACAGCCCCACAGAGTAAAAGCGTGGAAGCTGGCTCAGTTTAAAAGGGGCCCAGTGACAGCACAGCCCCACAGAGTAAAAGAGTGGGAACTGGCTCAGTTTAAAAGGAGCCCAGCGACAGCACAGCCCCACAGAGTAAAAGAGTGGGAACCAGCTCAGTTTAAAAGGGGCCCAGCGACAGCACAGCCCCACAGAGTAAAAGAGTGGGAACTGGCTCAGTTTAAAAGGAGCCCAGCGACAGCACAGCCCCACAGAGTAAAAGAGTGGGAACCAGCTCAGTTTAAAAGGGGCCCAGCGACAGCACAGCCCACCGAGTAAAATAGTGGGAACCGGCTCAGTTTAAAAGGAGCCCAGTGACAGCACAGCCCCACAGAGTAAAAGAGTGGGAACCAGCTCAGTTTAAAAGGAGCCCAGTGACAGCACAGCCCACCGAGTAAAAGAGTGGGAACCGGCTCAGTTTAAAAGGGGCCCAGCAACACCACCGCCCCACAGAGTAAAAGAGTGGGAACCGGCTCAGTTTAAAAGGAGCCCAGTGACAGCACAGCCCACAGAGTAAAAGAATGGAACCTGGCTCAGTTTAAAAGGGGCCCAGTGACAGCACAGCCCCACAGAGTAAAAGCGTGGAAGCTGGCTCAGTTTAAAAGGGGCCCAGCGACAGCACAGCCCCACAGAGTAAAAGAGAGGGAACCGGCTCAGTTTAAAAGGAGCCCAGCGACAGCACAGCCCACAGAGTAAAAGAGAGGGAACCGGCTCAGTTTAAAAGGGGCCCAGTGACAGCACAGCCCCGCAGAGTAAAAGAGTGGGAACTGGCACAGTTTAAAAGGAGACCAGCGACAGCAGAGCCCCACAGAGTAAAAGAGCGGGAACTGGCTCAGTTTGAAAAGGGGCCCAGCGACAGCACAGCCCCGCAGAGTAAAAGAATGGGAACTGGCTCAGTTTGAAAAGGGGCCCGCGACAGCAGAGCCCCACAGAGTGAAAGAGCGGGAACTGGCTCAGTTTAAAAGGGGCCCAGTGACAGCACAGCCCCACAGAGTAAAAGAGCAGGAACTGGCTCAGTTTAAAAGGGGCCCAGTGACAGCACAGCCCCAGAGTAAAAGAGCAGGAACCGGCTCAGTTTAAAAGGAGCCCAGTGACAGCACAGCCACAGAGTAAAAGAGCAGGAACCGGCTCAGTTTAAAAGGGGCCCAGCGACAGCACAGCCCCACAGAGTAAAAGAATGAGAACTGGCTCAGTTTAAAAGGGGCCCAGTGACAGCACAGCCCCACAGAGTAAAAGAATGGGAACTGGCTCAGTTTGAAAAGGGGCCCAGTGACAGCACAGCCCCACAGAGTAAAAGAGCAGGAACTGGCTCAGTTTAAAAGGAGCCCAGTGACAGCACAGCCCCGCAGAGTGAAAGAGTGGGAACCGGCTCAGTTTAAAAGGGGCCCAGTGACAGCACAGCCCGACAGAGTAAAAGAGTGGGAACTGGCTCAGTTTAAAAGGAGCCCAGTGACAGCACAGCCCCGCAGAGTGAAAGAGTGGGAACCGGCTCAGTTGAAAAGGGGCCCAGTGACAGCACAGCCCCACAGAGTAAAAGAGCAGGAACCGGCTCAGTTTAAAAGGGGCCCAGTGACAGCACAGCCCGACAGAGTAAAAGAGCAGGAACCGGCTCAGTTTAAAAGGGGCCCAGTGACAGCACAACCCCAGAGTAAAAGAGCAGGAACTGGCTCAGTTTAAAAGGGGCCCAGCGACAGTGAACAAACCCAGAGTAAAATCACAAAGTGACGTCATAATCAGCAGCGGATCTGGAGGAAATTGAGAAAAGTATTTCCAAAAGGCATTTGATAATATGCCACATAAAAGGTTGTTAAGCAAGATAAGGGAACATGGGGTTGGGGGGTAATATATTAACATGGATTGAGGATTGGTTAACAGACAGGAAACAGAGAGTAGGGATAAACGGGTCATTTTCAGTTTGGCAGCTTGTAATTAGTGGGGTGTCACAGGATCAGTACGTGGGCCTCAGCTATTTACAATCTATATTAATGACTTAGATGAAGGGACCGAGCGAAATCTCTCTCTTCGGCAGACCCTCAGAACCGAGGATGACTTGGTTCCATGCTAAAAATGAGTTCTCAGGTGACTGATTAGTCCAATGCCGGACCTTCAGTCTCTGTCACAGACGGTGGTTGAAGGGGCGGGTGGGTGGGGTGCTTGGGTTGATGTGCGCTCCTTCCACTGTTTGCGCTTGGAGGTGTTCGGCACCTTCCCTCCACTTTGTGTGGTCTGTGTCAGGGTTTCCAGGTGTTGGTGGGGATGTTGCACTTTTTCAAGGAGGCTTTGAGGGTGTCCTTGAAGCGTTTCCTTTGCCCACCTGCGGCTCACTTGCCGTGTCGGAGCTCCAACTAGAGCGCTTGTTTTGGGAGTCTCGTATCGGACATGTGGATGCTGTGGCCCGTCCATCGGAGCTGATTGAACGTGGTCAGAGCTTCGATGCTGGGGATGTTGGCCTGAGCGAGAACACTGATGTTGGTATGGCTATCCTGCCAATGGATTTGCAGGATCTTGCAGAGGCAGCGTTGGTGGTACCTCTCCAGTGCTTTGAGGTGCCTGCTGTACATGGTCCATGTCTCTGAGGCATACAGGAGGGTGGGTATCACTGCTGCTCTGTAGACCATGAGCTTGATGCCGGGTTCGAGGTCCTGCTCTTCAAACGCTCTCTTCCTCAGGCGACCGAAGGCTGCACTGGCACACTGAAGGCGGTGTTGGACTTCGTTGTCGATGTCTGCCCTTGTTGACAGTAGGCTCCCGAGGTATGGAAAATGTCCAAGGCCTCGTCGTGGATTTTGATAATCAGGGGGCAGTACTGTGTGGTGGGGGCAGGTTGGTAGAGGACCTTTGTCTTACGGATGTTTAGTGTAAGGCCCATGCTCTCGTACGCTTTGGTGAAAGTGTTGACAATGGTTTGGAGTTCGACCTCCAAGTGTGCGCAGACGCAAGCATCATCTGCATACTGTAATTCGACGACAGTGGATATGGGACGACCTTGGATCTGGACTGGAGGTGACGGAGGTTTTACAGTTTCCCGTTTGTTCTGTAGATTAGCTCCACTCCAGCAGGGAGCTTACTGAGGGTGAGATGGAGCATTGCAGCAAGGAAGATCGAGAAGAGCATTGGTGCGATGACACAGCCTCCCTTGACCCAGGTCTTTATGTGAATTGGGTCTGTGGTGGATCCGTTGGTCAGGATCACGGCTTGCATGTTGTCGTGAAGCAGGCGGAGGATGGTGACAAACTTTTGAGGGCAGACGAATTTGAGGAGGACACTCCATAATCCCTCATGGTTGACAGTGTCGAAGGCCTTTGTGAGGTCAAAGAAGGCCACGTACAGCAGTTGGTGCTGTTCCCTGCATTTCTCTTGTAATTGACGCGCGGTGAAGATCATGTCCATTGTGCCCCTTAGTGGGCGGAATCCGCATTGCGACTCTGGGAGGAGCTCTTCAGCCACTGGGAGAAGGCGATTGAGGAAGATTCTTGCGATGGCTTTCCCTGTGGCGGACAGCAGGGAAACTCCTCTGTAATTACCGCAATCGGACTTGTCACCTTTCTTGAAGATGGTCACGATTACGGCATCTCTGAGATCCCCTGGCATGCTCTCCTCCTTCCAAATAAGAGAAATTAGTTCATGTATTCGCGCCAATAGTGCTTCTCCGCTATGCTTTAGTGCCTCGGTGGGGATTCCATCTGCTCCTGAGGCCTTGTTGTTCTTCAGTTGCCGGATAGCCTTTTCAACCTCATGTCGGGCTGGGGTTGTGCTGAGGTGGTGGTGGGTAGCATGCTGCGGGATGGAGTCGAGGACACTCATCGAAGACAGAGTCACGGTTAAGGAGATCTTCGAAGTGCTCCTTCCAGTGGGGGCACTGACTGCCTCTCTGTCCTTGATGAGTACCTCTCCGTTCTTGGCCCGCAGTGGGGTAGGACCTTGGGTGCTTGGGCCGTAGGTGGTCTTGACTGCGCTAAAGAATCCACACACGTCGTGGCTGTCAGCTAGCTGCTGGATCTCCTGCGCTTTCTCCACCCACCATCTGTTCTTTTAGTCGCAAGTTTTTTGTTGGACCTCGGCCTTCAGGCGTCTGTAGAGAAATGTATCCATGTTTGCTGACAATACAAAGCTAAGTGGAAAAGTAAGATGTGAGGAGGACGCAAAGAGCCTGCAAAAGGATATAGACAGGTTAAGTGAGTGGGCAATAAGGTGGCAGATGGAGTATAGTGTGGAGAAATGCGAGGTTATTCACTTTGGTAGGAAGAATAGAAAAACAGAATATTTTTTAAATGGTGAGAAACTATTAAATATTGGTGTCCATAGAGATGTAGGTGTCCTAGTACAAGAAACACAACAGAGTCAGCATGCAGGTACAGCAGTTAGGAAGGCAAATGGCATGTTGGCCTTTATTGCAAGGGGGTTGGAGTATAAGAGTAAGGAAGTCTCGCTACAATTGTACAGGGCCTTGGTGAGGCCACACCTGGAGCACTGCGCACAGTTCTGGTCGCCTTAGTTAAGGAAGATTATACTTGCCTTAGAGGTGGTGCAACAATGGGAACGGTAGCATAGTGGTAATGTTAGTGGGCCAGTAATCCCGAGCCCCTGGACTAATGATCCGGAGATGTGAGTTCAAATCCCACCACAGCAGCTGGGGAATTTAAATTCATTTAATTAAATAAATCTGGAAGCTAGTAACATGAAACTATCGGATTGTCGTAAAAACCCATCTGGTTCACTAATGTCCTTTAGGAACACCAGGTCTGGCCTATATGTGACTTCAGACCCACAAAAATGTGGTTGACTCCTAACTGCTCTCTGAAATGGCCTAGCATGTCACTCAGTTGTAACAAACTGCTATGAAACACAATTAAAAAAAATGAAACCGGACGAACCACTCGGCACCGGCTACGGACATGGCAACGGTGCACCCAGCCCAGTTGACCCTGCAAAGTCCTCTTCACCAACATCTGGGGACTTGTGCCAAAATTGGGAGAGCTATCAAGCCTGACATAGTCATACTCACACAATCATACCTTTCAGCAAATGTCCCAAACTCCTCCATCACCATCCCTGGGTGGGACAGGACACACCCACCAGGGGTGGCGGCACAGTGGTATACAGTCAGGAAGGAGTGGCCCTGGGAGTCCTCAACATTGACCCTGGACCCCATGAAGTCTCACGGCTTCAGGTCAAACATGGGCAAGGAAACCTCCTGCTGATTACCACCTACCGCCCTCCCTCAGCTGATGAATCAGTACTCCTCCATGTTGAACACCACTTGGAAGAAGCACTGAGAGTAGCAAGGGCACAGAATGTACTCTGGGTGGGGGACTTCAATGTCCATCACCAAGCGTGGCTCGGTTGCACCACTACTGACCGAGCTGACCGAATGACATAGCTGCCACTCTGGGCCGGAGACAGGTGGTGAAACAACACGAGGGAAAAACCTACTTGACCTCGTCCTCACAAGTCTACCTGTCACAGATGCATCTGTCCATGACACACGAACATCTGTAGCAGTGACCACCGCACAGTCATTGTGGAGACGAAGTCCCGTCTTCACACTGAAGATACCCTTACACGTTTTGTGTGGCACTACCACCATGCTAAATGGGATAGATTCAGAACAAATCTAACAGCTCCAAACGGAACATCCATGAGGCGCTGAGGGCAATCAGCAGCAGAATTGTATTTTACCACAATCTGTAACCTCATGGCCCGGCATATCCCTCACTCTACCATTACCATCAAGCCAGGGGACCAACCCTGGTTCAATAAGGAGTGTAGAAGAGCATGCCAGGAACAGCACCAGGTGCCAACCTGGGGAAGCTGCAACACAGGACTACATGCATGCTAAAAAGCGGAAGCAGCATGCTATAGACAGGGCTAAGCGATCCCACAATCAACGGATCGGATCAAAGCTCTGCAGTCCTGCCACATCCAGTCGTGAATGGTGGTGGAACATTAAACAACTAACAGGAGGAGGAGGATCCATGACTATCCCCATCCTCAATGATGGTGGAGCTGTAAGATGTGCAGAATTACCCCTCGCCCCGTCCAACAGGTTATAGAGTTCGGACTCGAGACTTATGAGAAATTACACCAGACACACGGGTTCTGTCTTTAACCTTTTATTGTTCCTAAGGCAGAGTCTAAACCCCAACCAGTATTCGAGCAGTCCACCAATAATATTACAGGAAATCATACAAACAACCTCCCGCCGATGATCGGTCCAGCATTGATTGTAGGTCCTCGTAAGCAAAAAGACTGGCCAGGCCCCTCCTTCCGACTGCAACCTGATCCTCGTAGGCGAAATGACTGACCAAACCACCTTCTTCTGACTGCAGTGCCGATATTCTTTAGCCATTGTGTTTTATACAGCTTTCCTTGCCCTTTTCAGTAAATCAATCATTCAGAGATAGTGAAATGTTCCTTTAATGTTGGTCTGAGTTGTTTGAGCAGTCAAACGTTCATACTCACACATCCTGTGTGGCTATCCATTAGTTGTCCTTATCACAGCCCAAAATTGTTCATTCACTCCTAAAGTTTACAAAAGTGGCAGAAAACCACTTGGTTGCGGTCCATGGGTTACGTCGTAATCTGCATTTCAAAACGTCAACGGTTTGACTTCTCCCCTTTAACCTCCGAAAAATCATCAGAGATACCGTGTCTGCAAAACTAAGGAGCTTTGTTTATCTCTGTTGTCTATCAAAGCAAATCCCATGTCCCTTATCAGCAGCAACTTTATTTCACTTTGAAAGAAACTTTTGGCCTGGCAAAGCATTTCAATATATATCAAAATTAAAATTAAGAATTAAGTGTCTGTGTATGCTTACAGGACCCAGCACGTGAGTGCAAAACAGAAGACTGAAGTGTTTACAACCATCTTCTGCCAGAAGTGCCAAGTGGATGATCCATATTGGCCTACTCCTGAGGTCCCCACTATCACAGAAGCCAGTCTTCATCCAATTCGATTCACTCCACGTGATATCAAGAAACGGCTGAGCGCACTGCATACAGCAAAGGCTGTGGGCCCCAACAACATCCCTGCTATCATGCTGAAGACTTGTGCGCCAGAACTAGCTGCGCCTCTAGCCAAGCTGTTCCAGTACAGCTACAACACTGGCATCTATCCGACAATCTGGAAAACTGCCAAAGTTTGTCCTGTCCACAAAAAGCAGGACAAATCCAATCCAGCCAATTACCGCCCCATCATCCAACTCTCAATCATCAGCAAAGTGATGGAAGGTGTCATCAACAGTGCTATCAAGCAGCACTTACTCACCAATAACCTGCTCACTGATGCCCAGTTTGGGTACCGCCAAGACCACTCGGCTCCCGACTTCATTACAGCCTTGGTCCAAGCATGGACAAAGGAGCTGAATTCTAGAGGTGAGGTGAGAATGACTGCCCTAGATATCAAGGCAGCATTTGACCGAGTGTGGCATCAAGGAACCCCAGTAAAACTGAAGTCAATGGGAATCGGGGCGGGGGGGGGGAGAAACTCTCCACTGGCTGGAGTCATACCTAGCACAAAGGAAGATGGTTGTGGTGGGCGAAGGTCAATCATCACAGACCCAGGACATCGCTACAGGAGTTCCTAAGGGCAGTGTCCTAGGCCCAACCATCTTCAGCTGCTTCATCAACGACCTTCCCTCCAACATAAGATCAGAAATGGGGATGTTCGGTGATGACTGCACAGTGTTCAGCGCCATTCACAACTCCTCAGATAATGAAGCAGTCCATGCCCACATGCAACATGATATGGATGACGTTCAGGCTTGGGCTGATAAGTGGCAGGTAACATTCGCGCCACAGAAGTGCCAGGCAATGACTATCTCCAACAAGCGAAAGTATAATCACCGCCCCTTGGCATTACCATTGCCGAATCCCCCACCATCAACATCCTGGGGGTCACCATTGACCAGAAACTTAACTGTACCAGCCACATTACTACTGTGGCAACAAGAGCAGGCCAGAGGCTAGGTATTCTGCAGCGATAGTCTCACCTCCTGACTCCCCAAAGCCTTTCCACCATCTACAATGCACAAGTAAGGGGTGTGATGGAATGCTCGACACCATCCAAGTCAAAGCAGCCCACTTGATTGGCACCCATTCACCACCACCACCACCTTAAACATTTATTCCCTCCACCGTGGCTGCAGTGTGTACCATCTACTCGATGCACTGCAGCAACTTGCCAAGGCTTCTTCGGCAGCACCTCCCAAACCCACGACCTCTGCCACCTAGGACAAGGGCAGCTGGTGCATGGGAACACCACCACCTCCAAGTTTCCCTCTAATTCATACACCATCCTGACTTAGAAGTATATCACCGATCCTTCATCGTTGCTGCGTCAAAATCCTGGAACCCTCCCTGAGCACTATGGGAGTACCTTCAACACACGGACTGCAGCAGTTCAAGAAGGTGGCTCACCACCACCTTCTCAGGGGCAACTAGAGATCGGCAATAAATGCTGGCCTTGCCAGCGACGCCCACATCCCATAAACGAATAAAAAAAACAAAGGTTCAATAGATTGATTCCTGGGATGAGAGGGTTGTCCGATGAGAAGAGATTGAGCCTATACTCTCTGGAGTTTTGGAGAATCTCATTGAAACATATAACATATTCTGTGCGGAATTGACAGGATAAATACTGAAAGATTGTTTCCCCTAGCTGGAGAGTCTAGAACGAGGGGGCATAGTTTCAAGATAAGGGGTCGCCCATTTAAGACTGAGGTGAGGAATTTCTTCACTCAGAGGGTTGTGAATCTGTGGAATTCTCTGCTCCAAAGTGCTGTGGATGCGGAGTCCTTGAATATATTCAAGGCTGAGAGCGATAGATTTTTGGACTCCAGAGGAATCACAGGATGTGGGAAAGTGGAGTTGAGGTCGAGGATCAGCCATGATCTTATTGAATGGCAGAGCAGGCTCGAGGGGCAGTACGTATGGCCTACTCCTGCTCCTAATTCTCATGTTGAGGCCTTCAGAGACCGGTGGGCACCGCAGGGACTGGAGGGCATGATGGATAAAGCAAATAATATTGGCCCAGAAATTCGGGTCGGTGGTTTCCCGCGGGTGCAAGCCCCCGACCTGCAATTACCTAGCGCGCTGGCCGTTGAGCTGTAGGCTCGCATGGGATTCCGATCCTGGGCCTCCTCCAACTGCCGGCGCACAGTGCTTGTGTATCCCAGGGGCGCAGTCAGTTCGATGCGTCCCCTGGGATCACGTGGACCATGGAGAGCCAATGGTAGCAGGGAATGCTTCATTCATAAGTTTGACAGGAAGAGCTGTCAAAACAATATAAATACTATAAGCCCCAAAACATCACTAAAACCTCAAATTGTAAAAAAAAAATTACATTTTAAAAATAAACTATAAATTACATGAAATAACTAAACAATAATTTAAATTTTTGAAAAAATTAATTACATTTTCTAACGGGGCTAAAAATAAACTTACCTTTCTTTAAAGTACTTATAAATAATAAACCTGTGGAAAAAATGTTTTAATTTTAATTAATTCACCACTTACCTTGTTAAAAGCAGGCCTTGCGCCTGCTTTTTACATGTGGAACTCCTGGAGACTTACCCTCCCGGAGAAACCTGCAAAAAAAAACATAAGTTCGATGCGCACACACTGCCTCTCCGGCGCACGTGTTCCACCTCTGAACCCCTTCTTTCAGGGGAACAGAAGTGCCGGTTTTCCGGCGCATGCACAGTGCATGCATGAAACCGGCACTTTCGTTGGGCCTACGCGTGAGTTCCCCGTGCGTACTCACCCGTGGAGACCCGAATTTCTGGGCCAATTTGAGTTAATTCGTTTTTGCTTCAGTTGTTAGTTGCGCCCCTCTAAAAAGGGGACACTTATGTTTGGTTTTTCGTTTGATGACTCAGTGTCTCCTGATAGTTTCATTCTGAAAAGGCAACTTGGAGCTGCAGATACCTCAATGAGTTGCAGTTATACCGAAGCACCCACCAATCCCTTGCACAGTTTCACTCTCTCGGTCCCGCCCATTATTGTATCCATTTTGTGGAACTTACATTCCTTTCTCCCCCGAGCGGCTGCTGTTCCTCCTCTTTTTTGCAACCAAAACAAATTAACAAATAAACTAACAAAAATCCAATAACCCTTTAAATAACCCTTCACCAATCAAATTAAAATTTGGTTGTCTAAACTAATTATGCACTCCAGTCCCCGCGCGGCTGCTGTTCCTGTTGTGTGTCCATTAACTCCACATTAAAGAGAGTGGCCCGCTCTGATCCCGCTTATTACAAATTGTTCCTGTGCACAGGTTACAAACTCACCGAAGATGAGCGGGGACAAGGTGCCGGCAGCAAGTTCTGGGTAAGGAGAGTCCCAGTGAGAAGGAAAGCGGCTGCTCAAAGTGTTGGACAGGTCAGTGGGCTCCGGAATATTTCACCACACCGGGAGTTGGTGAGAATCACTGGGATAAAGGGTTCACTTTCGGATTTATCACCGGGGATCAGTGAGCGTGAAATCCGCTACTCAGTCCCGCCCTACAGGCCCTTGAGGGCGGGTCCCGGGGGAGAATCTTCGGTTCTTTACCTGACCAGGGGGAGCAGGCGGCCCCATTCAGGATATGGGAAGAGGCGGGGCTTCTCTAGGGGTAGACGAGAAGGGAATCGTTGCCTCCTCTGGTCTTCCTGACCGGATACTGGGGTTTATATGTTTCCAGCAGCGACTTTCAAACTCTAATGTGCAGGAATTCCCTGGGCTGCGGGGCTTTCGATTGGAATGAGTCCAGAAGGAAGTGAGATTTTCTGTTAAATGGGCCGCAGCACCCCATTACTGGACAGATGTAGGATTTCAAGAACACTGAAATAGCTGAGAAATAGGGCAGAATTTGCTTCAGAAATCCCGTTCTTCCAGCTTCTCCTACTTTCATTACCACCTGTTTGATCCAGTGTTGTTGAGATGTAATTGTTTATTTTCTCCTTTCCTTGAAATGGTTGTGTTGGTGCCAGTCACCAGTATCTCATCCAAGTGGCCATTATTCATGTGTAACCCTTGACCTTGAATGCTGGCAGGCTATTTGGCCACACAGGCATCACAGCCAAGCCTGATTTTGTCCCCAGCCTGTACACTGGGCAGCACGGTGGCATAGTGGTTAGCACTGTTGCCTCACAGCGCCAGGGACCCGGGTTCGAATCCGGCCTCGGGTGACTGTGTGGAGTTTGCACATTCTCCCCGTGTTTGCGTGGGTTTCCTCCGGGTGCTCCGGTTTCCTCCCACAGTCCAAAGATGTGCGGGTTAGGTTGATTGGCTATGATAAATTGACCCTTAGTGTTAGGGGGATTAAATACGTGGGGCTACGGGATAGGGTGGGATATGTGTTGGTGTAGGGGTTACGGGGATCGGGTGGGATATGTGTCGGTACAGGCTCGATGGGCCGAAATGGCCTCTATCTGCACTGTGGGGTTTCTGTGTTCTGTTCTGTGTACACTTCCGGCATAATGATAAAGATCAGGAATGGTAGATTTGGCTGATCTTTCTCCTCCTTACCTAGGGGCAGTGAGGCCAATTGTAGTACTTTGGTCCTTGTCCTGGCTAAGATCAGTTAACACATTACAGGCCAGGGATCAAGCTTTTCTGGTTTGTATGATTACTGGATAAACTTGTTGGGCATCACAGGAGTGGGTTTAGTGTTGACTGTTTTGAGCATCTGTCCTTGCACGAGCAATATTAGACCAGTATGAGACTGAGAGAGGCTGGGACAGCAGCAGCAGCTTGTAATGATGTCCTAACGCCTCCCTCTAACAGTTTTGCTATATTACTGAGACAAGTGGAGGGGTGTTGGGGGATGAGGTGCATTATGGAGGGAGAAGGACAGGACTTGGCTCACATGAAGCTGGTGGAATCGGGGATGAATAATCGGGGCATTGCACAAGTGTCTCAGACAGTACATGTGACCAAAAACCCGATCCGAATGCCTGACAAATCCTTTCAGGGGAAAAAGAGGGACAGGGAGAAATGAAGGAATTTTGTACCATCAGGAGTAAGGAAAAGTACATCAGGTGCAACAAGCCCATCCTTTTCTCAGAGATCAACACCACCTATCCACCTTCTCACCGTATCCTTCAGAAATACATCTATTTATCCCTTGATCCCATTTATAGTTCACTTCAATTTGCCTTTTTTAATTTATGCATTCTTGGGATGTGTTGGCTGTTGGCATTGATGTGGGATTGGAGCTGCATATAGACCAGATCTGGTAAGGAGGCTGGTCTCCTCCCCGGGGACATTAGTGAATCAGTTGGGTTTTTACAACAAGCCGACAGCTTCCTGTTCACTTTTACTTATGTCAGCTTTTTATTTCCACAGTTTAACAAAACATGAATTCAAATTCTCAAACTGCCATGGTGAGATTTGAATTCTCATTCCCTGGATTATTGGTCCAAACTTCTGGATTACGAGGCCAATATCCTAACCATGACATCACTGTACCCCCTTCTCTGGTACTTATTCCACAACACTCTTAACCTGTGAATGAAGTGGTCCAGAGTGACTTTGCTTTCTACTCCTAACTTTCTAATTCTAACCTGTGCTCTCGGTGTTTGGATTTTTCACTATATTGAGCAAATTGTCTCAATGAGTTTCATCAATTTCCATTTTAATCCTGTAAAATGAAATGACATCACCTCAAAGTCTCCCCATTTCCAAAGGAAACAACTCCACAACTTCTCCGACCTTTCCTCACAGTGTAAATTCCTGATGCCTGGAATCGTTTTTGTTGTTTTTTCTGTACCTTCTAAAGGGCAACAATATTTGTTATCAGCCTTTTTCCTGCAGTTTAAAACAATGATGATGATTTCACAGCTTTATCCAGTGTAATACTCCTGGACCTCTTTCTCGTTCAGTGTTTCTGTGCAGTATTTATGAGAATCATTTTGCTGAGGAATGTGCCTACTTTTCTAAAACAAGAAAGTCTGTAAACTATAACTTTTTAATTAGAATGTTTTAGGTAAAAAAACAAACTTATTCAAAAACATGCACAAGGCACAAGTAACAAATGTCAACCCTGAAATTATGCAGTGGGATATTGTCGCTCAAATGCTTAAGGAGTTTGTCTGAAATTCCACTCTCCATTATTTGAGTAGAAGTGTTAACTGACTCAGTGTCTCCTTATAGTTTCATTAAGAAAAGGCAACTTGGAGCTGCAGGTATCTCAATGAGTTGCAGTTATACCGATGTACCTACCAATCCCTCGCAGAGTTTGACGCTCTCGGTCCCGCCCATTATTGTATCCATTTTGTGGAATTTAAAATTACTTTTCTTTCTCCCCCGAGCGGCTGCTGTTCCTGTTGTGTGTCCATTAACTCCACATTAAAGAGAGTGGCCCGCTCTGATCCCGCTTATTACAAATTGTTCTTGTGCACAGGTTACAAACTCACCGAAGATGAGCGGGGACAAGGTGCCGGCAGCAAGTTCTGGGTAAGGAGAGTCCCAGTGAGAAGGAAAGCGGCTGCTCAAAGTGTTGGACAGGTCAGTGGGCTCCGGAATATTTCACCACACCGGGAGTTGGTGAGAATCACTGGGATAAAGGGTTCACTTTCGGATTTATCACCGGGGATCAGTGAGCGTGAAATCCGCTACTCAGTCCCGCCCTACAGGCCCTTGAGGGCAGGTCCCGGGGAGAATCTTCGATTCTTTACCTGACCAGGGGGAGCAGGCGGCCCCATTCAGGATAATGGGAAGAGGCGGGGGCTTCTGCAGGGGTAGACGAGAAGGGAATCGTTGCCTCCTCTGGTCTTCCTGACCGGATACTGGGGTTTATATGTTTCCAGCAGCGACTTTCAAACTCTAATGTGCAGGAATTCCCTGCTCCCCTGGGCTGCGTGGCTTTCGATTGGATTGAATTCAGAAGGAAGTGAGATTTCCTGTTAAATGGGCCGCAGCACCCCGTTCTTCTTAGGCAGTCCCTCGGAACCAAGGACGACTTGCTTCCACATTAAAAATGAGTTCTCAGGTGATTGATGAGTCCAATGTGGGACCTACAGTCTCTGTCACAGGCGGGGTAGACGGTGGTTGAAGGGGCAGGTGGGTGAAGTGCTTGGGTTGACGTGTGCTCCTTCCACTGTTTGCGCTTGGCTTCTGCTTGCTCCCTGCCAAGAGACTCGAGGTATTCGGCGCCTTACTGGATGCTTCTCCTCCACTTTGTGCAGTCTGTGCCAGGGATTCCCAGGTGTCGGTGGGGATGTTGCACTTTTTCAAGGAGGCTTTGAGGGTGTTCTTGAAGCGTCTCCTCTGCCCACCTGGGGCTCTCTTGCCACGTCGGAGCTCCGAGTAGAGCGCTTGTTTTGGGAGTCTCGTATCTGGCATGCGGAAGATGTGGCCAGTCCATCGGAGCTGATCGAGCAGGGTCAAAGCTTTGATGCTGGGGATGTTGGCCTGAGCGAGAACACTGATGTTGGTGCACCTATCTTGCCAATGGATTTGCAGGATCTTGCGGAGACAGCGTTGGTGGTACCTCTCCAGTGATTTGAGGTGCCTGCTGTACATGGTCCATGTCTCTGAAGCATACAGGAGGGTGGGAATCATTACTGCTCTGTAGACTATGAGCTTGGTGCCGGGTTTGAGGTCCTGGTCTTCAAACACTCTCTTCCTCAGGCGACTGAGGGCGGTGTTGGACTTCGTCATCGACGTCTGCCCTTGTTGACAGTAGGCTCCCGAGGTATGGAAAGTGGTCCACGTTGCCCAAGGCCTCGTCATGGATTTTGATAATCGGGGAGCAGTACTGTGTGGTGGGGGCAGGTTGGTAGAGGACCTTTGTCTTACGGATGTTTAGTGTAAGGCCTATGCTCTCGTACGCTTCGGTGAAGGTGTTGACGATGGTTTGGAGTTCGACCTCAGAGTGTGCGCAGACGCAAGTGTTGTCTGCATACTGTAATTCGGTGACAGAGGATGGGACGACCTTTGATCTGGACTGGAGGCGACGGAGGTTGAACAGTTTCCCGTTTGTTCTGTAGCTTGGCTCCACTCCAGCGGGGAGCTTACTGAGGGTGAGAGATTGCAGCCAGGAAGATCAAGAAGAGTGTTAGTGCGATGACACAGCCTTGCTTGAGCCCAGTCCGTATGTGAATTGGGTCTGTGGTGGATCCGTTGGTCAGGATCATGGCTTGCATCTTGTCGTGAAGCAGACGGAGGATGGTGACAAACTATTGAGGGCAGACGAATTTGAGGAGGACACTCCATAATCCCTCGCGGTTGACGGTGTCGAAGGCCTTTGTGAGGTCAAAGAAGGCCATGTACAGCGGTTGGTGCTGTTCCCTGCATTTCTCTTGTAGTTGATGCGCAGTGAAGATCATGTCCATTGTGCCCCTTAGAGGGTGGAATTCGCATTGCGACTCTGGGAGGAGCTCTTCAGCCACTGGGAGAAGGCGATTGAGGAGGATTCTTGCGATGACTAGACAGACGTAGGCTTTCGAGAACACTTAGCTGACAAATAGGGCAGAATGTGCTTGAGAAATCCAGTTCTACTTCCAGCTTCTCCTACTTTCATTACCACCTGTTTGATCCAGTGTTGTTGAGATGTAATTGTTTATTTTCTCCTTTCCTTGAAATGGTTGTGTTGGTGCCAGTCACCCTCCAGTATCTCATCCCAGTGGCCATTATTCATGTGTAACCCTTGACCGTGAATGCTGGCAGGCTATTTGCCATACAGGTATCACAGCCAAGCCTGATCTTGTCCCTAGCCTGTGCACTTCCAGCATAATGATAAAGATCAGGAATGGTAGATTTGGCTGATCTTTCTCCTCCTTACCTAGGGGCAGTGAGGCCAATTGTAGTACTTTGGTCCTTGTCCTGGCTAAGATCAATTAACACATTACAGGCCAGGGATCAAACTTAGGATGGTTCTGGTTTGTATGATGACTGAATAAACTTGTTGGGCCATCACAGGAGTGGGTTTAGTGTTGACTGTTTTGAGCATCTGTCCTCGCTGCAGCAATATTAGACCAGTATGAGACTGAAAGAGGCTGGGACAGCAGCAGCAGTTTGTAATGATGTCCTAAAGCCTCCCTCTAACAGTTTTGCTATATTACTGAGACAAGAAAAAAATCAAAATTCTCAAACTGCCATGGTGGGATTTGAATTCTCATTCTCTGGATTAACCTGTGAATGAAGTGGTCCAGAGTGACTTTGCTTTCTACTCCTAACTTTCTAATTCTAACCTATGCTCTCAGTATTTGAATTTTTCACTATATTGAGCAAATTGTCTCAATCAGTTTTATCAATTTCCATTTTAATCCTGTAAAATGAAATGACATCACCTCCAAAGTCTCCCCAATTCCAAAGGAAACAACTTCACAACTTCTCCGACCTTTCCTCACAGTCTAAATTCCTGATGCCTGGAATCGTTTTTGTTGTTTTTTTCTGTACCTTCTGAAGGGCAACAATTTTTAGGTTATCAGACTTTTTGCTGCAGTTTAACACAGTGATGATGATTTCACAGCTTTATCCACTGTAATACTCTTGGACCTCTTTCTCGTTCAGTGTTTCTCTGCAGAATCATCTTGCTGAGGAATGTGCCTTCTTTTCTAAAACAAGGAAGTCTGTAAACTGCATAACTTTTGAATTAGAATATTTAGGGAAAACCAAACTTATTCAAAAACATGAACAAGGCACAAGTAACTAATGTCAACCCTGAAATTATGCAGTGGGGTATTGTCATACAAATGCTTAAGGCGTTTGACTGAAATTCCACTCTCCATTATTTGATAGAAGTGTTAACTGACTTATTTTAAATGGGTTACGCCTCAGTTATAAGAGCAGAGAACGGAATTCAAAGAATGCGTTAATACACTTAAGAGGCATTGCTACAGCACTGAAATTAAGAAATATAACAAGAAATTATCTTTTCAGGTGAAAAACTTCAACCAGTTCTTTACAAAGATGAAAGGAAGATGCTTTAGTTTTGTGTTCCTACTTGGTCTTCATCCTGTAATGTTGGGTAAGGAATGGAATGGTTAATGTAAATCTTACACTTGTTACAAAACAAGGTGTCAGTATCTTCATCCACTTAGCTCATTTATAGTCGGAGATTTCGCAAACCGGAAAAGGCCATTAGGCCCAAACAAGGGCCCTTTTTCATGGATGAAACCCACCTACACCTATACTGTTCTCTGCAGCCAGAGCGTGAGTCCCGAAGGCTGTGTTGCCTGCCCGGTGCCAGGGTTAAGGACATCTCCTCTGGGCTGGAGAGGAACTTGGAGTGGGAGGGGAAAGATCCAGTTGTTGTGGTCCACATAGGTACCAATGACATAGGTAGAACAGAGAAAGTGTTTCTGCTGAGGGAGTATGAGCAGCTAGGGGCTTAATTAAAAAGCAGAACTAAAGGTAATAATCTCTGGATTACTACCTGAGCCACGAGCAAATTTGCATAGGGTAAATAAGATCAGAGAGATGAACGTGTGGCTCAGACTGGTGTGGGAGAAATGGGTTTAGATTCATGGGGTATTGGCACCAGTACTGGGGTAAAAGGGAGCTGTTCCGTTGGGACGGGCTTCACTTGAACCATGCTGGGACTAGTGTCCTGGCGAATCAAATAACTAGGGCTGTAGAGAGGGCTTTAAACTAAATAGTGGGGGAGAGGGCTCAGGTGAGCGGGAATTTAAAAAGTCAAAGAGAAAGGAGAAGGCAATAGAGCAGAGTAGCGATGGGGGTAACCAGAGTGTGACAGGAAGGGACAGAACGTATAACAATAAGAGTGCATCAGAAAGTGGGGTCAAAGCACGGAAAAATAGTAAAAAGACAAAATTAAAAGCTCTTTATCTGAATGCACGCAGCATTCATAAGAAGATAGATGAGTTGATGGCACAAATAGATATAAATGGGTATGATCTGATAGCCATTACAGAGATATGGTTGCAATGTGACCAAGGCTGGGAACTGAATATTCAGGGGTATTTGACATTTCAGAAGGATAGACAGAAAGGAAAAGGAGGTGGGGTAGCTATGTTAATAAAGGGTGAGATCAGTGCAGAAGTGAGAAATGATATTGGCTCAGAAGGGCAAGATGTAGAATCAGTTTGGGTGGAGGTAAGAAATAATAAAGGAAAGAAGTCACTGGTGGGCGTAGTCTATAGGCCCCCAACAGTAATTACACCGTTGGACAGAGTATAAATCAAGAAATAATGGAGGCTTGTAAGAAAGGTACAGCAATAATCATGGGCGATTTTAATCTTCATATTGATTGGACAAATCAAATTGGCCTCGAGGAAGAGTTCATAGACTGTATCCGGGATGGTTTCCTAGAACAATACATTGTGGAACCAACCAGGGAACAGGCTATCTTAGATCTGGTACTGTGTAATGAGACAGGATTAATAAATGATCTCGTAGTAAAGGATTCTCTAGGAAAGAGTGATCATAGCATGGTTGAATTTCAAATTCAATTGGAGGGTGAGAAAGTTGGGTCTCAAACCAGTGTCCTGATCTTAAATAAAGGCAATTACAAATGTATGAAGGCAGAGTTGGCTAAAGTGGACTGGGAAAATAGATTAAAGGGTAAGATGGTTGATAAGCAATGGCAGACATTTAAGGAGATATTTCATAACTCAAAAAATATATATTCCAGCGAGAAGGAAAGACTTAGAGGAGGGAGAACCATCCGTGCTTGACTGAGGAAGTAAAGGATGGTATCAAATTGAAAACAAAGGCTTACAATGTTGCCAAGATTAGTGGAAGGCCAGAGGATTGGGAACTTTTTTAAAACCAGCAAAGGGTGACTAAAAAATAATCGAGATAAGATGGATTATGAGAGTAAAATAGCAAAAATTTAAAAACAGATAGTAAGAGCTTCTACAGGTATATAAAAAGGAAGAGAGTAGCTAAAGTAAATGTTGGTCCCTTAGAGGATGAGACTGGGCAATTAATAATGGAGAACAGGGAAATGGCAGAGACTTTGAACAAATATTTTGTATCAGTCTTTACGGTAGAAGACACAAAAACCATCCCAATAACACATCATCAAGGGGCTATAGGGAGGGGGGAGAACTTAAAACAATCACTATCACTAAAGAAAAAGTACTCGGTAAAATAATGGGACTAAAGGTGGACAGGTCCCCTGGACCTGATGGCCTGCATCGTAGGGTCTTAAAAGAAGTGGCTGCAGAGACAGTGGATGCATTGGTTGCAATCTACCAAAATTCCCTGGATTCTGGAGATGTCCCAGCGATTGGAAAACTGCAAATGTAATGCCCCTATTTAAGAAGGGAGGGAGACAGAAAACAGGAAACTATAGACCAGTTAGCATAACATCTGTCATTGGGGAAATGCTGGAGTCCATTATTAAGGAAGCAGTAGCAGGACATTTAGAAAATCATAATACAGTCAAGCATGGTTTTATGAAAGGGAAATCATGTTTGACAAATTTGCTGGAGTTCTTTGAGGATGTAACGAGCAGGGTGGATAAAGGGGAATCAGTGGATGTGGTGTATTTGGATTTCCAGAAGGCATTCGATAAGGTGCCACATAAAAGGTTACTGCACAAGGTAAGAGGTCACGGGGTTGGGGGTAATATATTAGCATGGATAGAGGATTGACTAACTAACAGAAAGCAGAGAGTCGGGATAAATGGGTCATTTTCCGGTTGGCAAACTGTAACTAGTGGGGTGCCACAGGGATCAATGCTGGGGCCTCAACTATTTACAATCTATATGAATGACTTGGATGAAGGGACCGAGTGTAATGTAGCTAAATTTGCTGACGATACAAAGATAGGTGGGAATGCAAGTTGTGAAGAGGACACACAGAATCTGCAACGGGATATAGACAGGCTAAGTGAGTGGGTAAACATTTGGCAGATGGAGTATAAAGTGGGAAAGTGTGAGGTTATCCACTTTGGTAAGAAAAAGAAAAAAGCAAATTATTATTTAAATGGGGAGAGATTACAAAATGCTGCAGTACAGAGGGACCTGGGGGTCCT
Organism: Somniosus microcephalus; assembly: GCF_052327205.1. NCBI lineage: Eukaryota > Metazoa > Chordata > Chondrichthyes > Squaliformes > Somniosidae > Somniosus > Somniosus microcephalus. The sequence goes on from NW_028225179.1 coordinate 152,353,105, forward strand.
TGTACATGAAACACAAAAAGTTAGCATGCAGGTACAGCAAGTAATCAGGAAGGCAGATTGAATGTTGGCCTTTATTGCAAGGGGGCTGGAGTATAAAAGCAGGAAAATCCTGCTACAACTGTACAGGGTGTTGGTGAGACCACACTTGGAGTACTGCGTACAGTTTTGGTCTCTTTATTTAAGGAGGGATATACTTGCATTGGAGGCAGTTCAGAGAAGGTTCACGAGGTTGATTCCTGAGATGAAGGGATTGACTTATGAAGAAAGGTTGAGCAGGCTGGGCCTATACTTATTGGAGTTTAGAAGAATGAGAGGTGATCTTACTGAAACATAAGATACTGAGGGGGCTCGACAAGGTAGATGCAGAGAAGATGTTTCCCCTCCTGGGGGAATCTAGAACTAGGGGGCATAGTTTCAGAATAAGGGGGTCGCCCATTTAAAACTGAGATGAGGAGGAATTTCTTCTCTCGGAGGGTCGTAAATCTGTGGAATTCTCTGCCCCAGGGAGCTGTGGAGGCTGGGTCATTGAATATATTTAAGGTGGAGATAGACAGATTGTTGAACAATACGGGAGTGATGGGTTATGGGGAGCGGGCAGAGAAATGGAGCTGAGCCCAAGATCAGATCAGCCATGATCTCATTAAATGGCGGAGCAGGCTCGAGGGGCCAAATGGCCGACTCCTGCTCCTATTTCTCATGTTCTTATGTTCCTATGCATCCCTCACTCTGATCCCTCTCCAGAAATGTCTCTTGAAGCCATTATACAGTCTGCTTCAATGGCGTTCACTAGCTTCTTCTTACACAACTCTATGTGGAGTGAGTTATTAGGGAAGGCCATGACAACGGGTATACACACACAGCACCTGAGCTTGTCCTTTCTCTTCGTCGATGCTGATGGACCTGCTGCGTATTTCCAGCATGTTCTGTTGTTTCAGATTTCCATCATTTGTAGTTTTTCTTTCTCATTATTGCCCCGGCTCTCTCACTCCAAGGGTGAAAAAGTTCCACCTGCCTTTCCTTGTACTCCTAAATCCACATTTCTGTCCTGAGTATTAAAGTCTTCAGTATGTTGAATGATTTAATCAGGACCAACCAGTTTAAAAATTCTCTTCATAATCTTGTACACTTCAGTTAAATGAACCAATTTCTCTTTTCTGGAGAAAACAAACCCAACAATGTAGGCAAATGTGGCAGCCGATTTGTACACAGTAAGGTCACAGAAACAGTAAATGTGTTAATTGACCAGATAATCTGTTCTTGGTGTGAGTTGAGGGAGGAATGTTGGCCAGGACACTGGGAGAATTCACGATTCTTCTTTAAATAGTGTCACGGGATCCTTTACACCCACCAACAGGCAGACAGACTGGGCTTCGGTTTAATGTCTCATCAAAAAGGCAGCAGCTCCAACAATACAACACTCCCTGAGTACTGCACTGAAGTGTCAGCTCAAGTACTGAAGTCAGCCTCGAATGTAGCAAAAATCAGCTTAAAAGTGGGTTTAAAGAAAATTGAAGTGTATACGGAGAAGCTGTTTGTTCAGAATTAGAAGCAAAACTGAGGAACACATTAATCTGGAAACAAGTCAGCTGAATGTCTCATTCAAAAAGTCTGCTCGGAATACCAGTAATGGAGCTGAATATACTGCTTCTTGTGCCTGGGAATTGCTTCAGAGTCAGTGCCACCACCTGGAATTTCTTCCATGTTAAGTAGAAGTGTAAACACTAACTGAGTTACCCAGAAATCGCTGGAGTTGGGTTGTTGCATTAGGTGATGAGAAAATCGTGACTTGTTGTTTTCCCCCGGTGCAAATCATAGAAACATAGAAGATAGGAGCAGGAGTAGGCCATTCAGCCCCTCAAGCCTGCTCCACCATTTAATGAGATCATGGCTGATCATTTAGCAGTTTCATGCTGCCTGAAACCGCCAGGATCCTATTCATGATTCATTTCTTCTTGTTACTCACAAAATGGCTACTAAAATTACGAAAAATTTTAAACAATCTCTCGCCGCCGCCTTCCCAGCTTCCTCAAACCCAAATATCCTAAGAGAGGGAGTTTAACTAACTTCCACCATTGTACCATTCTACCTGAGTGTAAGTCTGAGATTAATGGTCAGATTACCCTTTTATCACTGCTACCTATTTATATACACTGTATTTAGTGAGCTAGTAAATGTGTAAATAATACAAGAGGGAACAGTTATTGTTTTTATAAAGTTCTGTCCCTTTTATTGCAAATTTATTTTCCAGATTAATGATTTTTGGAAGAATTAGTCACACTAAAAATTGAATTTTATTTGTTTCCTTTAAAATATCTCCCTGAAGATTAAATTTGTTCCTTCAGTAAGAGTGTTGACGCTGTTTAAAATGTTATATTTTACCAGAGAGATTCCGTGTGCTTGTACCAGACTATCCCATCATAGTCACAGTTGGTGAAGATGTTGTATTAGAGTGCCAACTGGTACCAGATATATCTCTGGATAACCTGGAGGTTCGATGGTTGACATCAGACTCTGCTTCGCCAGTACATTTATACATCGGTGGACAGGATCGAACTGATGTGCAGGACAAAGCTTATCAAGGGAGGACGTAACTTTTTAAAGATGAGTTTCCCCGTGGAAATGCCTCTCTCAAACTGAGGAAGATAAAAGCATCAGATGAAGGGAGCTACACGTGTTTTATTGACTCCAAAACATACCATGCGGAAGCAGTGATAGATCTACGAGTTGGAGGTTAGTCCCTCTAGTTGGAAACTACTAATGTGTGATGGGTATGAGGCACAATATTCAAATTGCAGCATCTTTTAAAATCATAAATGACAATTAGCAAGCTCCAGGTTATTTGAAAATGAAAACCACAAACAATTTACTGGAAAATTCAAGATTTTTGCTAATAATTCAAAATGGGCACAGACTGGAAATATATACCACTCTGCAATTAAAATAAGGTCATGTCCCCTAGTGTACAGACAACACAGTGAAGTGGGGGGTGTAATTGGACACCACTCACCCAGCATTCTGCCTGGCATTTGATCCAGCCAGTGGTACTCATGCTCCAGGCAGGCAGTGACTACTTCAAGCTCTGCTCGACTATGCAGAGATACCAATGTCTAGTGACAGTGCAGGCATAATCCTTCAGAGTTCAGACAGCGCACAGTGCTAACACTCCCGAGTTCAGACAACGCACCGCACTAACACTCCCGAGTTCAGACAATGCACAGCGCTAACATTCCTGAGTTCAGACAACACACAGCGCTAACACACCCGAGTTCAGACAATGCACAGCGCTAACACTCCCGAGTTCAGACAATGCACAGCGTTAACATTCCCGAGTTCAGACAACGCACAGCGTTAACATTCCCGAGTTCAGACAACGCACATGCTAACATTCCCGAATTCAGACAACACCAGGCCTACAGAGCAATTCACTTTTAAGCCCATTCAAATATGTGACCCCATGAACTGGCATGATGTCACCAGTGGAAACCTTTTGTCCATGTACAGAGAAAGATGTCATCAGGTGGCCTGGTTCATGTACAGAAGGGTTATGTCATTGGGTCGACTGAAAACCAGAAGTATTCACACTGTGTCGCTAATCACTCCGTTAATATAATTCAGTTGCACAGTTCATGTTTTAAATATAATGGGGTGGAAATTCATGGGCCTTGTATGGCATTACTGAGGCATCTCTGCCTCATTTTGCAGACAAAGCAAAATTCCAATGGAAAGGGGGAAGATGCTTTGTGTGTCCACAAGTTACTGGTGCCAACTTTGAAGAGGTGATGCCAGAAATTCCTGTACTTCCTCTTGACTTACACCCCATGAAAAGTCAACCTCCATGACATGGGTATACTTCTTTACCAGGACAATACCCTGGCTAAAGTGTGGCCCACAATGCCGGTTTCCTATCTGTATTCGATTGTGGACAATCGACAATGTGGAAAATTGCCCAGGTATGTCCTGTGCACAAAAAGCAGGACATATCCAACTTGGCCAATTACTACCCTATCGGCCTGCTTCCAATCATCAGTAAATTGATGGAAGGAGTCGTCAACATGAATTCCACAGGTGAGATGAGAGTGAGTGCCCTTGACATAAGGCAGCATTCGGCCAAGTGTGGCACCAAGGAGCCCTAGTAAAACTGAAGCCAATGCGGATAAGCTGATAACTCTCCTGTGATTGGAGTCATACCTGGTGAGGGATGGAGATGTTGAGGGACTGTGCATTGTACAGGAAACTTTTGTTTAACCGGAGGAGAATGCTCTATCCACCGGCAAAATTCAGGAGTCGGCTCAGATAAGTTTTTTTACTTTTCGTTGCTTTTTTTCTCCAGTCCTGGCTCTGCAAGCGTCTAACTGAAGCTGTTGCTTAGCTACAGAGACGCTTGCAAGCTGCGCCGACTGTATTGAAGCTGTTGCTGAGCAACAGGGTTTGTTGCTTCAGACGGAGCTCAGAAGCTCCGTATGTTTTAACATTAGCGCTCGTTTTTCCAGCAGTGTTGATCGACCGGCACCAGCTCGGTCCCGTCAGTGCCGGATACCAGAAAGTTTCCTGTAAAAGGAAATGATTGGCGGAAAACGTGAAATCGTCAGTGGCAGAGGGTATCTGAAGAGTCACAGATGTAGGTGGGTACAGACTGGACAAGAGTTAAGGTCAGAGGATATTGGTCTAGTGGGACAGCAGCAAGCTTCAATAATCCATCTGCCAAGACACTGCTATTTGTGTATCTTGGGGAGGAATTGGAAACTGGCTGCAGGGTTGGGGAACAATAAGATTGGAAGCATGATGGGGTGGGGGAGGGAGGTCTCTGGAAGGGATGAATTTGGTAACACTGGGAGATTATGATATGGTGTTTGGTCGTGGGGTCATGGTCTGTAGTTAGATGGGGGGAGTCGTCAGACAATTGATGTTCAGCCTCAGCCTGTCAGAGGCCCTTCTGCCAGACAACATCAGTGGCCTCTTTCTTGGTGTGTTTGATGGTATCTGGAATGGAACAGAAAGCTACAAGTGAAACATAGAAGATAGGAGCAGTAGGCCATTCGGCCCCTCGAGCCTGCTCCGCCATTCGATGAGATCATGGCTGATCATCCAAACTCAGTACCCCGTACCTGCCTTCTCCCCGTATCCCTTGATACCTTTAGCTCTAAGAAATATATCTAACTCCTTCTTGAATATATTTAAAGACTTGGCCTCAACCGCCTTCTGTGGTAGAGAATTCCACAGGTTCACCACTCTGGGTGAAGAAATTCTTCCTCATCTCTGTCCTAAATGGCTTACCCCTTATCCTTAGACTGTGACCCCTGGTTCTGGACTCTCTGACCATCGGGAACATTCTACCTGCATCTAGTTTGTCCAGACCTGTCAGAATTTTATAAGTTTCGATGAGATCCCCTCTCATTCTTCTAAACTCCAGCGAGTATAAGCCCAATCGACACAATCTCTCCTCATACGTCATTCCTGCCATCCCAGGGATCAGCCTTGTGAATCTTCGCTGAACTCCTTCCATGGCAAGAACATCCTTCCTCCGATAAGGTGACCAAAACTGCACACAGTACTCAAGGTGTCGTCTAACCAAGGCCCTGTACAACTGCAGCAGGACATCCTTGCTCCTGTACTCAAACCCTTTCGCTATGAAGGCCAACATACCATTTGCCTTCTTCACCGCCTGCTGCACCTGCATGCTTACCTTCAGCGACTGGTGCACAAGGACACCCAGGTCTCGTTGCACTGCCCCTTCTCCCAATCTATTGCCATTCAGATAATAGACTGCCTTTCTGTTTTTGACACCAAAGTGGATAACCTCGCATTTATCCACGTTATATTGCATCTGCCACGCTTCTGCCCAATCACCCAACCTGTCCAAATCATCCTGGAGTTTCTCGGTATCCTCCTCGCAGCACACACGCCCACCCAGCTTTGTGTCATCTGCAAACTTGGAGATATTACATCTAGTTCCCTTATCTAGATCATTAATGTATATTGTGAATAGCTGGGGTCCAAGGACCGATCCCTGCGGTACCCCACTAGTCACTGCCTGCCACTCGGAAAAAGACCCGTTAATTCCTACTCTCTGCTTTCTGTCCGCCAACCAGTTCTCTATCCAAGTCAATACCTTGCCCCCAATCCCATGTGCCTTAACTTTACACGCTAATCTCTTATGCGGGACCTTATCGAAAGCCTTTTGAAAGTCCAAATACACCACATCTACTGGTTCTCCCTTATCTATTTTCCCAGTTACATCCTCAAAAAATTCCAGTGGATTAGTCAAGCACGATTTACCTTCTGTAAACCCATGCTGACTTTGTCCGATCCTGTCACTGCTTTCCAAGTGCTCAGCTATTACATCCTTTATAATGGACTCTAGCATTTTCCCCACTACCGATGTCAGGCTTACCGATCTGTAATTTCCCGCTTTCTCTTTACCACCCTTTTTGAATAGTGGGGTAACATTAGCTACCCTCCAATCCATGGGTACAGTTCCAGATTCCAGCGAATTTTGGAAGATGATCAGCAATGCTGAGAGGGAAATAAATTTAAAGAAACAGAAAATGGTGATATTGCAGCAGTTGTTGATGAAGAGATTGAGTGAAGGCAAGATGAAGGAGCCCAGAATGATTGAGAGTGCTGGAGACAGGAAAAGTGGTCTGATTCAGATTCACAGACAGACTGCTCCTGCCTGAAAGAGAAGGCACAGACGTGGTGGTGGAAGAAGAGTTTGTCACATCATGAGGCCAATCCAATATTGTCTGTTTTACACGATCGGCGAAGTTAAAATTACCCCCACTGATTTTAATACTTGGGTCAGTCAATGGAGGAATAGGTTGTCCTATATTAACTTTAACAGACTAAAATTATTGTAGATTGTTGCAATTGCACATTTAACAATAAAAATGAGTAATATTTTTGATCCTAATTGCAGGTTTTGGACACCGGCCTTGGATTCACCTGGAGGAAAACAACAAACAAGGAGTTCGAGTTGTGCGTAAATCTGATGGATGGTATCCTGAGCCAGAGCTATGGTGGGTGGATGGGAATGGACAAGATGTGACCGCACAGCCTGAAACAGAATTCATAAAGGACTCCAGAGGCCTCATTGCTGTCCAGAGTCATCATATTGATGTAACAAGTGATTCTGTAAACAAGTTTTTATGTTTCATGCAAAACTGGTTATTGAACAAAAAACGAGAGGCCCATCTCCAGATATCAGGTATGTGAGAACTTAGAAATCGTTTTATATTTTAAAAAATCCTAACTAAATTTCTCCTCTCCTGAAGGCACTAACTCAGACTGGGTGTGGATCCACAAGCACTGGTCCTCCTGTGGACCAGGCCCAAGGGGCAGTTTTTCATATTTGAACCTAGAAAGTTGGCAAGCTCGTGGACTATCTGCGACACTGCAGATGAGCCTGATGTGTCCTCACCCAATGTCCACATGTCCATATTCCAACAGTGATCACTGGATAGAGATTAGGGGCAAGAACACTGGGTATTGTGGTTTTGTATTGAAGTAACCAAATTACTATTGTACTTTAATTTTTATGTTAGAATATGTATAATGTGGCACCAATGTACAAGGTGGAGGTAATGAGTTAATTCATACCCTGAGTTAAACGATATATGGGTCTGTATATTGCATTTACCCAGCTAAGCTTTAAAAACATGATTAAGTGACTTCAAATGCTGAGAAATTAAACTGCAGAGCAACTTGTGGGAAGATTGGGGAGGATGTCTGCTCGGCCCGGTGAGGCAGCACATATACAAGATAACATATCTAAGAATTTGTTTGTTGTTCCATTACATCAAAGTATGGTGGGCCTAATCAGGATGTGCTTGCTTTGCAGAAGTAACCCAGAGACAAGGCCAAAAGTCTGGGCTTTGCAGAGATTGAACGAGGACTGTTATCTTAAGAAAACATGTAACGAGCAAACCACCTGACCAGAAAACAAACTGACGGTTGTAAAGCAATTAAGATGAGGCCCCAGTCACAGAAAGTGACAGGACCAACTGATAACAGAACTGCGAGTTTGTAGGCGGCAGGAAGGATTAAATGTTATGGTTTATAATTGCCATTTAGCTATAACTCTGTATATGCTGATAAGCTTTGCACCCGCCCCTAGGGCAGGGGTTTGATTTATGTATAATTGTGAACGTTGCTAGGATATCGGTGGAGTCGGATTCAGACAGCGATCTGAAAGGTTCTCCCCAGGTCTGAATAAACCGTTGTGACTTCAATTAGTTGGTCTGTCTTTCTTACAACAAGCCGGTGACGTCGACCTTGTATATCACTTGGTCCGCACTTTGGGGGCTTACTTCAATATGACTGAAGAAAAGATTTGAATATTATTGTAAGCTACTAGAAAGGCTGGCTGTATTTAATGTAGATTAGTCACCAGGACCAGATGGGATGCATCCTACAATGCTGAGGGAAGTAAAGGTGGAAGTTGCGGAAGTACTGGCCATAATCTTCCAATCCTCAGAGAGACGAGCCTCCATCACCTCCTCTCCTTCTGTCGCCAGCTATTTAACCAGGTGGCCCGACAAGAGGAAACAGTGCATGATTTCTACATCCAGCACCCGGGGAATCACCTTTTTTAAAATTCATTCCTGGGATGTGGGCGTCGCTGGCATTTATTGCCTGTCCCTAATTGTCCTTGAGAAGTGATGATGAGCTGCCTTCTTGAACCGCTGCAGTCCATGTAGTGAATGTACTCCCACAGTGCTGTTAGGGAGGGAGTTCCAGGATTTTGACCCAACGACGATGAAGGATCTGCGATATATTTCCAAGTCAGGATGGTGTGTGACTTGGAGGGGAACTTGCAGGTGATGGTGTTCCCATGCGCCTGCTGCCCTTGTCCTTCTAGGTGATAGAGGTTGCGTGTCAGGGAGCTGCTGCTGAAGAAGCCTTGGCGAGTTGCTGCAGTACATCTTGTGCGCCGGTGGTGGAGGGAGTGAATGGTTAAGGTGCTGGATGGAGTACCAATCAAGCAGGTTGCTTTGTCCTGGATGGTGTTGAGCTTCTTGAGTGTTGTTGGAGCTGCAATCATCCAGGCAAGTGGAAAGTATTCCATCACACTCCTGACTTGTGCCTTGTAGATGGTGGAAAGGCTTTGGAGAGTCAGGAGGTGAGACACTCGCCACAGAATACCCAGCCTCTGACTCAGAGTCATAGTCATAGAGTTATACAGCACAGAAAGAGGCCCTTCGGCCCATCGCATCCACGCCGGCCATCAAGCCCTGTCTAATCTAATCCCATTTTCCTGCATTTGGTCCGTAGCCTTGTATGCTATGGCATTTCAAGTGCTCATCCAAATGCTTCTTGAATGTTGTGAGGGTTCCTGCCTCAGCCACCCTTTCAGGCAGTGAGTTCCAGATTCCAACCACCCTCTGGGTGAAAAAGTTCTTCCTCAAATCCCCTCTAAACTTCCTGCCCCTTACCTTGAATCTATGCCCCCTTGTTATTGACCCCTCTACTAAGGGGAAAAAGTTCCTTTCTATCTACCCTATCTATGCCCCTCATAATTTTGTACACCTCAATCAGGTCCCCCCTCAGCCTTCTGTGCTCCAAGGAAAACAACCCCAGCCTGTCCAGTCTTTCTTCATAGCTGAAGCGCTCCAGCCCAGGTAACATCCTGGTGAATCTCCTCTGCACCCTCTCCAAAGCAATCACATCCTTCTTATAGTGTAGCGACCAGAACTGCACACAGTATTCCAGCTGTGGCCTAACCAGCGTTTTGTACAGCTCCATCATAACCTCCCTGCTCTTATATTCTATGCCTTGGCTAATGAAGGCAAGTATCCCATATGCCTTTTTAACCACCTTATCCACCTGTTCTGCTGCCTTCAGGGATCTATGTACATGCACACCAAGGTCCCTCTGACTCGCTCTTGTTGCCACAATATTTATGTGGCTGGTCGAGTTAAGTTTCTGGTCAATGGTGACCCCCAGGATGTTGATGGTGGGGGATTCGGCAATGCTGTAGAATTTCAAGGACGGGTGTTTAAACACTCGCTTGGAGATAGTCATTGCCTGGCACTTGTGTGGAGCGAATGTTACTTGCCACTTATCGGCCCAAGCCTGAATGTTGTCCAAGTCTTGCTGCATGCGGGCATGGACTACTTCATTATCTGAGGAGTTGTGAATGGAACTGAACACTGTGCAATCATCAGCAAACATCCTCACGTGATGGAGGGAACGTCATTGATGAAGCAGCTGAAGATGGTTGGGTCTAGGACACTGCTCTGAGGAACTCCTGCAGTGATGTCCTGGGGCTGAGATGATTGACCTCCAACCAACACAACCATTTTCCTTTGTGCTAAGTATTACTCCGGCCAATGGAGAGTACCCCCACCCCCCCGATTCCCACTGACTTCAATTTTACCTACTGCGCCTTCTGGACCTCGGACGGTGTGCGGTGCCAAGCCTGTGAGGAGGTGGGGCATTTCTGCAGAAACTGCCCTGGCGCCCAGCGTACCAAAACAGCTAAGGCTGCAGAGGACCGCTCCTTCCCCAGGAACCTGTCCCTGCCCCCGCGCCAGAGGGGAAGACTGCATGGTCGATGGTGGAGGCACCCACCACATGGCCTCGACCAGGATGGGGTTGGAGTGTCCTCGTGGAAGGAAGGTGCGGAGGAAGAAGGAGCATCTGGAGGCAGGTCCCGGGGGGAGAAGCCCTGCCCATGTGGTGGGGTGGGTAGGCCACGGATCATGAGAACATACCGCCACTTGTCACCACGTTCGCCATCCTGGGTGCCATTAAGCCTGTTGCCACCCGACATCGTGCAGGAACTGCTCGACGATGTAAGTAAAATTACCCCACCTACTGGGTTAGTTGATTGTGGTGGGGAAGGGAAGGGCAACCTTTCCCCATCTCTGGCCGTGGTGCTGGGCGCCTTGGTGGTGCTTGGGATTGTCTTGCTCCTGGTTTTGGCATACAGCCCAGGACCTGAATTACAATGTTTGGAGGCGGGGGAGGGGCCCGGACTGCTACCACCCTCTGACCCAGATCCCTCAGAGGAGCCTAGGGAGGACTTCCCTGCTGAGGATCCTGGGCTGGCATGATTGCAGAGATAGGGCCAGTTAGAGCACCCAAACCGCTAGCTGCCCTCTATACAGTGGGTGGGTCGGTCGCAAGCGGCAGTGACCTGGAGGGGCATGGCGAATTGGTGGCGGGCACTGGGGATGATTTGGAGACTATCGCCAGTGAGGCGGTGGATTCCCTAGTTCCCCCAACCAATTCCCCCTCATCCCCATTGAGCAATTCCAGGAATTTCCTTGGGGGATCCATTATCACTGCAACAAGGTTCAGCTGGCTGCCGACCATTGGTCAGAGCTGGCGTTGCTCATCCAGTCCGTCCCGCCACCATCAAGATCTTGCGCATGGGCGAGGATGTTGACTAGTTTGAGCTGTGGTAGCTGAAGCATCTCCTCACTGGGCTGCCTGAGGGTGCAGGGGTCAGGTAGTGGCCCCACTCCCCCGTCACATTATTGGTGTTTTGGCCAAGGTTGCACTCGGCTTTTGTCCGGAAGATAGCCATAGCCAGCCTCAACATTAATGGCAGCAGAGAGGCCCACTGCAGATTTAGCAACTGCTCCATCCTTCGGGAAGGGAAGTATGCTGTGTGCTTCCTTCAGGAAACCCACACCACTCTGGGAGACAAAGCCAAATGTAATCCTGGAGTGGAGAGGGGGGTCTACATGTCTCAATTTGCCATGACTTCAAGTGGGGTGGCACCACATTTTCAACTGGACATCTTAGGGGTCAGGGAGCTGGTGCCAGGTCGCTTGCTCCATCTCGCTGTTTGCCTTGGGGATGTGCTCCTTCACTTATTGAATGTGTACAGACCCCAGGCCAGTGCTCAGCAAGTACGCTTTTTTGAAGAAGTGTCCACTTACCTTGACTCCATCGAAGCTAGCAAATGCATAATCCTCGGGAGTGGATTTTATCTGCACCCTCGAGGCCCGGGACCACTCTGGTCTTCCATAGAGCCGGTCATCAATGGAGAAGTTGAGGGACCTGGTCCGGTCCTTCGGCTTGGTGGATGTCTGATGAAGCCTCCATCCCGACTCCGTCACCTTCACTTTCGTGGGACTGGAGGAGGGTGGACCAGAATTCACCGCCATTGCATTTCCTGGGCGCACGTCTCCTGCATTCCATCAACTTCCACGCGGCCGGTGCCGTGCTCATATCACTACCTGCTGTGGATGGAGCTTGTTCTACTCCATGTGCAAGTGAGGTCCACGTACTGGCACGTCAACAACTTGCTTCTGAGGACCAATGGTTCCGGGAGTCGTTCCATCACTTCTGGGTCCATTGGAGAAGGAAGAAGTGAGGTATCTCCACCTTGAGGCTCTGGTTGAATGTGGACAAGGCTCATGACCGCCTCATCTGTCAAGAGTATGCAAAGAGGTCTGAAATCAGGCGGTTGGAGAAGGAGGTGCTTGGTCTGGAGTCCTGTTTATTGCTTTATTTAAATAGGAGATCAAATTGAGGGACAACTTACACTGAGACTATAAAATGGGAATCAGAGTGCCTCAGTGTGGAGAATGGTCATAATGGAGAAACCAGCTCTAGTGAAGGAGAAAGGTGGGTAATGGGTGAAGCTCATAGTGGAATCAGATGGTGACTGGTGGGAGCTGCTGACAGGTTATTGTCAGAAGCCCTTTTCAGACAGCCCAATGACTGGCTGTAACCAGTATAACACCGGGATCCACTCGATCTTGGGCCAAAATCCCAAAGTCTAATGTCCCTCATGTCTTTTTCTGTGAGAAATGTAGCAATTTCAATGAAGGGAGGAAATTGGACTTGTGCCAGCAGAAGATTCCTTGAATGAACAATTCATGAACATGTTCTGTGACTTTTCTGTGTGAGACAAAAACATGAAATGCAAAAATGGCAGAAGGTCATCGAAAGAATCCTTGAAAGAAGCTAAAAGGAAGATACTTTGTTTGAGCGGAATAAAGCATGTAGATTGCCATGGGAAGGAAGGGCTCCTCTTTTCCGCTCTTGTAGTTCCCTCCCCACTGTGGAGGACCCAGAGATAATACTTACAAGGTGTGTGCAGCAGAGATTGTTATGTGCTTGTGGTTTCTAGCTAATAATCACTGGCCTACAAGTGATTCCAGTCCCATGGTTCACTTGAAATGGTCAAGCCAGCCACTCAGTTGTATCAAACTGTTACCAGTGGTTCAAGAAGGTCCACCACCATCTTCTCAGGTCAACTAGGAATGGACAATAAATCACTTGCCAGTGATACCCATGTCCTGAGAATAAGTAAGAAAAAAAACAGTAGTGTGACAGGAAATCAAGCAAGATAGGTGCATTCCTGATCAGTGTCAAGCCCAGTCTAACTGTGCCCTTTGTATTGGGGCTCATCCTATTCAGACACAAAGCAGTTTATGGCTGGATAGCAGACTATTTCCAAAAGCAAAATACTACAGATGCTGGAAATCTGAAATAAAAACAGAAAATGCTGGAAATAATCAGCAGATCAGGCAGCATCTGTGGAAAGAGAAACAGAGTTAATGTTTCAGGTCGATGACCTTTCATCAGACTATTTCCAGTGGTTAAGGGATCAAGAACAAGGGGCTATAGATGCATGATTAAATGTAAGAGATTTCGAACGAGGCAAGATAAACTTCTTTACACAAGAGTTGTGAGGCTGTGGAATTCGCTTCCAGAGTCAATGGTTGAGGCACAATGTTCTGGTGTGACAAATGGTTCTTATGTTTTTACCCAAGACAGGCCTCAGCCCAGTCAAAGGGTTGGAATTCAAAAGTGCAGAACGTAGCTCAGAAAATAACTATGGTACTGTCGTGAAACATATTCACACAGTCTTCACTTTATTAATTAAATACATGTGTTGAAGTGACAAATTATTAATTCTCTGGGGATTATCGTTGAGCAACTTTCGTGCGATGACACACGAGACCAGCCAAGCACCACTTGTGAGGAACCAGTGACTGTTACTCAATGAAAAACGAAAGTAAATGTTTTCAGGGACGAGGTGCTGCGAACGTGTTTACGGCTCACAGACCTGGTGGACAAAGGCGGAAAATCTTCGATCAGATTGTCGGAAAGTAAGAGGTGAGCCCCAAATATTTTTCATTTCAGGGAAAGGTTTCATTCCCAGTGGGATTGGGCTGTTTTTATTAATGGTGAAAGGTCCCAATTTAATACAAGGCGTTGAACGGGAACCTGCTGGAGATTGTCCAGCGAAACGTTGAAAACTTCATAAAATGTCTCTAATCACCTTAACAGTGTCTCGAACTGGGTCCTTATATCAGTATATAAGGGAACTGTAGGAAGAGGTCATTTTAGACATAAACCGTTAGAGTCAGAGAGAGCGACCAGAGAGAGACACGGAAGTGAAAGGGAGGAATATAATCTTGCGACGGCCATTAAATGAAACCGCGCCCGCTGGGAGTTTACATTTAAAATCAAAGAGTTCAGACCCTGTAGATAGTTGCGCTATCTCCTCTCTTGAAATAAACCTTTAATCCAAGAGGCTCTACTAAAACCACCCTACTATTGAACATCCCCGGATTTTCATTACTCCAGCGGCCGTGCCTTCAGCTGCCTGGGCCCTAAGCTCGGGAATTCCCTTCCTGAACCTCTCCAACTTCCTCTCCTCCTTTCGAGATGTACCTCAAAACCTGCCTCTTCGACCAAGCTTTTGCTCACCTGTCCTAATATCTCCTTATGCTGCCTTCACCTTGGGTTCTCAATTAAAAGGATACTCGTGCTGTTTTAAAAAAACATATTTTCTCTTGTGTGACGAAATAACTGTAATAATCCGTAAAGTCAAGCATCTGAAAGCAGAATTCTATTAATCTGCAAAACTAGGAATGTTTTCACAGAGTTATTGAACTGATTTCATAGTAGAGTTTATTTGGCCATAAAAAGGGGTAAATCTGTGGCGTCAGAGTTTTACATTTCACCAGAAAATTGGTAGAAGTGCCACACAGCCTGTTTAACAATGGTATGTCAATACTGCAGGTATAGCATAAGATTTATGACACATAATAAGAACTGTATCGATTTTCTGTGTATCAGGGATGGTTATTCTGCTAAGATATCACAAAGATGGAAGAAACTCACCTCATTGTGCTTTTACTCCTTGGGATTTTGTTCTCTGTATATGGTAAGAATATTAACATTTATTCATTTAATTATATTTATTGATAATATGCAATGCACAACATAGTATTCTGCTGTGAAGGTGGAAGTGTCTCAAGATTGCAAAGACTAATTATTAAGTAAACATAAACGGTTTCAGAATTTAGCTGTTGCTTGGTCAGGAGTCTTTGCTCATCTATCTGGAGGTTAGAAAGGCAGTTCAGGAGAAACCAGCATCTTAAGATTGTTTTGCAGGTGTAACAAATGCACAAAGTCTGACGTGCTTGCAATGAAGTACCATTTTTAATAATATTACGGGAATTATCATGTTTCAAGGTTTCAGACTGCAAGGAGGGGGAGGGGGGAGATGAGAACATTAGTGTACTATATGTAGAAAATGCTGGTATTGAGCGAAATCTAGCTCTCAACAAAGAGTTAAATCACAGGCCAGCAGGGCTGGTGGGTGTAAATTAGGTTTCAGATAGAGGATCTAAACCATCATCTTTCAGACAACCCAACCAGTCCCCATCCACCACCACCACCCTCCTCCGCCTGGCTGAACTTGTTCTCACATTGAACAACTTCTCCTTTGACTCCACTCTTTTCCTCCAAATTAAAGGTGTTGCTATGGGTACCCGCATGGGTCCTAGCTATGCCTGCCTTTTCGTGGGATGTGTTGAACACTCTTTCTTTGTTCCAGTCCTACTCGGGTCCCCTCCCTCACCTCTTTTTCCAGTACATTGATGACTGTATCAGTGCCGTTTCCTGCTCTTGCCCTGAACTAGACAATTTAATTCACTTTGCCTCTAATTTCCACCCTTCCCTCACCTTCACTTGGTCCATCTCCGACTCTTCCCTTCCCTTCCTCGACTTCTCCGTCTCCATCTCTGGGGATAGGTTATTGACCAACATTCACTACAAGCCCACAGCTACCTGGACTACATTTCCTCCCACCCCGCCTCCTGTAAGGACTCTATTCCATTCTCCCAGTTTCTCCGTTGCATCTGCTTAGACGATGCCACCTTCCACACCAGTGCTTCCGACGTGTCTTCCTTTTTCCTCAACCGAGGATTCCACTCTACCGTGGTTGACACGGCCCTCGACCGTGTCCGTTCTATCTCCTGCACTTCTGCCCTCACCCCTGCCCCTCCCTCCTGGAAACACGATAGGGTTCCCCTTGTCCTCACCTTTCTCCACATTCAACGGATCATCCTCCGCCATTTCCGCCACCTCCAACGTGATCCCACCACCAAACGCATCTTCCCCTCCCCTCCCCTCCCCTTTCAGCATTCCTTAGGGACCGCCCTCTCCGAGACACCCTAGTCTACTTCTCTATCACCCCCAGCACCCCTTCCCCTTCGCCCGGCACCTTCCCGTGCAAGTGCAGGAGATGCAACACCTGCCCTTATACCTCCCCCCTTCCCACTGTCCAGGGCCCCAAACACCCCTTCCAGGTGAAACAGTGATTTACTTGTACTTCTTGCAATCTAGTATACTGTATTCGCTGCTCACGATGCGGTCTCCTCTACATTGGGGAGACCAAATGCAGATTGGGTGACCGCTTTGCGGAACACCTCCGTTCAGTCTGTAAAGGTGACCCCGAGCTTCCGGTCGCCTGTCATTTCAATTCACCGCTCCATTCCCACTCGGACCTCACCGTCTGCGGCCTCTTGCATTGTTCCACGGAAGCTCAGTGTAAGCTCGAGGAACAGCACCTCATCTTCTGATTAGGCACTTTACAGCATTCCGGACTCAATATCGAGTTCAACAATTTCAGATCATAACCTCGGCCCCTATCATATTTTTATATATTTTTTTCCCACACTTTTGGTTTGTGCCTTTTCCTTTTTTTCTCTCCCACATGGCAGCTGTCTCTCACTCTGCCAGCGCATTTCACACTTCACCTAGAGCCATCCTTCGTTTCTTTACCTGTCCTATTACCATCTCGTCTCGCCTTGAATATCTCTTAATGTCTCTTCACCTCTCAGACCTTCCCTTTTGTTCTTTCATCCCCTCCCCCAAACTTACCTTTTAATCTGTTTCATTTCCTGCTTTTTTTCTCAGTTCTGACGAAGGGTTTCGACCCGAATCACTGACTCTGTTTCTCTCTCCACGGATGTTGCCTGGCCTGCTGAGTTTTTCCAGCGTTTTCTGTTGTTTTTTCGGATTTCCAGCATAGCAGTATTTTGCTATCGTATCGAATGAAAGTTAGTTGTTGCTATGGCAATCCTCTTCTATTCATTTGAACTTAGCAGACATCATTGTCAAGTTAACCTGGCGGACTGAATTCTTAAGGGGGAGGGCGAGATGGAGCTACCAATTTGACTAAAATCTAATGCTGGAGTGAAACTTTTAAGAGGAGAGACAGAGGGGAAAAAAAGGCTTTTGGAAACCAGACTGCACAGGCAGTCTGATAGCAAAAAGCTATAATAAGAGGAGATTGCAGGGACAGGAGATTCTGGCCTAGACTGTAGAACAGAATGCAGAGGGACTATTGTGATTAAGTTAAGTAAGACAACTCACTGAAGAGCGCAGCATAGTGCATTCATTATTTATTCATGTGATCACACGGAGATAAGTTCTATCGATTTGAATTAAGTGAATCTGATCACAATTATTGTTCTGTATGTTTGCCTTACTTTGGAATAAAGCAGATAAATACCTTGCCTAGAATTGACTCGGTCTGCTGTCAGATTGAAGAAATGCATATGCGATAGACACAGAGATGTGGTCCATATCGCAAGGAGTTGCATTGTTACCCGCTATTGTATGAATAGTTATAAAACAGTTGAAGTTCATTCCCATAAAATTAAGATGCTTGGACCACTTATGGTAGCGACTGACAGTCTAGAACACAATGTATTATTGTGCTGAAGTATAGGCGTGTGACCCTATAACTCTAATTGCTGTTAAGTAATCATTGGGCAAGGTTCATTAAGGACACTTAATAGTAAGCAAGGCTACTAATTCATAGTTTCTCTGTAATTATGGACATAGTCATGGAAATTGAGCTAAAAATATGACCACTGCTCCCACAAAACAAGTGCAATTTGATTTATTCACTCACTGTAAATCTATGGCCCTGATGATCTATTTGATGTTACGTGGGATAAAACAGTATATCTGCTTATTCACTGTGAGCAATGCCATTGGAGATCTGCTGTTTACATATTTGTTCCACTCTTCTGAAAGTCTTTTCTTATGCCCACATATGTTGTTAATCACGTTCCTGTTCCACTGTCACCAAGTTCCCTTCTCTCCCTCAACTTCACTCACATGTTGTTTAGTCTTCATTTTGCACTTTAATTCTGCACTCTATCTTTCCTAATAACCAATAGCTGAACATAACAAGAGACAACTAAAAGACGTAAGTGTGCATAATATCTCTCCCTGTAACATTAAAGGATTATAGATTAATTTAATAGCTGTACTTTCCCTTTAACTGTGCTTGAGCATATAATCTAGGCTGACACAATGTAAGGAGTCCTACACAGTCAGGGATGCCATCTTTCAGATCAGACATTAACTGAGATCCTGTCTGCCTCAGACCTCATGACACTATTCAGACAAAAGCAGGGCGTTTTCCTGATGTTCTGGCTTACATGTCACTCTCAACTAACATCACCAAAAACAGTTTACCTGGTCATTCATTCATTTTGCTGTTGTTGGAACTTGTTTTCTGCCACGCATGCTTACAGTCGCTGGCTGTTGAGCACTTCAAAAGCAATCCACTGGTTTCAATATCCTGAGAGAACTGGTTGGCGGACAGAAAACCAAGAGTTGGAATAAACAGGTCGTTTTCCGAGTGGCAGGCAGTGACTAGTGGGGTACCGCAAGGATCGGTCCTAGGACCCCAGCTGTTCACAATATATATTAATGATCTGGATGAGGGAATTGGATGTAATATCTCCAAATTTGCAGACGACACAAAGCTGGGTGGGAGGGTAAACTGTGAGGGGGATGTCGTGAAACTCCTGTACGATTTGGACGGGTTGGGTGATTGGGCAGAAACATGGCAAATGCACTATAATGTGGATAAATGTGAGGTTATCCACTTTGGTGGCAAAAACAGGAAGGCAGATTATTATTTGAATGGCAATAGATTGGGAGAAGGGGAAGTGCAAAGAGACCTGGGTGGTGTTGTGCACCAGTCGCTGAAGGTAAGCATGCAGGTGCAGCAGGCGGTTAAGAAGGCAAATGATATGTTGGCCTTCGTAGCAAGAGGGTTCGAGTACAGGAACAAGGATGTCTTGCTACAGTTGTACAGGGCCTTGGTGAGACCGCACCTTGAGTATTGTGTGCAGTTTTGGTCGCCTTACCTGAGGAAGGACGTTCTTGCCATGGAGGGAGTGCAGCGAAGATTCACCAGACTGATACCTGGGATGGCAGGAATGACGTATGAGGAGAGATTGTGTCGATTGGGCTTATACTCACTGGAGTTTAGAAGATTGAGAGGGGATCTCATCGAAACCTATAAAATTCTGTCAGGCCTGGACAGACTAGATGCAGGAAGGATGTTTCTGATGGCCGGGGAGTCCAGAACCAGGGGTCATAGTCAAAGGATAAGGGGTAAGCCATTTAGGACTGAAATGAGGAGGAATTTCTTCACCCAGAGAGCGGTGAACCTGTGGAATTCTCTGCCACAGAGGGCGGTGGAGGCCAGTTCATTAAATATATTCAAGAAAGAGTTGGACATATTTCTTAAGGCTAAAGGGATCTGGGGAGAAGGCAGGGACAGGGTACTGAATTTGGATGATCAGCCATGATCTAATTGAATGGCGGAGCAGGCTCGAAGGGCCGAATGGCCTACTCCTGCTCCTATCTTCTATGTTTCTATGTGATCAGGAGCGATATAAATACAAGTTTGTTCTTCTCCCTTTCTCTCCTAATATACTTAGACATGCACAGAAAATATGAATGAAAAAACTATAGAGAGCTCCCCGATTTAATAATTTGTTTGGTATTAAATTAGAAATATTTATTTATTGAGCTCAGTCTCTTTTCCAAAAAAGATTTTTAAAAACTTTTTCTTCCAACAGCTACATAGAGTAATAGATTTTATGTTCTGTTCAAATTAAGGACATTTATTTATAGTTGTTTAAAAGGGGATTCTAATGACAACACTTATTTTTAAATTTAAGAATTAAGACATTTCCTTAAGTGAAGTAATTTCATCCCCAATAATTCAACAGGTAAATTCAGTGTTACCGGACCAACTCATCCTGTTGTAGCCATTGTGGGTGAAGATGTTCTGTTGGAATGTCAGCTTGTGCCAGATTTATCCGTCAGCAACATGGTGGTGCGATGGCTTAAATCAGACCTTGGTTTAGCAGTACACATGTACAGAAACGGAGAAGATGATACTGCTGCTCAGGATCATGATTACAGGGGAAGGACTGAACTGTTTAAAGATGAACTGACCAAAGGAAACGTTTCTCTTCGAATAAAGAACACACGGGTGTTTGATGAGGGGAAATACATATGTTCAGTTGATGATGGAGCAGATTTTGAAGAAACTGTGATCGAGCTGAAAGTTGGAGGTTAGTGAACACATCTACTACTTACACGCTAATAACATTGGGAAAACAACATGTTTTTTAAACTAATTTTTTGGTCAAAATTCAAGTGCTTTTTTAAAAAAAAATCTTCATTCCCTGTTATTTTTGTGCACTATACATTTCATAAAGAAAATACTTTCAGCACAGACTGGTTCAATAAGAGTATTCAAAAGGACAGAAACTGAGGGATCTTCGAATTAAGGGCATTTGTTTCTAATTATTTAATTAAGGAGAACTACTAAATCCAGTCAAATTGAAGATATTCATTAAGTTAAAGTACAGGAAACTTTCTGGTATCCGGCACGGACGGGACTGACCTGGTGCTGGTCCATCAACAATGCCGGATAACCGAACGCTATAGTAAAAGATACGGAGCTCAGAGCTCCGTATAAAGCAACAAACCCTGTTGCTCACAGCTTCAAAACAATCGGCACAAGTTGCAAGCGTCTCTGTAGCTTAGAAACAGCTTCAGCTACATGCTTGCACAGCCACAAATGGAGTAAAAAAAGTAACTAAAAGTAAAAAAAGTTATCTGAACTGACTCCTGAATTTTGCCGGTGGATAGAGCGTTCCAGTTATTTTGTGGCCGGTTAATCGAAAGTTTCCTGTAATTTCATCACACAGAATTCACGACCATCATTACTGGTTTTATCCTAGCGTATGCTATCATTATCCAAGAAAATGAGGAATTAGAAAGCAAGTTAGGTTAGCTGCATTCAGTGTTGTCTTTGAATGTGGTTTATCCTCCATATACTTAATCTTCATATTCTGCTCATGGCTGTTTCACTTGTTTTTAATCTTTAAAAATAAGTATTGTGGTATACCCTACAGGCTGACTAATGAAAGAATCAGAGAGTAAATGTCTTCTTTTGAGCTTGTTTTAAGGTTCTTTGTAATCCAAGATTAAATGAAAAAGGGAATAACTTTATCAATACACCTTTGCGCTTTGCTGGTTGGAAAGGCTCTTCATCAGACACTGAATGAATGGTGGTTGTATAGTGGTTTTAGCCATTCAGTCAGTGGTGATGTTGGCGGCATTTAAACATTTGACATGACCATGATCATCGTCGGCCTAAATATCCACGGCAGCAGGCAACACCAGTGCAGCTTTCAGAGTTCCTCAGTCCTGAAAGAAGTACTTGGTATGTTCCCTGCAAGAAACTCACACTGCTAGAGGAGATAAGCTCAATTGGATCCTGCAGTGAGTGTACTTGAGCCTCCTGATCACAAATTGCAGTGCGGTGGCTAACTGGTTGGCCCCATTTTTAGAGATATTGGTCACCAAGGAGGTAGTGAAAAGTCTCTTGCTTCATCTTAGCTTCCTTCACGGTGACCTGCCGCTTCACCCGTTGAACTTGCGTCCCGTGTGATGGCACAGAGGGAGTGCATTTCTTTACCAGGTGTTCACCTATTTCAATACCATTGATGCTGGCAAATCCATGCTCCTTGACTGGGTTTTCAACTGCACAAATCCTGGTCTTGATAGGCCTGTATCATTGGTGGAAAGGTTTAGACACCCAATTAAGTTTTTCACATCTGAAGTTATCACCATCCTAACTCCAGCCCCTTCATGTAAATTAGTGCTGGAGCCAGTTGGAGCAGTCAGTTGAGAATCATTACATTTCTTGAGTGTTTGCTTCCTGCACGCTGTCTTCTGGGATGCACCCAGTGCCATCCATGAACAATCTTAGCCTCCCTCCCCACCTGGTGTAGATGACGTTTGCTCTGTTTTGTACTGTGGTGGAGTTAATGTATTTCTGTTTTTACAACTCATCCTTGGAAGACTGTGTTTCCAGGATTTGTTTTATTGGTTCTAGACCAACTGGAAGAGGAAGAAGTGAGCTTCCCCATCTGGTCTTCCTCTTCTTCCTGCCCTGCCTTTTTTACATTGCAAAATTGTGATTGGATGGGGGCATGCATCTCCTTTCTATTCTGACATCATTGAAGAGGTGGGATTGGTAGGAAGATATCCTTCAGTAGAAATTCTGCTAGTTCCGTTTTTCCTGTAGCAGGGGAAAATATGCCTACATGAAGCAGGTAGGTTTACTATACCAAAATGGAGTTGGCTTAATACTTTTCCGATTAATTACCATTAGGAAAATTGCTGCAGCTAAATGGTTACTCTTAAAACTGTCTTTAGCCTAATTGCTTGAGGGGGTGGCAAGATGTTGCCCAAAATTCCTGCCTCTTCCCCCGGGCAGATGCCCAAGGACTGTTGTGAATGGTGCGGTGCCTGTCTCCTTTATGTAAAGGACTCCTTCCCCTGGATTTGGGGTGAGGTCAATACCAGGTCATTCTGGTGGTTAGAAGTCCTGACCCACCATATTCTGGCAATGGAGTGAGGCTCCAGGAATTTCAGGGCCCATGTTTTTAAATGGAAGTGTTCACCTAGGGTTTATTGTAGATTTACCTACAAATCCATCAGCCCAATGCTTGGCTGTGGGGAAAAGACAATAAGGGTTCCATTTGCAGTAGGATAGAGTACAAGTCAAAGAGGTTATATTGCTGCTATATAAGACACTGGTTCGATCTCATTTGGAGTACTGTATGCAGTTCTGGTCATCCAACCATTGGAGGATATTAATCCCATAGAGGATATTGAGGCAAGCAGCAAAGATGATTCCACCAATTCAGTTGTGAGGTAAGGTTAAGGAAGTGAGAATTTTTCTTTTTACAGAACAGCAGTTATGTTGACCTCCCCGTTTGTCCTTCAAATGCCTTTTCACTTGGCTAACAGAAATATATTGGGGAGATTTCCCAATTTGGCATTCCTGGCAGATGCCTTGAGTGCGTACTGGGAAATAGCACCCCAGCCCGGCTTCATCCAGCAACACTAGTGGACAAAAAATCAGTGGCTGGGCATGTGCAATTTCCTGATAACGTAAGAAATAGGAGCAAGAGTAAGCCTATGGCCCTTCGAGCCAGCTCTGCCATTCAATAAGATCATGGCTGATCTTTTACCTTAACTCCATGTTCCTGTCCGATCCCCATATCCCTTGATTCCCTTAGTGTCCAAAAATCTATCTCGGCCATGGATATACTGAACGACTGAGCATCTACAGCCCTTTGGGGTAGAGAATTCCAAAGATTCACAACCCTCTGAGTGAAGACATTTCTCATCTCCGTCCTAAATGACCGCCCCCTTATCCTAAAACTATGCCCCCTCGTTCTAGACACTCCAGCCAGGGGAAACAGCCTCTCGGCATCTACCTTGTCAAGCCTTCTGAGCATTTTATACATTTTAATGAGATCACCTCTCATTCTTCTAAACTCCAGAGAATATAGGCCCATTCTACTCAATCTTCCTTCATAGGACAGCCCTCTCATCCCAGGAATCAATCTAGTGAACCTTTGTTGCACCGCCTCAAAGACAAGTATATCCTTCCTTGGGTAAGGAGGCCAAAACTGTTCACAGTACTCCGGGTGTGGTCTCAACAAAGCCCAATATAATTGCAGCAAGACTTCCTCACTCTGATACTCCATCCCCCTTGCAATAAAGACCAACATACCATGTGCCTTCCTAATTGCTTGCTGTATCTGCATGTGTGCGCTGGGTATCTTCAGTGCCGAAGCAGAACATCTGAGTACACAGCACTTCCTGCATATTTCCTGATTTTCAAGAATGGCCTGCTCTGTATGTCCAGAGTTTCCATTTTCAATTCAGATTTTTCCAGCTTTTGCAGTTTTTTTTAAATTTCAGAAATAACTTAATTGAAGTATTCAAGATTGTGAAACGTATTGACAAAATTGATCCCGGGGACACTCATTTAAAAATAGGAAGCTGGGAATAAAAAGGGAAAATTCAAAAGAACTCTTTTTGTAATAAACTTGTGAGATATTTTTCCAGGAATGGCAAATGAAGTTTTTCTGGAGAAAGAAAAGACAAAAAAGGACAGACTTGTTAGGTCCAATTAATTTTTTCCTGCTCCTTTTGAAACGTTTTGTTCTTTTCTTACTGAATCCACTCTCTTATCAATACTCCTTTTTTGAAAGTTATTTTTCCTTTTAAATTTCCCTGAATAGGGCCTTCACATGCTCTCTGCTGCCAGGTATATTTACGATTAATTTGTCAGTCATACATACTTTTTCTCACCAATCTTTGCCTACAATCGTTTCTCCTCTTGCCGCCCTTCCTGAAGGCATTGATTCCCAGCTGGGCTACAATTCCATGGGTACCTGGTGCCCTCTGGTACCGCATCCAAGTGGTCATAACTTAGTCTACAACTGATATCTCATTTACATTCATTAATCACCTCTGACAAGAACATATTTTGAGAAGAATTTTTGTTCATATCCTATTGGAGTCACATCACAGAAATATCCTGATCATATTATCACTCAATAACAGTAAATTAATATTTCCCATGGGTTAAAGGAAGCCTTGTTAATAATAAATGTTATTTCTAAATATGTTTGTTGATCTTTGTAGGTTTGGGACGTGAGCACTGGATCCAGATAGAGGGATACAGTAAAAATGGAATTCAGCTTGTGTGTGAATCTAATGGATGGTACCCTGAGCCAGAGATACTGTGGACTGGTGGAGATGGACAGAACTTAACAGCACCGTCTGAAATAAGTTACCACCAGGACTCTAAAGGTCTTGTAACTGTCCAGAGCAACGTGGCTGTAACAAGAGATTCAACAAACAGGTTCAAGTGTCTCATACAGAACAAACTGTTGAAAAAAGAACAAGAAGCAACTATTCAGATATCAGGTCTGTAAATTATAAAATGAAGTTAATTAAAGAGAATAGCGAATGATTTGCAATTTCAATTCTGCCATACATCAAACCGGGTCTGATGGTAAACTAACTGCGTTCCAAGATAGGAACATAGAAGATAGGAGTAGGCCATTCGGCCCTTCGAGCCTGCTCCGCCATTCAATGAGATCATGGCTGATCATCCAAATTCAGTACCCTGTCCCTGCCTTCTCCCCATATCCCTTGATCCCTTTAGCCTTAAGAAATATATCCAACTCTTTCTTGAATATATTTAATGAACTGGCCCCCACCGCCCTCTGTGGCAGAGAATTCCACAGGTTCACCACTCTCTGGGTGAAGAAATTCCTCCTCATTTCAGTCCTAAATGTCCTACCCCTTATCCTTAGACTATGACCCCTGGTTCTGGACTCCCCGGCCATCAGAAACATCCTTCCTGCATCTAGTCTGTCCAGGCCTGACAGAATTTTATAGGTTTCGATAAGATTCCCTCTCAATCTTCGAAACTCCAGTGAGTATAAGCCCAATCGACACAATCTCTCCTCATATGTCATTCCTGCCATCCCAGGTATCAGCCCGGTGAATCTTCGCTGCACTCCTTCCATGGCAAGAACGTCCTTCCTCAGGTAAGGCGACCAAAACTGCACACAATACTCAAGGTGCGGTCTCACCAAGGCCCTGTACAACTGTAGCAAGACATCCTTGTTCCTGTACTCGAACCCTCTTGCTACGAAGGCCAACATACCATTTGCCTTCTTAATGCTTACCTTCAGCGACTGGTGCACAAGAACACCCAGGTCTCTTTGCACTTCCCCTTCTCCCAATCTATTGCCATTCAAATAATAATCTGCCTTCCTGTTTTTGCCACCAAAGTGGATAACCTCACATTTATCCACATTATAGTGCATTTGCCATGTTTCTGCCCAATCACACAACCTGTCCAAATCGTATTGGAGTTTCACGACATCCTCCTCACAGCTTACCCTCCCACCCAGCTTTGTGTCGTCTGCAAATTTGGAGATATTACATCCAATTCCCTCGTCCAGATCATTAATAGATATTGTGAACAGCTGGGGTCCTAGGACCGATCCTTGCGGTACCCCACTAGTCACTGCCTGCCACTCGGAAAACGACCTGTTTATTCCAACTCTTTGCTTTCTGTCCGCCAACCAGTTCTCTATCCAAGTCAATACCTTGCCCCCAATCCCATGTGCCTTAATTTTGCACGCTAATCTCTTATGTGGGACCTTATCAAAAGCCTTCTGAAAGTCCAAATACACCACATCCACTGGTTCTCCCTTATCTATTTTACCAGTTACATCCTCAAAAAATTCCAGTAGATTAGTCAAGCATGATTTACCTTTTGTAAATCCATGT
Source organism: Somniosus microcephalus (assembly GCF_052327205.1). Taxonomy (NCBI): domain Eukaryota; kingdom Metazoa; phylum Chordata; class Chondrichthyes; order Squaliformes; family Somniosidae; genus Somniosus; species Somniosus microcephalus. The sequence continues at coordinate 152,379,868 of NW_028225179.1, forward strand.
TGACTTTGTCCGATCCTGTCACTGCTTTCCAAGTGCTCTGCTATTACATCTTTTATAATAGACTCTAGCATTTTCCCCACTACCGATGTCAGGCTTACCGGTCTATAATTCCCCGCTTTTTCTCTACCACCTTTTTTGAATAGTGGGGTAACATTAGCTACCCTCCAATCCATGGGTACTGTTCCAGAGTCTATTGAGTTCTGGAAGATGACCAGCAATGCATCTACTATTTCTAGGGCCACTTCCTCAAGTACCCTGGGATGTAGATTATCAGGCCCTGGGGATTTATCGGCCTTCAGTCCCATCAATTTTCCTAACACCATTTCCCTACAAATACTGATTTCTTTCAGTTCCACCCTTTCATCAGACCCTATGTTCCCTGGCATCTCTGGGAGGTTATTTGTGTCCTCCTTTGTGAAGACAGAACCAAAATATGTATTTAGTTGGTCTGCCATTTCTTTGTTTCCCATTATAAATTCCCCTGATTCTGACTGCAAGGGACGTACACTTGACTTCACCAATCTTTTTCTCTTCACATATCTATAAAAGCTTTTACAGTCAGTTTTTATGTTCCCTGCAAGCTTACTCTCATATTCTATTTTCCCCTTCTTAATTAACCCCTTTGTCCTCCTTTGTTGAATCCTAAACTGCTCCCAATCCTCAGGATTATTGCTTTTGCTGGCCAATTTATATGTCCTCCCCTTGGATCTTATGCTATCCCTAATTTCCCTTGTTAGCCACGGTTGAGTCACCTTTTTTGTTTTATTTTTATGCCAAACTGGGATGAACAAATTCTGTAGCTCATCCATTCGGTCTTTGAATGTTTGCCATTGCCTATCCACCGTCAACCCTTTGAGTGCCATTCCTCATTCAATCCTACCCAACTCGCTCCTCAGACCATCGTAGTTTCCTTTATTTAAATTGAGGACCCTTGCCTCTGAGTCAACTACTTCATTCTCCATCTTAATGAAGAATTCGATCATATTATGATCGCTCTGACCCAAGGGGCCTCGTACAACAAGATTGCTAATTAATCCTTTGTCGTTACATAATACCCAGTCTAAGATGGCCTGATCTCTGGTTGGTTCCTCGACATATTGGTCCAGGAAACCATCCCGTAAACACTCCAGGAATTCCTCCTCCACAGTATTGTTACTAATTTGGTTGGCCCAATCTATATGTAGATTAAAGTCACCCATGATGACTGCTGTGCCCTTATTGCACGCTTCTTTAATTTCCCTTTTAATGCCATCCCCAACCTCCGCCTTACTGTTTGGAGGTCTATATACCACTCCCACTAATGTTTTTTTCCCCTTAGTATTTCTCAATTCTACCCATACAGATTCCACATCATCAGAGCTAATATCCTTCATTACAATTGTATTAATCCCTTCTTTAACCAGTAATGCTACCCCACCTCCCTTTCCTTTTTGCCTATCTTTCCTGAATATCGAATACCCCTGGATGTTGAGATCCCAGTCTTGGCCATCCTTGAGCCACGTTTCCGTAATCCCAACCAAATCATATTCGTTTACCTTTATTTGCGCAGCCAATTCGTCCACCTTATTACAAATGCTCCTCGCATTAAGACAAGCCTTCAGGCTTGTTTTTTTAACGCTCTTAGACCTATTAGAATTATTATTTACTGTGGCCACGTTTGATTTAAACCGTTGATTTCTCTGACTGCCACTTTTGTTTTTCTCCTTCCTATCTTTTGCTTTTATCCCTGTTGCCCTTTCCTCTGTCTCCCTGCTCAGGTTCCCAACCCCCTGCCATTTTAGTTTAAACCCCCCCGAACGGTGCTAGCAAACCTCCCCACAAGGATATTTGTCCCGTTCTGGTTCAGGTGCAACCCATCCGACTTGTACAAGTCCCACCTTCCCCAGAAGCAGGCCCAGTGATCCAGGAAACTAAAGCCCTCCCTCCTGCACCAACTCTTTAGCCACGCATTCATCTGCTCTATCCTCCTATTCTCATGTTACAGTTATTGTGGGAACAGTCTTTGGTATTAATTGCACTTGATGATTGATTTACCCCAGTATATTTTTGTAAACAAGTTGGTCCTGAAATTCCTGGTTATTGGTTCACTGCCGAAAATGTGGCCTGGTGGGACTTACTGACGTAGACTATTCCATATCCCAGGACTGGAATCATTTACATAAAGGTGTAAGCGGGGGCTTCTTTTAACTGGTTTATGGTAATTTAGCTGGCCAGCAGCCTTTGCCTCTGAGCTCTGACCAATTCCCAAACAGCAGTTTCGAATCGCTACCCCTCCTTCAGTTCTGAGTGGAGGAACGTATAATTAATGATATTAAAATGGACAAGTGGTTTGGATGAGAGAAAAATCAAGTTTTATTACCTAAAACTACAATCAAAGGAATAAACTATACCACATGAACACAGTAATTGCAGTAAAAGTGTATAACAAGGGGGTACAGACGGCAAAAACGAGGGATACAATGACTACAATGTTACTTAAACAATCTTAGCAATTACCCTCAAATCACCACCCCAAACTCCTGCTGGGTTGTCTTGTTGAGGAGTCAGAACACCCTGCTCACCTGTGGTCCAGCGAAGTAAAAAGAGAGAGAGAGAGATAGCTTCTCAGCAGCTATCTTTATACCTGGTGAGCTCCTGCCGTTCTGCCCTGCAAGGGCTGTGTGCAAAAGTCCCCGCACAAAGGGTCCAATACACAAGAGAAAGCTGTGATTGGCTAACTCAGAGTGGTTGGACTGGGTTAATGTGTCTTCCGGAGCTCCCTGGGCTGAAACAAAAGGGAAATACAACTGCTTTATTGTCCAGAATGCTAGGTGATTTAGACCCGTTCAATTCTTAAACGGATCCCATTCAAGATACAAAAGTCTCTTCTGCAGTTTAGATGTATCCACTCGATATACAAACAAATGCTAATAGCATTCAATTGCTTTGTAAACAAAGCATTGTCCTGTGGTAACATTTTGTCTCCATTGAACCTTACTTCCAGACACAGAAAGCTGCATTCCAAGCCCCTTTGTCTTCGGCCATGTGGTATGACAGCCATTTTTATCCCATGAAATTTAAAAGCACAACGCCCAGGGATTCTTTAATCAAAAAAATTAATCTTCAGAACTGTAAATTATTGCGACTTCTTACAAAGTGGGTGGGCAATTGTGCCATTTGCCGTGCTTCCTGGGTCTATCCCACCAGGACCAGAAATAGCCAAGTGGGGTGGACTGTTACAGCCAAAGACAGAATTATTTTTTAAAAACTTTGCCCCCATGGAAGTGATGTTGTTTATTTTCTTGTGAGTTCTTCCCAAGTACCTCTGGCTTCTGGAGATTATAATCTTAACTTACTGTTACATGTTGGTGCTTAAAGCAGGCTTTGTTTATTTGTTCCAGCAACAGATTAAATATTGATCATCTTTCTTTTTCTCCAACAGGGCTGTTTAAAAACACTGCACTTTTTACCTTTCTAATTTATATTCTTCATTTTATGTATTTTATTTGCAAAATTCTCCTCTTCAGTGTTCACTTGTGTTGCATTTGTTTCTGTCGGTATGTATCTGAAATTTTTCTTTTCTTTCTTGCTCTGTAAAGATGCTGTAATCTTCATTACACTGTAGGGTTAAGTAGGACAGGAGAGATTTTCTGCTCCTGGTCATAAGCACATGCTGAGCATGGGTGGAAGTGGAAAGTCAGGTGCAGAGGCCAAGCGCTTGAAATGTACTGTGAGCAGCAACCTGATGCTGGGGGAGTGAGAGGCTCGCTTCACTCGAGTGCACAAGCTGCACTGGAGCTTTAAAAATGAAGGTGGTGCTTCCCTGTCCACCATCTTAAACATTCACTCCCTCCGCCACCGGCGTACCGTGGCTGCAGGGTGTACCATCTACAAGATGCACTGCAGCAACTCGCCAAGACTTCTTCGGCAGCACCTCCCAAACCCACGACCTCTACCACCAAGGGCAGCAGGCGCATGAGAACACCATCACCTCTAAATTCCCCTCCAAGTCACACACCATCCTGACTTGGAAATATAACGCCGTTACTTCATCGTCGCTGGGTCAAAATCCTGGAACTCACTCCCTAACAGCACTGTGGGAGTGTCTTCACCACACGGACTGCAGTGGTTCAAGACGGAGGCTCACCACCACCTTCTCGAGGGCAATTAGGGATGGGGAATAAATGCTGGCTTTGCCAGCGACGCCACATCCCAGGAACGAATATATATTTAAAAAAATCACTGCAGTTCTTTGTAGCTGTTTGCTAAAACTGAGTGGCTTGCTAGGCCATTTTAGAGGGCAGTTAAAAGTCAACCTGTTGGTGTAGAACTGGAGTCACATATACATAAGAACATAAGAAATAGGAGCAGGAGTAGGCCAATCGGCCCCTCGAGCCTGCTCCGCCATTCAATAAGATCATGGCTGATCTGATCCTAACCGCCAATCTACTATCACAGAACCATCTCCTGAATCTAACAGAATTCGACACACGAAATAGGAGCAGGATCAGGCTACACGGCCCCGCTCCGCTACCCACAGGGCCATGACCGATCCGAACCTAGACTCATGTCCAAATTCCTGCCCGCTCCCCATAACCCTTAATTCCCTTTACTTCTAGGAAACTGTCTATTTCTGTTTTAAATTTATGTAATGATGTAGCTTCTACAGCTTTTTGGGGCAGCATATTCCATGGACCTACCACCCTCTGAGTGAAGTAGTTCCTCCTCATCTCAGTTTTGAAAGAGCAGCCCCTTATTCTAAGACTATGCCCCCTAGTTCTAGTTTCACCCATCATCGGGAACATCCTCCCCGCATCCACCCGATCCAACCCCTTCACAATCTTATATGTTTCAATAAGATCGCCTCTCATTCTTCTGAACTCCAATGAGTAGAGTCCCAATCTACTCAACCTCTCCTCGTATGTCCGTCCCCTCATCCCCGGGATTAACCGAGTGAACCTTCTTTGTACTGACTCGAGAGCAAGTATGTCTTTTCTTAAGTATGGACACCAAAACTGTATGCAGTATTCCAGGTGCAGTCTCACCAATACCTTGTACAACTGAAGGAATACCTCCCTATTTTTATATTCTATCCCCCTAGCAATGAACACCAACATTCCATTGGCCTTCTTAATCACTTGCTGCACCTGCATACTAACCTTTTGAGTTTCGTGCACCAGGACCCCCAGATCCCTTTGTACTTCAGTACTTTCCAGTTTCTTGCCATTAAGATAATAACTTGCTCCACGATTTTTCCTGCCAAAGTGCATAACCTCACACTTTCCAGTATTGTATTCCATCTGCCAAATCTCTGCCCACTTACTTAGCCTGTCTATGTCCCCTTGCAGGTTTTTTATGTCCTCCTCACTCACTACTTTCCCTCCCATCTTAGCATCATCTGCAAACTTTGATATGTTACACTCGGTCCCCTCCTCCAAATCGTTAATATAGATTGTAAAGAGTTGGGGACCCAGCACTGACCCCTGTGGAACACCACTAGTTACTGATTGCCAGTCCGAGAATAAACCATTTATCCCAACTCTCTGCCTTCTGTTAGATAGCCAATCCTCTATCCATGCCAGAATATTACCCCCAATCCTGTGATTTTTTATCTTAAGCAATAATCTTTTGTGTGGCACCTTGTCAAATGCCTTTTGGAAGTCTAAATACACTACGTCCACTGGTTCCCCTTTATCGACCCTATATGTTACTTCCTCAAAGAACTCCAGCAAATTTGTCAAACATGACTTCCCCTTCATAAAACCATGCTGACTTTGTCCTATTAAATTATGATTATCCAAATGTCCTGTTACTGTCTCCTTAATAATGGACTCCAATATTTTACCTACCACAGATGTTAGGCTAACCGGTCTATAGATTCCAGCCTTCTGTCTACTGCCCTTTTTAAATAAGGGCGTCACATTAGCAGTTTTCCAGTGTGCCGGGACCTTTGCTGAGTCCAGGGAGTTTTGGAAAATTATTACCAATGCATCCACAACCCCTACCGCCACTTCCCTCAAGACCCTAGGATGTAAGCCATCAGGTCCAGGTGATGTATCCGCCTTGAGTCCCATTATTTTACCGAGTACCACTTCCTTAGTGATTTTGATCGTGTTTAGCTCCTCCCCCCCCCATAGCCCCCTGTTTGTCCAGTGTTGGGATATTCTTAGTGTCTTCTACTGTAAAGGCTGATACAAAATATTCATTCAGTGTTTTTGCCATCTCCATATTTCCCACCATTAATTTCCCGGTCTCATCCTCTAAGGGACCAACATTTACTTTAGCCACCCTTTTTACTTTTTATATAATTATAAAAACTCTTACTATCTGTTTTTATATTTTTTGCTAATTTACTTTCATAATCTATCTTCCCTTTCTTAATCAATCTTTTTGTTATTTTTTGCTGTCTTTTAAAGTTTTCCCAATCCTCTATCCTCCCACTAGATTTGGCTACCTTATATGCCCTTGTTTTTAGTCGAATACTATCCTTAATTTCTTTACTTAGCCACGGATGGCTGTCTTTTCTTTTACACCCTTTTCTTCTCAGTGGAATATTTTTATTTTGGAAGTTGTAAAATAACTCCTTAAATGTACACCACTGATCATGTATCGTCTTACCCTTTAATCTATTTTCCCAATCCACTCTACTCAATTCCGCTCTCATACCTTCATAGTCTCCTTTATTCAAGCTTAGCACGCTTGTTTGAGATCCAACCTTCTCACCCTCTAATTGAATATGGAATTCAACCATGTTATGGTCACTCATTCCAAGGGGATCCTTTACTAGGACATTTTAAATTAATCCTGTCTCGTTACACAGGACCAGATCTAAGGTTGCTTGCCCCCTGGTCGGTTCAGTTACATACTGCTCAAGAAACCCATCCCTAATACACTCAATGAACTCATCCTCAAGGCAGCCCTGCCCAATTTGATTTGTCCAATTAATATGATAGTTAAAATCCCCCATAATTATAGATGCTCCCTTATTACAAGCCTCAACTATTTCCTGATTGATACTCCGTCCAACAGAGTTGCAACTGTTCGGCCAGATCAAGATGGCAGGTTTCCTTCCCTAAAGGACATTAGTGAAATAATTGGGTTTTTATGACAATCTGACTGCTTCATGGCCACTTTTACTGTTTGAAAAAAAATGAAATGAAATTTTACCGTAAAATGAACTGAATTCAAATTCTCAGTGGGATTTGAACACATTTCACAATAAAATTGAAGTTTAGTCAATTAATTTTTTTTTGTATGCTTTAATATTTTCATTTAAAGTTACTGTTTGAAGGCCTCAGCTGTCAAAATCCTAGTGGGCAGTGGAATTCTCTACCCCAGAGGACTGTGGAGGCTCATAGAGTCATAGAGTAATACAGCACGGATAGAGGCCCTTCGGCCCATCGTGTCCATGCCGGCCATCAAGCCCTGTCTAATCTAATCCCATATTCCAGCATTTGGCCCATAGCCTTGTATGCTATGGCATTTCAAATGCTCATCCAAATGCTTCTTAAATGTTGTGAGGGTTTCTGCCTCCACAACCCTTTCAGGCAGTGAGTTCCAGACTCCAACCACCCTCTGGGTGAAAAAGTTCTTTCTCAAATCCCCTCTAAACCTCCCGCCCTTTACCTTGAATCTATGCCCCCTAGTTATTGACCCCTCTACTAAGGGGAAAAGCTCCTCAGCATCCATCCTATCTATGCCCCTCACAATTTTGTACACCTCAATCATGTCCCCCCTCAGCCTCCTCTGCTCCAAGGAAAACAAACCCAATCTGCCCAGTCTCTCTTCATAGCTGAAGCGCTCCAGCCCTGGTAACATCCTGGTGAACCTCCTCTGCACCCTCTCTAACGCGATCACATCTTTCCTGTAGTGTGGCGACCAGAACTGCACACAGTATTCCAGCTGTGGCCTAACCAGTGTTTTATACAGCTCCATCATAACCTCCTTGCTCTTATATTCTATGCCTCGGCTAATGAAGGCAAGTATCCCATATGCCTTTTTTACCACCTTATCCACCTGTTCCGCCGCCTTCAGGGATCTGTGTACCTGCACACCCAGATCCCTCTGACCCTCCGTCTTGCCTAGGGTCTTTCCCTTCATTGTGTATTCCCTTGCCTTGTTAGACCCCCCAAAGTGCATCACCTCGCACTTTTCCGGGTTAAATTCCATTTGCCACTGTTCCGCCCATCTGACCAACCCATCTATATCGTTCTGCAGACTGAGGCTACCCTCCTCGCTATTTACCACCCTACCAATTTTAGTATCATCCGCGAATTTACTGATCATACCCTTTACATTCATATCCAAGTCATTAATGTAGACCACAAACAGCAAGGGACCCAGCACCGATCCCTGTGGTACCCCACTGGCCACAGGCTTCCAGTCACAAAAACAACCTTCGACCATCACCCTCTGCCTTCTGCCACTAAGCCAGTTTTGTATCCAATGTGCCAAGGCACCCTGGATTCCATGGGCTCTTACCTTCTTGACCAGTCTCCTGTGCGGGACTTTATCGAAGGCCTTACTGAAATCCATGTATACCACATCCACTGCGTTACCCTCATCCACACACCTAGTCACCCCCTCAAAAAATTCAATCAAATTAGTCAGACATGATCTTCCCTTGACAAAGCCATGTTGACTATCCCTGATTAATCCTTGCCTCTCCAAGTGGAGACAAATTTTGTCCCTCAGGATTTTTTCCAGTAATTTTCCTACCACTGATGTTAGGCTCACTGGCCTGTAGTTCCCCGGTTTTTCCCTACTACCCTTCTTGAATAATGGTACTACATTAGCGGTTCTCCAGTCCTCTGGCACATCCCCTGTGGCCAGAGAGGTCCTGAATATATGTGTTAGAGCCCCCGCAATCTCCTCCTTTGCCTCACACAGCAGCCTGGGGTACATTTCATCCGGGCCTGGGGATTTATCCATTTTTAGGCCAGCTAAAACCGCCAATACCTCCTCCCTCTCGATGTTAATATGTTCGAGCATATCACAGTCCCCCCGCCCTATTTCTATGTCTACATCGTCCTTCTCCATAGTGAAAACAGATGCAAAAAATTCATTTAGAACCCCTCCTACATCTTCCGGCTCCACACACAGATTGCCACTTTTGTCCCTAATGGGCCCTATTTTTTCCCTAGTTATCCTTTTACCCTTAATATACTTATAAAACATCTTCGGATTTTCCTTTATTTTGCTCGCCAGTGTTATTTCATGGCCCCTCCTTGATCTCCTAATTTCTTTTTTAAGTATCCCCCTGCACCTTTTGTACTCCTCTAGGGCTTCCTCCGTCTTTAGCCTTTTGTATCTACCAAAAGCCCTCCTTTTTTTCCTAATCCATTCCCGTATATCCCCTGACATCCACGGTTCCCTGTGGTTTTTGGAACCACTCTTGACCTTTATGGGAACATGTTGCCCTTGTATGATCTCAATCTCCCTTCTGAAAGCCTCCCATTGCTCCGATGCGGATTTTCCTACAAGTAGCTGATCCCAGTCCATTTTGGCCAGATCCTGCCTTATCCTATTAAAATCGGCCTTCCCCCTCAGTCGTCGAGTATATTCAAGACAGAGATCGATAGATTTTTGGATATTAAGGGAACCAAGGGATATGGGGATAGTGCAGGAAAGTGGAGATGAGGTAGAAGATCAGCCATGATCTTGAATGGTGGAGCAGGCTGGAGGGGCTGACTGGCCTACTCCTGCTCTTATTTCTAGTGTTCTTGTGAAGTAGAGTTTAACTCTGGGCAGGTTTAAAACAGTTGGAAACTCACCTGCTGCTGCAGAAATCAGGCCAGGGCTATTTTAACTCCCGGACCTCATTAATATGCTACCAGTCCACTTCCTGCCTGGAATGGTCAGGAAGCGGCAGCCGGCCTGTGGAAAATTGGACAACCTACGGCTGCCCACCTGCAGGCAGGTAGGTGTGGGGAAAGGGTGGAGGTCAGGGAGTCTGGGGTAGGGGGACCTAAACTTTCCTTGTGGGACCTGGAGGAGCATACCTGCTCCTCCCAGCCCCACAAAGATAAGTGAATAACTTGCCTTTCAAGGCCTCTTCACATCCCTGTCCTCTTCTGACTTGGCTCAGCTTGGCCAGGTGCAATAGTGCTATTGGACCCTGATCCGCATTTTTAAAGAAGGGCCCCGCCAGCTTTGGGCGGGTGGATTAGTCTCACATTAAGAAGCTGGTGCAAAAATGGTGGTTGGTGGGATCGGAGGGGCTCGAGAACAGGTAAGTAACCTGGGCGGTTTGAACTGCCCACTCACCCGGCGGAAACCGTAGTCTTTAACCTGGGGGCCAGAAACGTTGAACTGTTTTGCTAATATTGGGCATTTGAAAAGAATGATTTCTGTGAAATATGTTACAGCTAATATTATCTAACTCGGTGACATTTATTTTGCAGACGATTTCTTCCCGACTGTCTCAGGCTGGCTGGTGTTTCTATCTGTGCTCCTCTGTCTTCTAATAGTAACTTTTGCTACGGGGATCTTTCGGACTGTGAAACAACATAGATGCATCAAAGGTACGGTCTCAGTCTAAAGTGACAATGGAGAATATAGATTCAGGATTCAACAGAAATGTGGAAAGAGAACCAGGTTTTTTTATTCTCACGTTAAATTTGGAAGAAAAAATAACATAGAAGGAAAAAGATTTGCAGGGCTGTGGGGAAAGGGCGGGGGAGTGGGACTCGCTGAGGTGCTCTTGCAGAGAGCCGGCACAGACTCGATGGGCCGAGTGGCCTCTATCTGTGCTGGAACCATTCTATGATTCTAAGTGAAATATATGCAAATACTTACATTTCCACTTGTCGGCTGACTGGAAGACTCTTCAATATTTATTAAAAATAAATCTTTCATACAGTTAGGTTTGTGCAGTTAAGCTGCCCATTGAATAATTGTGATTATTCATGTGCTACAGGAAATGTGCCTTTTAACATTTCCTTCAGCAAGTTGTGAGAAAGGATAATTCAGAATCAGACTTAAATGTAGAAAACAAACCAGAAAAAATCTGGAAATACTAAGTGGGTGAGGCAGCATCTATGCAGAAAACAGAAGTCCCGTCAACATGTCAGGTTTCATTCCTGCTAACTTATTTTTTTCCCCTTCAGTGTTATTACCTTCCAATGAAGGGCACACACCCTCTATTTCCTTTCTGATGTATGACACGATGGGTCGAATGGCCTCCTTCTGTGCCGTAAAGTTCCATGATTCTATCTTTACATCCCACAGGGATTCTCTGGCTGGCCATTGGGCAACACACAATAGCTACCGACTGAAGTCAACCCACCCAACTTTCCTGCCCAGGACAGTTTGTGTTTCCTTGTATATTTAAAAACTCAGCCACTATAGTTTTGGTCTCGATCGTGCTATTTTAATTCTTTTCCGTGTGGGGATATCTTTGCTCTTAATTTTTCTTCAATATCTTCAAAATATTTTGTTCAATTTGTACATCCACCTCCCACTTAATCCTCCCTAGGACTAAACCAATTACACAATATAGCATCACGTGAACTGTAGCACGGTCCATCACTTAAACACCTAAAGATGATAGAAGTGGCTGTATGGTGTACAGAAGAAAGTGCATGATTTTTTAAAAATGGAAATTAATCCTATTTATTCATGTTTGTAAGTGAAAGCTTATCTAATTACATAAGCTATTGTTTGATTGTAACTACAATTTATGTTTGTTGAATTTTTCCAGGACTAGAACTTGACCAGTCTATCAAACAATTCGGTAAGGGTTTAACATTGAAGTATCTGCAATACGGCGAAGAATGTTGGGCTTTGGTATTAAGATGTATGGATGGCACAGCTATACTGCTAAATAATGGCTATTAAACTGACTCTTTAAATATTATTTTGTGCATAATTCACCTTCTGAGCAGTACCTTTGCATAATCTTCCATCTGATATAAATATATAACTGCAAAAAACAGGTTACAAATACATTTTTTTAAATGATGAATAACTTCTAGTTACCTAAAATATTTCAACCTATACCTCTTGCATATTTGAACATTAACACATTTAACACACACTGATACAACAATGCACCTTGTTTCAAAATTGAAAAGAACACCCTGCTGTACCAGTGTCCCAGTTCTATTTCCCGCACCACTAATCCTTTTGACCATTCTGATTTACATTGACCATATAACTTGTCCAGAACCATGAGCACATACTACTGTACAATCACATCCACTAGAAACTAGATTGACTGGCACAAGCTCATTTCATGTAGAACTACAATAGCCAGCAGGGAGAAGAGACTTTTATTACATCAAGCCTAGAACCATTCACATTTTTGCGCGTGCTTGGTACCAACAATGTAAAAGCCGATGAGCAGCCTGCACGGGACCTTGCAGATGACTGTGTGCCCGTGCAGTTTAGCAGGAACATTGGCTGTAGTGTCCACCACTAAGAGTGGCTTGGTAGTTCCAGCACTGACCGAGCTGGATGAACCCTGAAGGGCACCGCTGCCAGACTAGGCCTGTGTCAGCTGGTGAGGGAACCAATATGAGGAAATAATCGACTTGACTCTGTCCTCACCAACCACCGATTGTGACACATCTGTTCACGATAACATTAGTAGACAGACCACCTCACGGTCCTTATGAAGACAAAGTCTCATCTACACACCCTCCATCATGTAGTGTGGTACTACCACCATTCTAAGTGGACAGGCTAAGGAGAGGTCTGGCAGGCCAAAACTGGCCATCTATAAAGGTGCTATGGGCCGTCAATAGCAGCATAACTGTTGACCACCACAATCTGTAACCTTATGGCGAGGTATATCCCTCACTCCTTCATCACCATCAAGCCGAGCGACGAACACTGGTGCAATAGGGATTGTAGAAAGACATACCAGGAGCAGCAGCAGGCACACCTTATAATGGGGCACCAACCTGGTGAAGCTACAACACAGGGCTACCTGCATGCTAAACACCAAAAGCAGCAGGTTATAGACAGAAATAAATCTTCCCATAACCAACTGATCAGAGCAAAGCTCTGTAGCCCAAAACATCCAGTCAAGAATGGTGATGGTGGACAATCAGGCAATGAATGGAGGAAGAAAATACCCATCCTTAACCATGGTGGAGGCAGCAAGTGACTGAATGATACAAGGCTGAATTGTATGCAAGTATTTCCATCCAGAAGCACCAAGTGGATGATCCTACTCGGCATTTCCCCAAGGTCCTCACCATCATAGATGCCATTTTGGTTTACTCCATATGGCAGAACAGTGGCAAATGGAATTTAACCCTGAAAAGTGTGAGGTGATGCATTTTGGGAGGACTAACAAGGCAAAGGAATACACAATGAATGGTAGGACCCTAGGAAGGACAGAGGATCAGAGGGACCTTGATGTGCATGTACATAGATCCCTGAAGGCAGCAGGACAGGTAGATAAGGTGGTTAAAAAGGCATATGGGATACTTGCCTTCATTAGCCGAGGCATAGAATATAAGAGCAGGGAGGTTATGATGGAGCTGTACAAAACACTAGTTAGGTCACAGCTGGAATACTGTGTGCAGTTCTGGTCGCCACACTATAGGAAGGATGTGATTGCATTGGAGAGGGTGCAGAGGAGATTCACCAGGATGTTACCTGGGCTGGAGTGCTTCAGCTATGAAGAGAGACTGGACAGGCTGGGGTTGTTTTCCTTGGAGCAGAGAAGGCTGAGGGGGGGGACCTGATTGAGGTGTACAAAATTATGAGGGGCGTAGATAGAAAGGAACTTTTCCCCTTAGTTGAGGGGTCAATAACCAGGGGGCATAGTTTCAAGGTAAGGTGCAGGAGGTTTAGAGGGGATTTGAGGAAAAACTTTTTCACCCAGAGGGTGGTTGGAATCTGGAACTCACTGCCTGAAAGGGTGGCAGAGGCAGGAACCCTCATAACATTCAAGAAGCATTTAGATGAGCACTTGAAACGCCATAGCATACAAGGCTACGGACCAAGTGCTGGAAAATGGGATTAGAATAGACAGGGCTTGCTGGCTGGCGCGGACACGATGGACCGAAGGGCCTCTTTCTGTGCTGTATAACTCTACGACTTTTAAGAAGCTACTCAGTATTGCCCATGCCCCTGCTGCCCCCCTCCCCTCCCTATTGCATGAGATTCCAACCATTTCTACTTTGGCCCCCTGGTCAAGGGAATCGACCCAATATATTTTTAAAAATTACCATTTCTTCAGGGATCCAGCCACTTCTCCTGTACCCAAACCCCTCGGTGGGGTCGATGTCGGCTCATCTGGAGGCAGCTATGCAAGATCTCACTCAGCATACCAGCCTCCGGCACAACCGGGTCCCTGCTGTTTTTCCGCTGGAACCCCGGAGGGAATTTGGGGGTTGTGTAATTAAATGTTGAGAATAACTGAAACAGGCATCTCAATGCAGCCAATCATTAGGACAATAGCTAAAAGATGCCAGCCATTATCACGGTGGGTAAGGGATAGACTTCAGGATGTACCAAAGCGCTTTACAAACAAGGTATTTCTGAAGTGTAGCCACTGTTCTAATGTAGGAAACGTGGCAGCCAATTTCCACACAGCACTGAGTTAAATGGGCAATTAAACTGTCCTGGTGATGTTGGTTGAGGGATAAATATTGACCAGGACATTGGGAGAACTCCCATGTTCTTCTTCGAAATAGTGTCGTGGGATCTTTTACGTCCACTTGAAAGGGCAGATGGGACCTTGGTTTAATGCCTCACCTGAAAGACGGCAACTCTGACAGTGCAGCACTCCTTCAGTACTGGCATTGAAATAAAGTCTCGAATATGTACTCAAGTCTCTGACTCGGAGGTGAGAATGCTACCACTGAGCCAAGGCTAATAACTACATGCTAAAATTTCAATGCTCAAACCATTAGAAATGCGGGGAATGTATCAATATTTTAATGTTTGTGACAATCAGATTAATAAAGTGTCTTTACAGTATTTCTTTTATTTTTTAGACCAGTGGAAATCTCTTGTTGAATCAGGTATGATGTTCTTTTACGTAAACTGTTCTATATTAATGCACCTGGTAAGTTGTAGCACCAGTTGTATTCACTGATGCATCTGCTGCACGAACAACTCCTTTAACCTGATGAGAAATACAGGGTCAGAATTTGCTGTCGCAAGGCATAGTTAGACTTGCCCCTGCACCCTTCAGCTCAAATATTTTTTGCCCACAAAATTGCTGAATGTGCCAGCTGATAACAGAGCATCTGGGACCTGAGTGAGCAGTGGGACAAACAGTCAATCTTCTTTACCACTGAGATTTAAGGATTGGGGAAATAAACACAGGAAAGACTGACAAGGAGGGTAAATTAAAGGGGCGAGCTCAATGCCAAGTCATGTGCAGAAAGAGAAATAAAGAGAGGGAAAGAAAGATTGGATGAAGAGAGAGAGAAAAGAGAGACAGAAAGGAAAAGAAAAAACAAAATTTAAAAGTCGACATTTTTTAAAACATCCTCGAAAAATTCAAAACCTGAAGGAATGAGACTCCACACTTGTAATATTAATTTTCGGTGCCAGAAAGGTCGATCGTCAGTCATCAACAATTATCACGTTAAAGGGTACTTGCACTGATAATGACAAGACTTCACTTTCTGTGGTGAGTTTAATGGGCAAATACAGCAAGTTCCTTTTATTTAAAAAAAAAGGAGGCTAAGGGCGAGATGCCGTTTTGCGCAGCTATCAGCGAGCGACGCAACTCGGACAGCAACTTTTGGATATTCACATTAACAGCGCAGCTGCTCCTCACCTGAAGTGGCTGTACCGTTTACCCATAAATAATGGGGAGCACCATTAGCCTCACCGTTATTTTCACAGCAAATTCTGGCCCATTGCTACTGTGCTTTGTATCATCTGACTACAAAGCTTTACTGCCTTTTCACACAGCCGTCAAGGTTGTACTAATGATTTTGCTTAAACCGGTATTTCACCCCATGGTCAGACTATTTTCATTGGTCCTTCCCTAAGTCTGGGAAATCGGCTACATTTTGTTCAGTCCCAGTGACAGGATTCAGATTAGAATTCACCCTTTGCGAAATTGTGACATGGAGCCCATCTATTATATCGTAAAATCACGGAGTGGGTTGCAATATTCCATTTAAAATGCATTAAAAAATCCTATGGCATACTATCTCAATGGGGAAAATGCATAATAAAGGAGTCAATATATACCTGTAATATCAATTACGCCTGTAGAGGAAAGGTCGAGTTCAGCCCTGCTCCTCTCCCTTTCCCACCCCCCACCGCCCCCAAACCGAGACGAGGGCAGGTGTAACTCGCCACATTCTTCCCCCCCCGGCCATCCTCCTTGACCTGAATGCTACACTTGGTCTCGACTCCCCATGTGCAATGCCTCAGGGGCTTGACTAGTATTAGATAATAAATATAGAGGATTGCCTGTTCAAATCTTTGAAGGTGGCAGGACAAGTTGATAATGCTGTTAAAAAAGCATATGGAATCCTTCGCTTTCTAAGTAGAGACATTGGCCTAGAAATTCAGTGCCCTTAGCGCCGATTTTGCGGCGCTAGAGGGCCTAGCGCTGCAATTGGCGCCGGCGCCTAAATTGCCTGGGGCCCTTCCGCCGCGGTAGACCGGTAGCGCTGCGCCGGCACCGATGACGTCATCGGTGTGCGCAGCGTCCCGGTTGCCATAGTAACACGCCCGAACTGGGAAATTGACTTGCGGCCGCCTCGCCCGTGGCAGCCGCAAGCAACGTTCTGGCAGAGGTGCCTTGCACAAGTTTGCGCCGGCGCATTAAAGGCCCCGCGGCGGCCGGCCGCTTTCCCCGCCGCCCGCCTGGCCGCAGCTCACTCCCCGGACTTCCCCCCCCCCCCCCCCCCCCCGGAACATAAGCAAGCCCGGCACTTGTCCGAGGTGCCGGGCTCATTTTTAATAAGATTATCGCGGGCCGCGGCCGGGTGCAGGCAGCTCCTCCTTAAGGGAAGGAGGAGGCCTGCACTTCCCGAACGTGCCGCACCGCAGCGGGCGCCGCAGCGCCGGGATAGCGCCGAAATTCAGCGCATAGCGCCAGTTTTCAGGCGCTAACAGCTTTCAGCAGCGCCGGCAGCCGTTTGGGCGCAGAAGTACTGAATTTTGGGCCCGACCAGCGCGACATAGCTCCGGCACTAACTTCCGGCGCTAAAGCCGTCGCTGCGCCAGAACCCAATTTCTAGGCTAATGAGTACAAAAGCAAGGAAGTTATGCTAAATCTTCACTGGTTACCAGAGATGAGGGACTTCAGTTATGTGGAGAGATGGGAGGCTAGGATTGTCCTCCTTAGAGCAGAGAAAATTAAGGGGAGATTTAATAGAGATGTTTAAGATTATGAAGGGTTTTGATAGAGTGAATAACGGAAAACTGTTTCCACCCGCAGGGGAGTTAGTAACCAGAGGACACAGATTTGCAATTGGCATAATAACCAGAGGGGAGATGAGGAGAAATTTTTGTATGCAGTGAGTTGTTATGATCTCGAATGCACTGCCTGCAAAGGCGTCGGAAGCAGATTCAATAGTAACTTTCAAAAGTGAATTAGATATATACCTGAAAAGGAAAATTTGAAAGAGTTGGGGAGTTTAAAAAAAAATTCATTCATGGGATGTGGTTGTCGCTGGCCAGGCCAGCATTTATTGCCCATCCCTAGTTGCCCTTGAGAAGGTGGTGGTGAGCTGCCACCTTGAACCACTGCAGTCAGTGTGGTGAAGGTACACAGTGCTGTTGGGGAGGGAGTTCCAGGATTTTGACCCAACGATGATGAATGAATAGCAATATATTTCCAAGTTAGGGTGGTGTGTGAGACTTGGAGGGGTACTTGGAGATGGTGGTGTTCCAATGCGCCTGCTGTCCTTGTCCTTCTAGGTGGTAGAGGTCACGGGTTTGGGAGGTGCTGTCGCAGAAGCCTTGGTGAGTTGTTGCAGTGCTTGTACCATCTACAGAGTTCGTGTAGATGGTACACACTGCAGATAAGGTGCGCTGGTGGTGGAGGGAGTGAATGTTTAAGGTGGTGGATTGGGTGTCAATCAAGCCGGCTGCTTTGTCCTAGATGGTGTCAAGCTTCTTGAGTGTTGTTGGAGCTGCACTCATCCAGGCAAGTGGAGAGTATTCCATCACACTTCTGGCTTGTGCCCTGTAGATGGTGGAAAGGCTTTGGGGAGTTAGGTGAGTCACTCACCGCAGAATACCCAGCCTCTGACCTGCTGTTGTAGCCATGGCTATTCCAGTTACATTTCTGGTCAATAGTGTAATATTGACCCCCAGGATGTTTATGGTGGGGGATTCGACTTGCCACTTATCAGCCAAAGCCTGAATGTTGTCCAGGTCTTGCTGCACGCTGGCACGGACTGCTTCATTATTTGAGGAGTTGTGAATGGAACTGAACACTGTGCAATCATCAACAAACATCCTCACTTCTGACCTTATGATGGAAGGATGATCATTGATAAAGCAGCTGAAGATGGTTAGGCCTAGGATACTGCCCTGAGGAACTCCTGCAGCAGTGTCCTGGGGCTGAGATGATTGGCCTCGAACATCCACAACCATTCTCCTTTGTGGTAGGTATGACTCCAGCCAGTGGAGAGTTTTCCCCCTGATTCACATTGACTTCAATTTTACTAGCGCTCTTTGATGCCACACTGGTGAAATGCTGCCTTGATGTCAAGGGCAGTCACTCTCCCCTCACCTCTGGAATTCAGCTCTTTTATCCATGTTTGGACCGAGGCTGTAATGAGGTATGGAGCTGAGTGGTCCTGGCGGCACCCAAACTGAGCATCGGTAAGCAGGTTATCGATAAGTACCGCTTGATAGCACTGTCGACGACACGTTACATCACTTTGCTGATGATTGAGAGTAGACTGATGGGGCGGTAATTGGCCAGATTAGATTTGTCCTTTTTGTGGTCAGGAGATACCTCGGGAATTCTTTTTGTGGTCAGGAGATACCTGGGTAATTTTCCACTTTGTCGGGTAGATGCCAGTGTTGTAGCTGTTCTGGAACAGCTTGGCTAGAGGCACGGCTAGTTCTGGAGCACAAGTCTTCAGTACTACAGCTGGGATGTTGTCAGGACCCATAGCCTTTGCTGTACCAAGTGCACTCAGCCGTTTCTTGATATCATGTGGAGTGAATCGAATTGGCTGATGACTGGCTTCTGTGATGGTGTGGACCTCGGGAGGAGGCCGAGATGGATCATCCACTTGGCACTTTGCAAACGCTTCAGCCTTGTCTTTTGCACTCACATGCAGGGCTACGCCATCATGGAGAATGGGGATGTTCATGGAGCCTCCTCCTCCCGTTGGTTGTTTAATTGTCCCTACCATTCACGACTGGATGCGGCAGAACTGCAGAGCTTTGACCTGATCCGTTGGTTGTGGGATCACTTAGCTCTGTCTATAGCATGCTACTTCCGCTGTTTTTAGTATTCATGTAGTTCTGTGTTGTAGATTTACCAGGTTGGTACCTCATTCTTAGGTACTCCTGGCGTGCTCTTCGACACTCCTCATTGAACCAAGATTGGTTCCTCAGCTTGACGGTAATGGTAGAGTGAGGAATATGCCAGGCCATGAGGTTACAGATTATGGTGGAATACAATTCTGCTGCTGATGGCCACAGCACCTCATGGATGCCCAGTTTTGAGCTACTAGATCTGTTCTGAATCATTTAGCACGGTGGTAGTGCTGCACAACACGATGGAGGATGTCCTCAGTGGGAAGACTGAATTCCTCTCCACAAGGACTGTACGGTGGGCACTCCTACCAATGCTGCCACAGACAGATGCATCTGCGACAGGTAGATTGGTGAGGACGAGGTCAAGTAGTTTTTCCCTCATGTTGGTTCTCTCACCTGCCGCAGGCCCAGTCTGGCAGCTATGTCCTTCAGGACTCTGCCAGCTTGGTCAGTATTGGTACTACCAAGCCACTCTTGCCATTGAAGTCCTCCACCCAGAGTACATTCTGTGCCCTTGCTACCTTCAGTGCTTCTTCCAAGTGGTGTTCAACACGGAGGAGTACTGATTCATCAGCTGAGCGAGGGCAGTAGCTGGTAATCAGCAGGAGGTTTCCTTGACCTGATGCCATGAGACTTCTTGGGGTCTGGGTCTAATGTTGAGGACTCCCAGGCCCACTCCCTCCCAATTGTATATCACTGTCCTTCTACCTCTGGTCATAGGACATACCATGGGATGGTGATGGAGGAGTCTGGGCTATTGACTGAAAGGTATGATCCTGTGAGAATGAGTCCCCAGATGTTAGTGAGAACTTTGCAGGGTTGACTGGGCAGGGTTTTTTTTAATTCATTCACAGGATGTGGGTATCGCTGGCAAGGCATTTATTGCCCATCCCTAATTGCCCTCGAGAAGGTGGTGGTGAGCCACCTTCTTGAATCGCTGCAGTCCACGGTAAAGTTACTCTCACAGTGACTTTGTCGTAGTGGTTTGGTACAACTGAGTGGCATGCTAAGCCATTTCAGAGGGCAGTTAAGAGTCAACCACATTGCTGTGGGTCTAGAGTCACATGTAGACCAGGCCAGGTAAGGACGGCAGAATTCCTTCCCTAAAGGACATTAGTGAACCAGATGGGTTTTTAGACAATCGATAGTTTTAGTCACCATTACTGATGCTAGGTTTTTAGTTCCAGATATATTTAACCCAGTTGCCGTGTTGGGATTGGAACTCCTGTCTCCGGACCATTAGTCCAGGCCACTGGATTACTAGTCCAGTAACATCACCACGATGCTACTGTACCCCAAGTGGAACATTGGGTCGCTCTTTTGAAGAGCCAGCACAAGTATGATTGGCTGAATGGCCTCTTTTTGTGCTGTAACATTCTATGAAATGTTTCCTTTTCAGTCTATATTCTGAAAACATTGAAGATTTTGCAGTGAGGGCAATTTTACATACTCATAATTAGTGTAATTATTCAGCCCTTTTGTACAACGTGTATTTGTGTGTGCAATTGCACATACATGTTACTATGTTGCAATCATTATGTGAAGACATGTTAAACTTCTCCCAGTTCAGCTGAGCTTGCCCAAAATCAATTTTCACCAGCAGGAAATTGTTAACACAGACATTGAAATTCATGCACTGACTTTTAAATTTGCATTTCCCAGACTGTCTTAATAAGCAAAACAGGCCCACTTCCCCTGGGACCAAGTCCTGGCAGGCTAGTGTGCAGTGGTAGATAATGTTGAGTGCAATTGCCAGGATCTCTGGCTGGTGATGTCAGCCCACCTCTTTGTGCTCCCATACAGGAGTCGGACGCAAAAAGCATCTGGTCCAATTGCCATGAAATTTTGAATGGGTCATGAAAAGGGTGAGCAATCCAATGTACCCAGATTATGATCCAGATTCCTCCCTTGCCCACCCACACAATGGCAGCTTTGTATTGCCAGGGTCCCAGTAATTTCGGGGCCTATGTCTTCCAATTTACAATCATCGTGAATTTTTTTTCCTATGGAATTATTTGCATGCTGATACCCCATGAAAACTTCTCCAGTCTAATTGGTTTATTATTTCTGTTTTCAGAGTGGAAGAAGATTTGTGAGTGTGAAGGTAAGATCTGCAAGTTAATGTAATAAACATTTACATAAATTTGACTGTAACTGATCTACTCCCTTGATCATAATCACTATAGTACATGGAACTGTGTTTGAAGAGACCTCCTCTTGTCACTCTCCACCTTCACTCTGGATAATTTTCTGAGTTCATGCTGCTGCCTGAGAGCCTCAAACATTAGCAGTACACATTTGGAAATAGCAGGTGCACGGCCCATGATTTTCTATCCATTAATTGGAATGGATGACAAGTCGAGGGCAGCATGCTTACAGTTTTCCAATGTGCCTGGCTGCTGGGTGACCCTCCTAGCCAGCAGTGTGAACTCTGAAAACCAGCTCTTAAATGTGCAAAATTAATTGATTTCTTTGGGTGAAAATCAAGGCCATCCACACAACAGCCTCTTCCATCCTCTCTGCTACCCTTTTCCTGATTAAGTTTCCAGCCATACTGCATTCTGCAGTTTCTTCCCATCTCCCACCCAACCATCCTTATACTCAATTCGTCTATCAGCTCCCTCAAGCCCCTTATGTCCCAGCTCCTGAGCATCCAATTTCCTCTTTTCAGCTCCATACTCACTGATATTTCCCGTATTGTTCTCATCATCTTGCAAATTACTATCATCCCTTCACAAAACACCCATCTTTAACTCCTCCATTTTCTCCAACTACCAATCTATCTCCAAACATTGCTTTATCAAAGACCGGGAATGTATTATGCCTCGCAAGTAGGATCCCATCTCTCCTATCACTCCCTGTTTGTGACCCTCCAATTCAACTTCCACCCACTCACCGCATTGAGACTTAGCAAATCAAAGTCACAGGCGACATCATATGCAATTGTGAAAATGGCTCACTTCTCCTCATCCTCCTTGACCTGCTTTTAACAGAATAAGCTCTCTATCTCCCACCAACATTTGTTGACTGCAGTCCATCTCCATGGCACTGCTCTCTCCAGATCCCACTCATACCTGTTGAGACAGACATCGTGGGTAAATTTCTCAATTCATTAATCAGCTCCCTCAATCCCCTTATGTCTCAACTCCTGAGCATCCCATTTCCTCTCATCGGTGAGCATGGAGTTGACATCAACAATGTATCTCTCTTTTGAAGCAGAGTATTTTTTTTAAAGGTGAGAGACTGGGAAATGTTGGTATTCAGAGGAACCTGGGTGTCCTTGTACACAAATCACAATGTTAACCTGCAGGTACAGCAAGCATTTAGGAAAGCAAATGGTATGTTAGCCTTTATTACAAAGGGATTGGAGTATAAGAGTAAAGAAGTC
The DNA here is from genome assembly GCF_052327205.1 of Somniosus microcephalus. NCBI lineage: Eukaryota > Metazoa > Chordata > Chondrichthyes > Squaliformes > Somniosidae > Somniosus > Somniosus microcephalus. The sequence continues at coordinate 152,402,669 of NW_028225179.1, forward strand.
TTACTGCAATTATATAGACCTTGGTGAGACCACACCTGGAGTACTGTGTACAGTTTTGGTCTCCTTACCTAAGGAAGGATGTGCTTGCCTTAGAGGGAGTTCACTAGACCGAGTCCTGAGATGAAGGGATTGTCCTATGAGGAGAGATTGAGTAGACTCGGCCTATATTTCCTAGAGTTTAGAAGAATGAGAGGCGATCTCATTGAAACATACAAAATTGTTACGGTGCTTGACAGGCTAGATGCTGGGAGGATGTTTCCCCTGGCTGGGGAGACTAGAACTAGAGGTCACAGTCTCAGAATAAGGGATTGGCCATTTAGGACTGAGATGAGTTGAAATATATTCTCAATGGTTTGTGAATCTTTGGAATTTTCTACCCCAGAGGGCTGTGGATGCTCAGTCGTTGAGTATATTCAAGAGAGCGATCGACAGATTTTTGAATACTAAGGGAATCAAGGGATATGGGGATAGGGCGGGAAAGTGGAGTTGAGGTGGCGATCAGCCGTGATGTTATTGAATGGCGGAACAGGCTCAAAGGGCGAAAGGCCTACTCCCACTCCTATTTATGTTCTTGCGTTCCACTTCTGTGGAAATTAAGATTCATGGGCAGAATATCCTGGGCTTTGAGTGCACAATTTGACAATATACGCTCCTGGCATGCACTGGGAGTACGTAAGCAGAAAATATGCTCTTGCATCCTCTCCTAGATCCTCATGGTCACATGTGGTTTAGGCAGAACTCCAACTTTGGTCCTTACGTCTTCATTATTTATATGTTATCCATCAGTGACATCATCTGGAAGTGTGAGGTTGGCTTCTACAAGTATGCTAATAACATCCAGCTTTCCCTTCATCTCATCCATCAATCCCAGACTGTTGATGTATTATACAACTATCCATCCAACGTTAAGATTTGGATGAGGTCAAATTTCCTCCCAAATAATGCCACCAAATCTGAAGCCATCCTCTTGAATTCTTGCCAACATTTATGCTTGCCACCCTCCATGTTTGACTCCATCAGTCTCTTCAGCTACCCCTCAGGCTCAGGTTAGAGGTGCAGAATCTTTGTGACTGCTTGAACTCAAGTTGATTTTCCTTTCCAACATCCATTCTGTTTTTTCAAATATTTGGGATTTGGGCAATTCGGTGTTTATTGCCCATCCTTAGTTTCCCATAGAAGGTGCTGATAGGTATTCTCCTTGAACTGCTGCAGTCCTTGTGCTGATGGTGACCCACTATGGTGTTAGATAGGGAATTCCAGAATATTGACTCAGCGAAAATGAAGGAACATTGGTACATGGCGTGTCAAGTCAAGATGGCGTGTGACTTGGAGGGGAACTTCAAGGTAATTGGTGTTCCCTTGAACTTGTTGCCCCTGTCTTTCTTGGTGGTAGAGTTCATGGGTCTGGGATGTGCTGCCAAAGTAAGCTTGGCACATTGCTGCAGTGCATCCTGTAGATAGTAATGATTGCAGTCAGCATGGACCGGTGATGGAGGAGGCTGTCAAGTGGCCTGTCCTGGATGGTGTCTAGCTTCTATAGTGCTGCAACTGTACCCATCCAGCTGAGTGATGAATATTTCATGACACTCCTATCTTGAGCTTATAGATGGTAAAGGCTTGAGGTGAGGAGTTGAGCCTCCCATTACAGAGTAGGTAGTCTATTCCCTACTCTTAGAATCATGGAATCTTACTGCACAGGAGGCCATTCGGCTCTTTGAAAGAGCTGTCCAATTTACTCCCACACCCCAGCTTTTTCACCATAACCCTGTAAATCAGTCCTCTTCAAGTACATGTCCAATTGCCTTTTAAAAGTTCCCATAGAATCTGATTCCACCAGCTTTTCAGGTAGTGCATTCCAGATCTCAACAGCCCTCTGTGTGGAGACATTTATCTTCATTTCCCCTCTAGTTCTTTTGCCAATTATTTTAAATCTATGACCTCTGGCTATCGACCCACTTGCCAGAGGAAATAGTTTTCTTGTGGCCACATTGTTGATATGACTGGTCCAGTTAAGCTTCTGGTAAACGTTGACCCCCAGGATGTTGACAGTGGTTGCCATGTGTCAGCCCAAGTCTGGATGTTGTCCAGCTCCTGCTGTAGGCTGGCAGGGGCTGTTTCATTGTTGGAGGAGTTGTGAATGGAGCTGAACCTTGTTGAATATTAAGTGAATAGGCCTGCTCCTGAACATATGATGGATGGAATGTCACTGATGAAACAGCTCAAGATAGTTGGGCCACGGATGCTGCCCTGACAAACCTGAGGATTGGGGGCAGTTTAGGATTCAGCAAAGGAGGACAAAGAGATTAATTAAAAGGGGGAAAATAGAGTATGAGAGTAAGCTTTCAGGAACATAAAAACTGACTGTAAAAGCTTTTATAGATATGTGAAGAGAAAAAGATTGGCGAAGTCAAGCGTAGGTCCCTTGCACTCAGAATCAGGGGAATTTATAATGGGGAACAAAGAAATGGCAGACCAATTAAATACATACTTTGGTTCTGTCTTCACAAAGGAGGACACAAATAACCTCCCAGAGATGTCGGGGAACATAGGGTCTAATGAGAGGGAGGAACTGAATGAAATCAGTATTTGTAGGGAAATGGTGTTAGGGAAATTGACGGGACTGAAGGCCGATAAATCTCCAGGGCCTGATAATCTACATCCTAGGGTACTTAAGGAAGTAGCCCTAGAAATAGTAGATGCATTGCTGGTCATCTTCCAAAATTCTATAGACTCTGGAACAGTTCCCATGGATTGGAGGGTAGCTAATGTTATCCCACTATTCAAAAAAGGTGGTAGAGAGAAAACGGGGAATTATAGACTGGTAAGCCTGACATCGGTAGTGGGGAAAATGCTAAAGTCCATTATAAAAGATGTAATAGCAGAGCACTTGGAAAACAGTGACAGGATCGGATAAGGTCAACCTGGATTTACAAAAGGTAAATCATGCTTGACTAATCTAGAATTTTTTGAGGATGTAACTGGTAGAATAGATAAGGGAGAACCAGTAGATGTGGTGTATTTGGACTTTCAGAAGGCTTTCGATAAGGTCCCACATAAGAGATTGGCGTGTAAAGTTAAAGCACAAAGGATTGGGGGCAAGGTACTGACTTGGATAGAGAACTGGTTGGCAGACAGGAAGCAGAGTTGGAATAAACGGGTCTTTTTCCGAGTGGCAGGCAGTGACTAGTGGGGCACCGCAGGGATCGGTGCTAGGACCCCAGCTATTCACAATATATATTAATGATCTAGATGAGGGAACTAGATGTAATATCTCCAAGTTTGCAGACGACACAAAGCTGGGTGGGCGTGGGTGCTGTGAGGAGGATGCCGAGAAACTCCAGTATGATTTGGACAGGTTGGGTGATTGGGCAGTTGCATGGCAGATGCAGTATAATATGGATAAATGTGAGGTTATCCACTTTGGTGGCAAAAACAGGAAGGCAGATTATTATCTGAACGGCAATAGATTGGGAGAAGGGGAAGTGCAACAAGACCTGGGTGTCCTTGTGCACCAGTCGCTGAAGGTAAGCATGCAGGTGCAGCAGGCGGGTAAGAAGGCAAATGGTATGCTGGCCTTCATAGTGAGAGGGTTTGAGTACAGGAGCAAGGATGTCTTGCTGCAGTTGTACAGGGCCTTGGTGAGACCACACCTTGAGTATTGTGTGCAGTTTTGGTCGCCTTATCTGAGGAAGGATGTTCTTGCCATGGAGGGAGTGCAGTGAAGATTCACCAGACTGATACCTGGGATGGCAGGAATGACGTATGAGGAGAGTTTGGGTCGATTGGGCTTATACTCGCTGGAGTTTAGAAGAATGAGAGGGGATCTCATTGAAACTTATAAAATTCTAATAGGACTAGACAGGCTAGATGCAGGAAGGATGTTCCCGATGGCCGGGGAGTCCAGAACCAGGGGTTACAGTCTAAAGATAGGGGTAAGCCATTTAGGACAGAGATGAGGTATTTCTTCACCCAGAGCGTGGTGAACCTGTGGAATTCTCTACCACAGAAGGCAGTAGAGGCCAATTCATTAAATATATTCAAGGAGTTCGATATATTTCTTAAGGCTAAAGGGATCAAGGGATGTGGGAAGAAGGTAGGGACAGGCTACTGAGCTTGGATGATCAGCCATGATCTCATTGAATGGCGGAGCAGGCTCGAGGTGCCGAATGGCCTACTCCTGCTCCTATCTTCTATGTTTCTATGTAAACCTTGGCAGTGATTACCTGGAGCTAAGATAATAGGGCTCCAACAACCACAACCATCTTCCTTTGCATCAGGCATGACTCTAGCCTCTGAGGGGTTTCTCTATGATCCCCATTGACTTCAGTTTTACTTGGGATCCTTGCCATATTTGATCAAGTGCTGTCTTGATGTTGACCACAGTTACTCTTTCCTCTGCATGCAACGCTTGTCCAGGCTTGTATCAAAGCTGTGACATAGTCTGGACCTGACTGGTTCTGGCACAACCCAAGCTGAGTAGATGTTGCTTGATTACTCACTCTTTAGTTTACTGATGATTAGGAGGAGCCAAATATAATGATTATTAGCCAGGTAAGATTTCTCCTTTTTATGGGTTTGACATACCTGGGCAATTTTTCATATTGCCTAGCAGGTGCCAGTGTCATACTGGAATAGTTTGGTTGGGGGGGCTAAGCTGATTTGGCTGGATGCTGCCATTTATGATGGTGGGGATCTTGAAAGAAGGTAGAGTAGGCTTGTCTACTCTGCACTATTGACTAAAGAGGCTTTCAAATACTTCAGCCTTGTCTCTTGCACTCATCTGCAGGGCTCCACCACAGTTGAGGATGCTCATGGAGTGTCCATCACTTGATCGACCACCACCATTATTAACCGGATATGGTAGCACTACAGAACTTTGTTCTGATCTGTTGGTTATAGGACTGCTTAGCCCTATCTGCAGCCTACTGCTTTTGGTATTTAGCGCGCAGGTAGCCCTGTATTGTAGCTTGACAAGGATGTTGTCTCATTCGAAGATATGCTGGTGCCGTTCTTGGCTCGCCCTTCTACACTTTTTCTATTGAATCAGGGTTGGTCTTCTGGCTTGATGGTGGAATGAGGGCTATGTTGGGCCATGAGGTTACAGAGTGTGATGGTATACGATTTTGCTGCTGATGCTTCATGGATGTTTGGTTTTGGATCGCTAGATCAATAATTTTTTACGATCAATAAAAACAGAAAATGCTGAAAATACTCAGGCCAGGCAGCAGTTGTGAAGAAAGGATGGCAGGCTTCACATTCCAAGTTGATAACTTTTGTCAGAACTTTTTGCTTTCTATTACTTTACCATTTCTTTTGCATTGACCACTTATACTTCTACATCCACTCCACTACTGCTAATACCCTAATTTGCAGTTTTATCCACCTGAGCCTTGCTTTCCCCACTCTTCACAAATTAAAATGTATTACCAGCTCTTTCATCCACCACACCCCTTCCCTTTGGAACTCTCTCTAAATCTGTCCACTCTGACACGTCCCTCCCTACTTTAAAATCCCTCCTAAAAGGCTTCCTGTTGAAACCCTGCCGCTCCCTATTTGCTGCCTCTCTGTAAAGTGCTTTCAGGCATCTTTGTGTCAGCCAGGAGTGCTACAGAGGTGTAAGTAGTTGTTCTCCGAGTTGTGATTCTTGCTACAAGTCCTCTTGCTTCATTTGGCATTTACAGTTGATTGTTTTAATCTAGCCTCAGAACCTGTACTTCAGTTTTAATTCTGCCCTTTTCTTCCCAGTCTCTGTAACCCTGGATACAGAAACAGCAAATCCATGGCTTGAGGTGTCTAAGGATCTGAAGAAGGTGAAATTGACCCCGACAGCGAGGAGTCTCCCTGACAATGAGGAGAGGTTTACAGCCTGGGAATCTGTGCTGGGATCAGAGGGATTCACATCGGGGAGTCACTACTGGGAGGTGGAGGTGGCGGGGAATCGGCACTGGACTCTGGGAGTGGCCACAGAGTCTGTGGAGAGGAAGACAGAGATGAAACTGATACCGGGGAATGGATTCTGGACCATCGGGCAGATTGAGGATCAATTTCAGGCAAACTTCGCAAATCAATCAGATATCCCTGCCAGTGAGATTCCCAGGAAGATTGGAGTTTATCTCAGTTATGAGTCTGGGATAGTTTCATTCTACAGTGCGAACACAACGTCTTACCTCTGCACTTTCACTGGGAACGAATTCACGGAGAAAGTTTATCCTTTTTTCTATACGGCTCATCGTAACAAATGGCTGAGAATCTGCCCAGTGCAGCATTAGTTCTTTAAAAGGTCTCTGGCCTCGAGGTTTCTCCAAAATACTTTCCAGTTCAACAGTCAAAGGAACCTGTCAAATATGTAAATATTAAAAAGTTAATTTGCCCTTTTAAGAAAAGATTTTATAAAATATCTAAAATGCTGCTGGGTGACTCTGACAATTATTGTGGGAGTTTGCTGGAATCTACCCTTTAATAAAATACCTTCTGATTGTATGAGCTTTAAATAATGTAAATTCAGTTCTCAGCAGGGCAGCCCACTCCATGTTTGTGTTTGATATAAAATAAAAAACGAATAACAGATTAAAGATCCCATATTTTATCAGATACAGAATGGGAAGTGAAGGTTTCACCCCTTTAAACCACTGATAAGCCAAGAGAACATCAGGCTCTGGTAAGTGATGGATTTGCCACCCATCTGCTACCAGATTATAAAAGCGTCCCTGTAACCTGAGACCTTGGGTCTTCAATTAGTTTGTAGTCTGTTGATGTCACTTGTGTCTGTCAGCACAGAATCAGATCTACAGTTCACTCCTCAGATTGTTGGCCACCATAATGGCGATGTAGCACTGTACAAGAACGTTGGCGAGAGATTTTCCTCAAGTGTGGGATCACGACGGTGAGTGGGACTTTTGCACGCTGGTCAAACCACACACTGACCCTGTCCCATTTTCTTGGGTGTAGTCAACTCCCAGCGTTATCTCCGCCCTTCCACTGGGACTCTGGTGCTGTGGGATTGGGAAATATTGAGCTTCTGTAGTGGGACATCTGTTGCCGCAACTGAAATAGGTGCGGCCAGTGTTAAAGGGGTGTGGTAAACCACTGTTATAACCTGTCTGTGTCTGTATGTGTATTCCACTAGGTACAGGTCTGGACATGCCTCGGCTGACTCCTCCCACTATTCCAGGTATATAAGTGACTACCTCCCAGTCCCTTAGTATTCTGGACGGGTCGACCACTCGAGACAAGACCTTCATTCTTTAGTTAATAAAAGCCTGATTGTTACTCGCTCAACCTCAGTCTTTTGAGTAATTGATGGCGCATCAAGGGGGCAGAAGTCTGCTAAATGTTTCAGATTAATATTTAGAATTGCCAATTAGTGAGCCAGTTGGAAAAAAAATAGCACTCAGAAGATTTGAAAGAGGGAGAGGTGGCTATATCTCGTACTTGGCATCAAGAAACTCAATCATGATGTCTGTTGCCACCACAGTCCCCCGACCACTTCCATCCGGCCTCCTCCTCCTCCCTCCATTGGCAGCAGATGTGGGAATGAAGGAAATTGTCTGGATTCCTAGGCCTCGCCCTCTATTGATTTACATGCAGCGGGGCAGATGGGTAGCTGTCTGCCATCCGCAGCAGTGGGAGCAGAGAAAATGTTAGTGGAGATTTGATGGGAGGCCTCCCCATCTGATTTTCCTGCACACTCTGCCTCAGGACTGCTCGTTTTCAGGTGGGAATTTGGGGGGAAAATCCTCCCTTAAGTTTTTATAATCACTACAAGGTTTATATAGCAGGGTCAGTCAAGGTACATAAAGGTCACACAAGGTTCAGGGATACACATGAAGCGCTATGTAGATAACTCTGGAAGTACATAAACAATGCTGTTTTTTTGCATGGGCTGCGCTGGAGGTGGGGAGGGACACATTGTTCTTCCACTTTCTCCCTTCTCAAAGCAGTGACTTATGCTGGTTGAATCCAAGGGCAGCACCAGTCCTCCAGTACCTCACTCAGGTGGTCATAATTCATATGCGAGACTAAATAGTGAGGCTAATCTAGACGCCCAGTACTGAGCTAAACTAACGCAGCATAGTAGAGCCGGTTTGAATGCCCGATCCAGTAGCGGCACTCTCCACGGTGGGTGGTTCGGTCTCAGTCGGCAGTGACATGGAGGAAGATGGCAACTCGGTGGGCACCAGGGACAATTTAGAGTCCATCGCCAGTGAGGCAGTGGATTCCCTCGTGCCCCCGACCAAGTCCCCCATCATCCCCATTGAGGAACTCCAGGAGTTTCTTGGAAGTACCTGTTATTGCTGCAACAAGATGTAGCTGGCCATCGACCATTGGTCAGAGCTGGCATTGCTCATCCAGTCCATCTGCACGCCATCAAAACCTTGGCCACGGGCGAGGATGTTGACTGGGATGGGCTGTGCTGGGCTCCTCATATTATTGATGTTTTGGCCGAGGTTGCACTCTGCTTTTGTCATGAAGATAGTCATAGCCAGCCTCAACATTAATGGCAGCAGAGAGGCCTGCCACAGATTCAACAACTTTTTAGTTCTTCGGGAAGGGAAGCATGTGGTGTGCATCCTGCAGGAAACCCATACCATTCCGGGAGACAAATCCAAATGGATCCTGGAGTGGGGTCTACATAAATCACCTCACCACGTCTTCAAGCAGGGTGGTTATCTTGCTGGCCCCACATTTTCAGTTTTATATCTTGGGGGCACTGTTGCCTCTTAAGGTGCGTGGGTGCGTGCGCACTAATCCCCGCGCTCATGCGCAGTTGATTTGAAATGCCGAACTAGACAGCAGCTGGAGCGGGAGAGGGGCTAATACACAATGGCCCCGGAAATCTGGACTGACTCGTTTGTGAGTCTTGTGACCTCAGAGCCGATCGCAATTGCAGCTCTTGAAGTGTGTGTTCTGATGGTTGATGGGTTGCTGTGTAATGCCGGATTTGGTTTTCTCCCTTGAATTTTGAGCGGGCAGCGTATACCGGAGCCGCGCATGTGCAGTATCCAGTTGGACCACGCTTTCGTCGGTTCCATGCAGAGGTCAGGGGATCCGTTGGTGGCAGGTGGGGTGAAGATCGAGGATCAAAATGGGAGAGGGGGAATCAGAGGAGGGAGACTGGGGGAGAGACAGAGAGACTGGGGGGGGGGAGAGAGAGAGAGAACATAAGAAATAGCAGGAGTAGGCCATTTTACCCCTCGAGCCTGCTCCACCATTCAATAAGATCTTCTACCTCAACTCCACTTTCCTGCACTGTCCCCATATCCCTTGATTCCCTTAATATCCAAAAATCTATCGATCGCTGTCTTGAATATACTCAATGACTGAGCCTCCACAGCCCTCTGGGGTAGAGAATTTCAAAGATTCACCACCCTCTGAGTGAAGAAATTTCTCCTTATCCCAATCCTACTGGGAGAGAGCGAGAGAGACTTGGGGAAAGAGAGAGACGAGAGAGAAAGAGACGGGGGGGGGGGAGAGAGACTAAGAGAGAGCGAGACGAGAGTGAGAGACTGGGGAGAGGGAGAGACCGGAGAGAGAGAGACGGGGAGAGAGACTGTGGAGAGAGAGAGAGACGGGAGAGAGAGCGATGATGGAGAGAGAGAGACTGGGGAGAGAGAGAAACGGGGAGAGACTGGAGAGAGAGAGACTGGGGAGAGAGACGGAGAGAGAGAGAGACGGGGGGAGAGAGACGAGAGAGTGAGAGACGGGGGAGAGAGAGACGAGAGAGTGAGAGACGGGGGAGAGAGAGACGGGGGGGAGAGACACGGGGGGAGAGAGAGACACGGGGGGGGAGAGAGACACGGGGGGGAGAGAGACACGGGGGGAGAGAGACACGGGGGGGGAGAGAGACACGGGGGGGGAGAGAGAGAGACGGGGGGGGAGAGAGACGGGGGGGAGAGAGAGACGGGGGAGAGAGAGAGACGGGGGGGGGAGAGAGAGACTGGGGGGGGAGAGAGAGACTGGGGGGAGAGAGAGAGAGAGACTGGGGAGAGAGAGAGAGACTGGGGAGAGAGAGAGACTAGGGAGAGAGAGACTGGGGGGAGAGAGAATGAGACCTGGGGAACAGAGGGACAGAGAGAGGGGGACAGAGAGTGGGGTAAGGTTCCAGATGTGTGTAGTCGTTCCCAGGGACTGAGCGGAGGCCGCACTTTGGAACATCACAGGTGGAGGCGTAGCACATGTGCAATGGCTGCTGGAAAGAGGCTAAAGCAAACAAGTTTTAGGCCCTCAGTGAAACAAAAATAAGAATTTTAAAGAAAATTCAAAGAATTGTTTTAAGCCAGAAAAACATAGGGGAAAGTGATGTTGAATGTCCCGCAGTCAGTTCCAGTTAAATTTTGCCAGGTGTTGTCCCCTTTTAGAAAGAGTCCATCAGGGTTATTCAAATCATGTTATGAGAGAGGGGGAAAAGTTTGTGCCACTGTTTGGACCTCAGAGTCTGCGAGAGATGGAGGGAATGACAGCAGAAAAAGAGGAAACAACTTCCCCAAAAATGAGCCCAAATCATCGCCAAGGCTGGGGATAGAAAACCTCACTGCCTTCTTAGGAAGTTTAACCACTTTATTCACTTTCTTATTTGAGCTCCATTTGGAGTTAGAGTTTATTTTATTATTTTTTGTTGTATGTTTAATGACAGCGTTGAAGAGGGAAAGAGAAACTTGGAGCAACTCCTGTCAAAGCTGCAACGAGACTTAGAAGAATTTAAAGATTTTTAATGAACTTTTCACAAAAAATGAGTCTTCAAAACACTTTTTTCCCCCCTAAGTTTCAAATATGATTTTGGAAGAAACAGAAACAAAAATCAATTTTCCCCTTATCTAAACAAGTTTCAACTAGGTCTTGAAGTCCAAACGCTTTTAAAGAGGGTCTGAAATGCTTAAAACATTTTAAAATTGAAATTTCTCAATATTTGATTTTGAACGATCGACTGAAGTGAGTAGCTTTACACAAACATGCAACCATGCTGTTGAAGAGGGGGAAGGCGGGAAGGATTTGTAGGAGTTATTACTTTTTATCGACTTTTCAAAAAATATCATTAAGACATTTAAGAAGTGTTGTGTATGTACCTTTAAGAGAATAACTGGTCTCAGGCTGCAGTACCGGCAGTGACCACCCCTGTATAAAAGGCGCTAGTGAGCCTCTGTTTTCAGTTTCACTATTGACTTCCATCAGTAAAGACTTATTTTGTTCAACTCCTGCTGTCCGTGTCTCAATCATTCACGGACGTAATAGGAAGAGAAGCAAAAAAGGGGAAAAACACAAACCATTTTATTTTGTCGTTCTATGGTCCTAACAAGTTCCAGGAATAATATTGGCCCAGAAATTCGGGTCGGGGGCAGTGCTTGCATATCCCAGGGGCGCAGTTAGTTCGATGCGTCCCCTGGGATCACGTGGGCCATGGACAGCCAATGGTAACAGGGAATGCTTCATTCATAAGTTTGACAGGAATATTATAAGCCCCAAAACATCATTAAATCTTCAAATACATTTTTTTAATCACATTTTTAAAATAAACTATAAATTACATGAAATAACTATTTTAAACAATAATTTAAATTTTTGAAAAAATAAATTACATTTTCTAACGGGGCTAAAAATAAAATTACCTTTAAAGTATTTAAAAATAATAAACCTGTGGAAAAAATGTTTTAATTTGAATTAATTCACCACTTACCTTGTAAAAAGCAGGCCTTGCAACTGCTTTTTACATGTCTAACTTCTGGAGACATACCCTCCCGGGAAAACCTGCAAAAAAAACGTAAGTTCGATGCGCACGCGCAGCCTCTCCTGCACACGCGTTCGACTTCTGAACCCCTTCTTTCAGGGGAATGGAAGTGCCGGTTTCCCACGCATGTGCAGTGCATGCAGGAAACCGGCACTTCCATTGGGCTTACGGGTGAGTACCCCATGCGTACTCACCCGTGGAGCCCCGAATTTCTGTGCCAACGTAAATATCGATTTCCTCTTAAATGTTTAGTGGAGTGTTAATAGAAACACGAGTTATGTAATGATGTATAAAAATTGCAGGAATATACTTTAGAAGAAATTACTATTTGTTTATTGAGAAAGTCACAGAAAATACTTTGATTAAACTGATAATGTACAATTTTGATTTGGTATAAATGTTTGAAGTAGGAGATTAAAAATTGAGGGCACGAAATTTGGATACACCCCGTTTAGGGGCGGTAACTGAGTTAAGGCCGGATATTTAGCGCCCGGCGTGCAAGTACCGCCCCGGCCGCTAAATTCGGATTACCGCCCAGCACAGGAAGTGGAGTACAATCTTGGGCACTCCATTTCCTGGGTGGGGCGGCAACCGAGGTGATGTCAGGGCACAATCGGCAGCACTCCGTGGAGTGCTGCCATGTTTCAACACCCCTCCCCATCAGTTAAAGGGGAGGGCCGTTGCGTACACTGCAGGGCCTCCAATGGCCCACACTAGGCCACCAGTGCGGCGTGGTGCCATGGCAGCAGCCTGGCGCCGAGACACGGTGCCGGGCTGTGTGATGGCAGCTAGGACCATGCCACAGCCCACCACGGAGGGCTGACCTGGAGGTCGGACAAAAAACGAAAATGGCAGCATGGGTCGCAGACGGCACCTCCCCTTTAAATACTGCCCCTGCGAGCGGAGGTTGGCCTGGTTCGCGACCAGAGAGGCTGGTGCTGACACCGCCCATGGCAGCCTCCCGGGGCATAGCCGCATTTCTGCCGCGGGGCGCTAAGGGATCGTGGCGCATGACGATGACATCATCGCCAGCATCGCAACGGCCCGGGGTGCTACCGGTGGGGGCGCGTCACTATCGGGTAGCGCCTCAGCAACACCCCGCCGAATTTCTCAGGAGGCGCTTTCCCACCCCCCCGGCCAGGCGATAACCCCTTTGTGCCCTATTAGTGCTCCCCCCCCATCCCCCCACCAAGGCGCTAACGGCAGGTGCAAAGGAGCCGAATTTCTATCCCTGAGAGTGCAGTGAAGTTTGTTTCCCACTATTTAATTGGGAAGTACCTAAAATAATTCAACACTTTTTGTGAAAAGAGCAGGGATTAATATTGTGGAGAATGTTTGAGAGAAAAACATTAGAAGTAAAATTCATAAATTAACATCTTTACATCAACATATTAGTAAACATTTCCACGTCAGTCTGATTGGTTGGTCCTGTTCAGGAAGAAAGATGAATGTTTATTTCTGTTAAATCATAGCTTTTCCTGCTTTTTGTTATTAATTCGGTGACGCAAATTGTGTCTGTGTTTTTCGGCACTTGTGAATAAGTGCTGCATTTCTGACATGTTACATGTGGGGTGTGCTGGTTCAAGAAGATAACGGTTATTAATGGAAGTGATTGAAGTTGGAAATACGGATACCCGTTTTTGTTCAATTCTTTTTAATACTGTGAACTAAAGAACTACAGCACTTTATATTTGTTGGTTGTCTGGTTGCATTGTGATTAATACAGCACGTCACGCCATAGGAAAGCCTCTGCCCCTGCTGCTTGTGCAGCCATTGCTATAGTGACATGAAGGATGGGCTAACACGTTGAAAACTTTAAAATTAATACAAATTGCATGAATAGATATGCCTCTTTCAGCTCACCTTAGGCTTTTGGATTGTTTGTCGATGCATAACCGTGTAACTGAGTGATGTTTCTGAAGTGTAAATGTATTATGCAGTTCTTTTATATCCCAGTCATTTCTGACAAGTAATTTTTTATTAAATAGAGTTTGTACATGATGAACTAAAAGTTGTTCATTCATTCTACTGTAAACAAACTTGCAGAAATGACAAATGAATTTCAATATAGATAAGTGTGAGGTGGTGCATTTTGATAGGAGGAATAAGGAGGCTACCTACTCCTTGGAAAATAAGAGTCTAAATGGAGTAGAGGTGCAAAGGGATCTCAGGGTACAGATTCACAAATCATTAAAAGTAGCAATGCAGGTTAAAAAAGCCATAAAAGTGCAAATAAAGCACTGGGCCTCTTTTCTAGAGGACTAGAATTCAAAAGCAGAGAAGTTATGTTAAACTTGTACAGAACCTTGTCTGATTACCCCCAATTCTGTGATTTTTTTTTTTATCTTGAGCAATAATCTTTTGTGTGGCACCTTGTCAAATGCCTTTTGGAAGTCTAAATACACTACGTCCACTGGTTCCCCTTTATCCACCTTGTATGTTGCTTCCTCAAAGAACTCAAGCAAATTTGTCAAACATGACTTCCCCTTCATGAAACCATGCTGAGTTTGTCCTATTAAATTATGTTTATCCAAATGTCCCGTTACTGTCTCCTTAATAATGGACTCTAACATTTTACCAACCACAGATGTTAGGCTAACAGGTCTATAGTTTCCAGCCTTCTGCCTACTACCCTTTTTAAATAAGGGTGTTACATTAGCAGTTTTCCAATCTGCCGGGAGCATTGCTGAGAACAGGGAGTTTTGGAAAATTATTACAAATGCATCCACAATCCCTAACGCCACTTCCCTCAAGACCCTAGGATGTAAGCCATCAAGTCCAGGGGATTTATCCGCCTTGAGTTCCATTATTTTACCAAGCACCACTTCCTTAGTGATTTTAATCATATTTAGCTCCTCCCCCCCCCCTCGAGCCCCCTGTTTGTCCAGTGTTGGGATATTCTTAGTGTCCTCTACTGTAAAGACTGATATAAAATATTTGTTCAGCGTTTTTGCCATCTCCATGTTTCCCACCATTAATTTCCCGGTCTCATCCTCTAAGGGACCAACATTTACTTTAGCCACCCTTTTTTTCTTTTTATATAACTATAGAAACTCTTGCTATCTGTTTTTATATTTTTTGCTAATTTACTTTCATAACCTATCTTCCCTTTCTTAATCAATCTTTTAGTTATTTTTTGCTGCCTTTTAAAGACTTCCCAATCTTCTACCCTCCCACTAGATTTGGCTACCTTATATGCCCTTGTTTTTAGTCGGATACTATCCTTAATTACTTTACTTAGCCACGGATGGCTATCTTTTCTTTTACACCCTTTTTTCCTCAATGAAATATATATTTTTTGGAAGTTGTAAAATAACTCCTTAAATGTACACCACTGATCATGTACCGTCTTACCCTTTTAATCTATTTTCCCAGTCCACTCTAATCAATTCCGCTCTCATACCTTAATAGTCTCCTTTATTCAAGCTCAGCACGCTTGTTTGAGATCCAACCTTCTCACCCTCTAATTGAATATGGAATTCAACCATGTTATGGTCACTCATTCCAATGGGATCCTTTACTTGGACATTTTTAATTAATCCTGTCTTGTTACACAGGACCAGATCTAAGGTTGCTTGCCCCTGGTCGGTTCAGTTACATACTGCTCAAGAAACCCATCCTTAATACGCTCAATGAACTCATCCTCAAGGCTGCTCTGCCCAATTTGATTTGTCCAGTTAATATGATAGTTAAAATCCCCCATAATTATAGCTGTTCCCTTATTACAAGCCTCAACTATTTCCTGATGAATACTCCGTCCAACAGAGTTGCAACTGTTCGGTGGCCTATAGACTACACCCACTCGTGTTTTTTTCCCATTATTATTCCTTATCTCCACCCAAATTGTTTCACTATCCTGCTCCTTTGACCCAATATAATTTCTCTGTATTATAGTGATTCCTTCCTTTATTAACATAGCCACCCCACCTCCCCTCCCTTCCTGCCTGTCCTTCCTGATTGTTAAATAACCTGGTATGTTTAATTCCCAGTCATGGTCACCCTGCAGCTATGTTTCTGTAATGGCTACAAGATCATACCCATATGTCGTTATTTGTGCCGTTAACTCATTCATTTTGTTACGAATGCTACGTGCATTCAGATAAAGAACTTTCAAATATGTTTTGTGACACTTAGTTCCTGTTTTTTCCCTTTTTACTACTTTACCTTTTACTCCATACCTTCTGTCCCTTCCTGACATGTTCTGTTTTTTTATTCCCCCACTGCTACCTAAGTCTATGACCTTCTCCGTTGTCATTTCTATTATTTGCTCTCTAGAAATCTCCCCCCCACTAATTAGTTTAAAGCCCTCTCTACAGCCCTAGATATATGATTCGCCAGGACTCTAGTCCCAGCACTGGACAAGTGGAGTCCGTCCCAACGGAACAGCTCCCTCCTGTCCCAGTACTGGTGCCAGTGTCCCAAGAAGCAAAACCCATTTCACCCACACCAGTCTTTGAGCCACGCATTTAACTCTTTAATTTTATTTATCCTAGCCAAATTCGCTCGTGGCTCAGGTAATAACCCAGAGATTATTACCCTTGAGGTTCTGTTTTTTAATTTGACCCCTAGCTGCTCATACGCCTTTAACAGAACCGCCTTCCTTGTCCTATCTACGTCGTTTGTACCAACATGGACCACGACAACTGGATCCTCCCCCTCCCACTCCAAGTTTCTTTCCAGCCCAGAAGAGATGTCCTTAACCCTGGGTATAGGGTATCGACAAACATCCACTATAAGCCCACTGACTCGCACAGCTACCTGGACTACACTTCCTCCCACCGCACTTCCTGTAAGGACTCTATTCTATTCTCCCAGTTTCTCCATCTCCGTCGCATCTGTTCTGACGATGCCATCTTCCACCCCAGTGCTTCCGACATGTCTTCCTTTTGCCTCCACCAAAGATTCCCCTCTACTGTGGTTGACACGGCCCTCGACCATGTCCGTTCCATTTCCCGCACTTCTGCTCTCACCCCTTCCCCTCCCTCCCAGAACCACGATAGGGTTCCCCTTGTCCTCACCTTTCACCCCACCAGCCTCCACATTGAACGGATCATCCTCCGCCATTTCCGCCACCTCCAGCGTGATCCCACCACCAAACACATCTTCCCCTCACCTCCCCTTTCAGCATTCTGAAGGCACTGCTCCCTCCGTGACAACCTGGTCCACTCCTCAATCACCACCAACACCCCCTCCCCTTCCCACAGCAGCTTCCCATGCCAGCACAGGAGATGCAACACCTGCCCTTTCACCTCTTCCCTTCCCAATGTCCAGGGCCACAAACACTCCTTCCAGATGAAACAGCGATTTACTTGTACTTGCAATTTAGTATACTGTATTCGCTGCTCACGATGGGGCGACCAAACGTAGGTTGGGTAACTGCTTTGTGGATCACTTCCATTCAGTCCATAAGCGTGACCCCGAGCTTCCAGTTGCCTGTCACTTTAATTCGCCGCTCCACTCCCATTCTGACCTCTCTGTCCTCGGCCTCTTACAGTGTTCCAACGAAGCCCAAATCTTATATTGATGGCCTCTAGTTTTGCTCTTCCCCACAAGTGGAAACACTCTCTCTGTATCAAAACCTTTCATGATTGTAAAGACCTCTATTAGATCACCCCTCAGCCTTCTCCTTTTAAGAGAGAAGAGACCCAGCCTGTTCTTCCTTTCCTGATAGGCATACCCTCGCATTTCTGGTATCAACCTTGTAAATCTTTTCTGCACCCATTCCAGTGCCTCCATAATATGGCGACCAGAATTGTACGCAGCACTCCAAGTGTGGTCCAACCAAGGTTCGATACAAGTTTAGCATAACTTCACTACTTTTCAATTCTATCCCTCTAGAAATAAACCCTAGTGTCATAGAGTCAGAGAGTCATAATGGCACAGAAGGAGGCCAATCGGCCCATCTAGTCCATGCTGGCTCTCTGTAGAGCCATCCAGTCGGTTCCATTCCCCCGCTCTATCCCCGTAGCCTGCAAGTTTATTTCCCTCAAGTGCCTATCCAGTCTCCCCTTGAAAACATTGAGGCCTAGAAATTCAGTGGGCTGCGCCACCCGTTAGCGCCCTAAGAGGGCACTTAGTGGGTTTTATGCCACTGGCCACGCCTCCTGCTAAATTTAGCAGGACGCTAATGGCGGCGCTAGCCGTTAGCGCTGCGCCGCTACCGATGATGTCATCGGTGTGCGCAGCACCCCACTACCACCCCGATCGTGAAATTTAGTAGCACCCCCTGCTTTAACACCGGTCGCAATTTGCGACCGGTTCAGGGGGGCCTACCTGTGGCGGTGGAGGTGCTGAGGTGTGGGGCGGCCATTTTTTTTGCAGGCCACCTGCCAGCACCTCTCCGCGCCGCCGTCCCTGGCCTCCTGAGCCCCCCCATGCGGAGTGCTGGCTGTGTCCTGATGTAAGCCCCCAAAGTGTGGACTGAGTGATATACACAGTCGACAACACTGGCTTGTTGTAAGAAAGACAGACCCAATAATTGAAGTAAAAACGGTTTATTCAGGCCTGGGGAGCTATGGCTCTTGCGTCCCAACACAAGGCTCCAACTCCACCGAATCTCTTGAGGTTTACACAGTTATACACATATTCCGAGACCTCCTACTCCAGAGGTCCAATCGATTTAAAAGTCTATACATTAATCACTAATTAGGTGTGCCTAACTTCTACAAGGTAACCAATAACATAAGTTTCACTTTTCACTGTATGGGCCTGTGGCCCCTCTGATTTCTTGGAAATGAGTCATCAGGTCATGTGATTTCTGAGAAACGAGACCCTCTCCCTCTTGACCACTACTGAGTTTCGTTTTTCCAGAAAAGGGTTATGTCATTGTCTCTTTTTGTAAGTTTCATCTCTCTAAACTGGTATGGTCATTTCTGCAATTAAACATACGAGTAATTAGTACATTTCATCTTTAAACATTTTGCTGCGCAATTGCGTTCTACTAAACGTGCCCTGTTACGCTCATTTTTAAATCTTACTTCAGTCCCTCCTTTTGACCTTTTGGACAATTGTTCCAAAACAGGTCAACATGCATGTCCACTGCCTGGTGTCTGCCAGAGCGTGCACTCCCTGGCCTTCTACCAGTCTAGGTTATACATGTATATGTCCTATCAATTGGGAGGCCGACTTCCCCCCTCTGTGGTATGGTGGTCTTTCCTCTACGGTGGGCTTTCCTTTAGGGTGGTCTTTCCTTTATGCACTCCTTCTGGTGTAACCATTCCCGGGGCCCCTTAGACCCTGCACTAATGGTTGAGGCTTTTCTGCTCAAGCCTGTCCCTCATTCCCACGTGGGGTGTGTGACGTGCCAATTCGAGACTGTCATCACACACCAGTCCTCATTCACCACCCTCCTTCTGCCACCCTCCTTCTGCCACCTCCATCTTACGGTTGGCCGGCCCGGTCTTTAATTACCATGCCCAATTAATCCCATATAATTTCAGGGCTTCCCATCGCATCTTACACCATTTGCCTTGGAGAGGCGGGGGAGTTGTCCATTCTTAACATCGCTACCTGCCCCTCCTCAGGCTCTACTTCCTTCACCGCACCAATTTCGGCCTTACTCATTCTGGCACAAAGGCACTGGAGAAATAAAAATACACAATATATCAGAATAACAATCAAGAGGAATATCATTATGCCTTGTACCACCGAGGCGCCCACAGTCCCCGACCATCCTGGTCCCCAATTATCAAAATATGAGGAAGTGGGTGAGTTTCCTCTAATGTTGCGCTAATGTCTTTCTGTTGTTTCTTTAAGCCTTCTTCTATTTTATGATAGTACTTAAAATTTCCTTCGTTTCCTGCCGTAACTTCTGCCAAGCTTCCTCTAACTTAGGAATTGCCTTTGGCTCTGGTATGACATAAGTTTCAACCCTTTTTAGTAAGTCCCATATTATCAAATGACCAGGTTTTCCTATCTGTGTAGGTATCTTTAGACCAAAACAACGGTTTGGTTGGGGAATGGTATAAACCATATCTTGATATTCATATTTCTGTTCAATTGTGGTGACACAACAGGTCCCATTGTTCCTTGATGCTACCCAGGTCCAGTGTATCCCCTTGGGTGAACCTCGAGGGTGCAATTGGTAATTTTTGTAAATCCGTACTCGGATGTGTCTCCCTCGGTGGGGGTGTGTGTGCACACCCATGTCCTTCCCTTGTGGTGGCACCCGTCCACTACCACCCCCCTTTAGGTTTCATTCTTCTGTTTATTATCTTCATCCCTTTCCCAAAGCACCTTGGTAGGGACATCATGATATTTAACCCACTTTCCCTTTGTACTTCTCCTATATTAATCACGTCGTATCGGAGTTGTCCCCCTTCTGGGAATTGTGGGATGGCCAGTACAAAGCCAATCATCTTAGTCCATGGGGTCAGACAATCGCCTGCCCGGTATACTTGTCCCATTTTACATTCCTTACATAGGCTTTTATTTGTGTCAATCCAAGGTTCCAGATCCTTATTAGTAATCCAATCAGGGATCTGTTCATTATTTATTTGCCTCATGTTATGCTGAGCATTCAACAATAGCCATGAGCCCTACGTGGCACATATTAGTTCCTTATCGGTTTGGCGAGAAGCATTATTAAGTCTATCAATAATTGTATTGATTGTTTCTGCATGGGGGGCTACTATCTCTTCCACCCCCGACAATTGCATTATTGTTTGGTTTCCCTGCCAGTGTCAATTGCCGGCTATTTCCAGTAGCTTGTTTTAGTAACTTCTCTATTTTTGCTTGTAATTCTTCTACTCCTTCGTTTACTCCTTCTATGTCCAAGCTATTAACTGTTGCTAACCCGGCCGCATACCCTGCTCCGGTCGTTTCCAATACTCCCCGTTTCTTACATCTTTGTAAGATAGATTTTTCCTGTGGATCCTCTAATTGTTTTATCCACAGGGAGTTCCAGGTTTGTTTTGTATCTCAAAAGTACTCATATTAATGGCAAGCTTAGTAACTCTATGTGCTACACTAGAATACACCTCATCCAGTGTTCTCCTTATTACTAATCCCCCTCGATAATGGCAATACTTATATTTATCCCTAGAATCAAGGCGAGGACGCTCCATCTCATTCCGGACGTCCAATGTTCCTGTAATTACAAAAAGGGGGCTGGTCGTCACCAGCCAGTTAGAATTATTCTGCTCTTATACATTTTATCAGTTCAAAATGCTGTACATCTGGTTCATTTCTTGTTCTGTGGCTCTGTCCCCAGACATACCTGAAGATGCAAACTATGGCATATAATATCATCATACACAGCCCTATCATTGATATATGTAGTAACTCCCCTTCCCATTCTTTATATCTTCTAGTATACTCCTCACTCTGTCAAAAAGGGCACCATCTCTGGTTTACTCATTGTCTTTCTTATATATTTTTAACTGGGTCCAGTGTTTCCACCTTCCTTTACCCGTTCCAGACCCATCTACATGAGCACGTGTCATTATTCATTAATACTTCATAAGGTCCTGACCATCTGGGTGCTAGCCCTGGTTTGGCTGGTATTATTTCTGCTATCACTTTGCTGTCTATTGCAAAGACCTCCTTCTGGTCGTCCCGTGTATCCTGTTCTCGATCCCGTATAATCTGTTGGTCTTTGGCCTCATGTCTCTAACTATCTGTCCAGATTTATCTTTGGGTAACCGGACAGCCTCCCCAGCAGTCTCCCGGCCGTTTGAGACGGTGCTGCAATTAGTTTATAAGATAACTTCCATTTATCAAATCCTAATTTTCCTTCTATCACTGTGGGGAAATATCAGCTTAACATTAAGAAACTTAAATTTAATAATGTCCAATATCTTTAAATTCTATTCAGTAATACTGAAGTTGTTGCTTCGTGAACTCAAACAGCTGTCAGTGGAAAGGGTTAACTCCTTCGCAGGCTTTTGAAGGTGGAGCTAAACATTATTGCGTCACTTCACGCAACCCAAAAAAACATCCCTGACTGAAAGACAGTTGTGGTTTCACACTTTGACTCAACATGAACATTTGGGCTTCATTGGTCAGATTCCCTCTCTCAGTTGATCGTTTAGCTGCCCATCCTCTTGTGTGCTTTAATTTATTATTACGGACTCTTTGGGTAGGAGAGAGGTTCCTACTAATTCTTTGATTATATTCTTGTCTCTTACGGGTCTTCTCCTGGTGTCATATATCCCTGCCCACTCCCGCTATCATGTAATCAGACACCACCCCAAAGGCATTCCGACTATCTATATAGGTTTACACATTTTCCTTTGGCTACCCCCCTTTGATCAAATCCTGTATAGGCTGGGCCATTTCTACTTTGTTTCCCGGGCCTGCCTGTTTGTTTGACTTATAATCTGGGGGCCAGTACACTTCATTCGCTTTAGGGTCGACTAAAGCTCCTACTTCTCGCAGTATATCTATCCCTAGGATTGTTCCTTCGGTGTTCTCGCATACCCACAACTGGGTAGGTATTATTATACATCCAATTTCTAGTAAGACTGTTTCGCCCTTATAAGCCCTGATTCTTCGTCCACCGATTCCTGCTATACTAACTGAAAGTTTCGTTCGGGGCAAGGGTAAGTCTGTCAATGAGATTGTGGCTCCTGTGTCTATTAACATTTTGCACTGTCGGCCCCCTACCAATGCATCAACAAACATCCTCGGATCCCCCTCCCCTCTCTGGCGCGGTCCCTTCCTGCTGCCATCCCTAGAAGCTTGCGAGCAATCAAAGCACGCAGCCAGTCCTAATGCCCCTCCCATCTGTTTTTGGGCATTTGTCTCTTCCCTTGTGTCACTATGTATCCTAGGTAGACTACTTCATCCTTCCCTACCTATACCTTTCTAAGGTTTAACTCTAGTCCCGCCTTCTATAAGGCTTCCAGTACCATAGTCAATTAAATATTGTAGAGGGACCTGCCACTATCAGATATTCTTGCGGAGTTGAGTTATCTTATTCAATTTGGACTACACCAATTTACATCAACCAGAATTTCACTGTGGCCACAATGAAAGTCTGGTTTTAATAGGTTAATTTACCTCATAACTCCAAGGTTAGATCTTAGACTGAAACTTAATCTTTCATTAAACAAACTTTTTGTTGCTCTTCTCAGTTTTTACACTCCAGCTTAACTTAAATTGTAATAGGTTTTTTTCATTCTGAGGGCACAATCTTATTCACACCTTCTTAAACTTCCAAAATCCCCGACAAGACAAAGGGGTTAAATGCTTTTACTTTAACACAGAGAAGTGGGTGGAGCTACAACACACAGCAGACATTTCTTTTTCTTAACGGACAGATTTTCAGACAAAGGAATATTGAATCCTCTTAAACATTCCTAATCAGGAAAACATCCACACTCACACATTTTTATACAAATTGTAATTTCAGCATATGTCTAAGGTTCCTTTCACTCAGCAAATCTCGTGTTTTACTTGTCTTGGTACAGATGCTAATAACTTCCATGTTGGTAAAGCTTTAAGTTTATCTTTTCCTTCCTTTTTAAATCTGTGACTCAACAGCTTTCCCTAGTTTCCAAATCCCTGTTTGTTTGTTTGTTTGTTTTTTGCTGGGGTTTCAAATTGGTTCGCCTGCAAATTAGATCTTTTTCCTTCTTTATCTCTCCCTTCTGTTTCAATTCCATACATTATCTGTTGCCTCTTTAGCTCCTCCCCACCAAGCCTTTGGCTCTCTGCACTGTTTCTTTTTATTTTCCAGGAGTCGGGTTATAGAATCCAGGTCCCTTGAGGATTCTTCTTCCACCCTCTTAGTCATAACTAACTGCTATGTTTAATGCTTAATTCACGGTATTGGTGAATTAGGTTTGTACGCTACGTTGTTCGCCCCTATAGCGTCACCTTAGTTAATTTCTTGCTTTCTGTTAGTCACTTCGTTTCGTTAGACACACACCAAACCTTTAGTTCCGAGGTTTCGGTACTGTGGGGTCTGTAGCTCCCGGCGTCCTACTTGATCCTGGCCGTCACGTGGGACTACTGTCCTCTTAATTCAAGCTCAGGCTAGGTGCTGGGGACAGACCTCACCCTTGTCCGTTCTAACCTCTTTATGACCGTAGGGTTTTATCTCATTCACTCACCACGGTGCACCCATTCATTCAATTGTTGAGATTTCGCCGTCTCACGGATTTTAGGGAACTACCTGTCCCAAAGGTTGGTAGGGAACTACCTGCCCCTACCGAGGTTTTCCCGCCTCACGGTCCTTAGGGAACTACCTGTCCCAAAGGTTGGTAGGGAACTACCTGTCCCTACCGAGGTTTTCCCGCCTCACGGTCCTTAGGGAACTACCTGTCCCAAAGGTTGGTAGGGAACTACCTGTCCCTACCGAGGTTTTCCCACCTCACGGTCCTTAGGGAACTACCTGTCCCAAAGGTTGGTAGGGAACTACCTGTCCCTACCGAGGTTTTCCCACCTCACGGTCCTTAGGGAACTACCTGTCCCAAAGGTTGGTAGGGAACTACCTGCCCCTACCCCTACTGCAGTTTACTTTTTAACCGCCTTCAATTAAAGGTGTCTTTCTTTTTATAGTTCTTTTATACGTCGATTCTGACTCAACGTCTCGCCAGCAGTTAACCCCTAATTTTACAGGTGGTAATTAAAACATACTCACCCGTCCTAGGTTAACGCTGTCCGAGAGTCTGGTTCAGAACGCGCATCCCATCCTCGTCGCCAATTGATGTAAGCCCCCAAAGTGTGGACTGAGTGATATACACAGTCGACAACACTGGCTTGTTGTAAGAAAGACAGACCCAATAATTGAAGTAAAAATGGTTTATTCAGGCCTGGGGAGCTATGGCTCTTGCGTCCCAACACAAGGCTCCAACTCCACCGAATCTCTTGAGGTTTACACAGTTATACACATATTCCGAGACCTCCTACTCCAGAGGTCCAATCGATTTAAAAGTCTATACATTAATCACTAATTAGGTGTGCCTAACTTCTACAAGGTAACCAATAACATAAGTTTCACTTTTCACTGTATGGGCCTGTGGCCCCTCTGATTTCTTGGAAATGAGTCATCAGGTCATGTGATTTCTGAGAAACGAGACCCTCTCTCTCTTGACCACTACTGAGTTTCGTTTTTCCAGAAAAGGGTTATGTCATTGTCTCTTTTTGTAAGTTTCATCTCTCTAAACTGGTATGGTCATTTCTGCAATTAAACATACGAGTAATTAGTACATTTCATCTTTAAACATTTTGCTGCGCAATTGCGTTCTACTAAACGTGCCCTGTTACGCTCATTTTTAAATCTTACTTCAGTCCCAAGAGCCCGGCACTTCTCCTCGTTGCCAGGCTCTTTTGCCGGCACTCGCGCCCTTTGAGCGCGCTGCAGCAGGCCCCTCCCCTTTAAGAAGGGAAGGAAGGCCTGCAGTACCGCAGCGCGCCATGCCGCAGCGTGTGGCGCTGCAGCACGTTGCGCTGCGATTTTCAGTTGCAGCGCCCCAAGAGGGATGCGGGGCGCCTCGATTAGCGCTGCGCTTCCCTCTGGGGCGCTGAAACTGAATTTGCGGCGGGCGGCCGCGACCACTTCTGGGGCAGTACTTCCGGTGCCCTGGCAAGGCTGGCGCCCCAAATGGGGCGCCACTGAATTTCTAGGCCTGAGTGTCTCTGCTTCCACCACTTCTGTCGGTAGTGAGTTCCAGGTCATCACCACTCGTTGCGTAAAAAAGTTTTTCCTCACGTCCCCCCTGTATCTCTTGCCCAAAACCTTAAATCTGTGTCCCCTAGTCCTTGTACCATCAACTAGTGAGAACAGCCTTTCCCCGTCTAGCATATCCAAGGCCGTCATAATCTTATACACCTCTATCAAATCACCCCTCAACCTCCTTTGCTCTAATGAAAACAAATCTAGCTTCTCCAACCTGTCCTTGTAGCTAAGATCCCCCATCCCCGGAACCATTCTGGTAAATCTCCTCTGCACCCTCTCAAGGGCCTTCACATCCTTCCTAAAGTGTGGTGGCCAGAACTGGACGCAATACTCCAGTTGTGGCCTAACCAGTGCTTTATAAAGGTTCAGCATAACTTCTCTACTTTTGTACTCAATACCTCTATTTATGAAGCTCAAGATCCCATGTGCTTTGCTAAGCACTCTCAATATGTCCCGCCACCTTCAGGGACCTATGCACAATGGGCCAGAAATTCGTGAACGGGGCTTGCCGCGCGTGCAAGGTCCCGATTTGCACTTGCCCGACGCGCCTGCCGATCACCTCCAGGGACGCCTGGAATTCGTGTTTCAAAAAGAAGAATCCCGGGCAGCGTATGACGTCACGCCGCCCAGGCGTGCAGCCACGCGAAGCCTGTAGCGCGCTGTGCAACTGAGACACGCCCCTTGAGGTCTCAGTTTCACAGGACACGCCCCCAATGTTTCTACCAAGCTGCTAAGCATTTTTACATGCAAAGCAGCAGTTTAAATAGGTTTTTGGAAGTTTTTTGAAGATTTTGGTAACTTTTATAAACTTTTAAAAATGTTTACATTATTTTGAAGAATCTGAAGTAGTTTTAAACAGAATTAAAGCAATTTAAAGACTTTTAAAAGCCCTAAAAGAATTTTTTAAATTCCATTTATTTATTTAGCAATGTCGTCGTCATACGTGTCTTCACACTGTTCCCTTTGGGGAACTGTATGAAGTGGTGGAAGGATTTATGACCATGATTAACGCTCATTCCGTGACCGTAACCATCTTTGAACCAGCCATTAGGGCGGTTAGTCCTATGGCGGGAGGGTTTTACGGGCTCCCACAAGCTATACAAGGAGGGGGGGCCACCCACACCCACGGACGCAAATATCCCACTGGATGTCAACCCAGAATTTAGAGCCGGAGCTCCGACTCCACTTGCCGGGACTGTCTGGAGCGGGGTTCGAAACCCTACCCTGATCTGGCCCAGCGGCGGGGATCCTACCGCTATGCCAAAGGCCCAATCCGATTAGCAACGTGAAATGGCTGGAATGAGCACAATTCACGGCATTAAAAGAACTCACAATTGAACTGATGATGACCTCAGCAATCTCCTCAAGGAGGTGGAGGCGCAGCGCCTGCTCATCATTGGTAATGAGAAGTCAAAGGCGCCGCAAAAAGGGCAGATGATAGCTTGGTCTTTCAAGTGGCAGCATAGGGCTCCAGTCACGGGGAGGGAAAAGGCGCAGGAAACGTATGGGTGTCACCTTTTGTGCGGAGTGGGCCTTTTGCGTAGCAGTAAGCATCCCCGCCGCTGGGCCAGAAGGAGTAGGGTTTCGAACCCCACTCCAGACAGTCCCGGCAAGTGGAGTCGGAGCTCCAACTATAAATTCTGGGTGGACATCCAGCGGGATACTTGCGTCCGTGGGTGTGGGTGGCACCCCCCTCAGATGGGTTGTGGGAGCCCGTAAAACCCTCACGCCATAGGACTAACCACCCTAATGGCTGGTTCAAAGATGGTTACGGTCACGGAATGAGCGTTAATCACGGCCATAAATCCTTCCACCACTTCATACAGTTCCCGAAAGGGAACAGTGTGAGGATATGTACGACGATGACCTCTTGCGCAATGCACCTCCTTGGACCCTCAGTCGCAGATGCGAGGGGGCAAATCGTGCAATTGTTAAATTTTTCATTTTATTGACATGTAAAATGTTGGCCCAGTAATTCCCTTCCAAATGCGCGAGTACGGTCGGGGTACTTACGCGTCTGGCCGGAGGAAATGCCGGTTTTCAGCATGCACAGCGCATGCGGGGAAAACCGGCATTTCCTGTCCTCTGAACGAAGGGGTTCAGAGGCAGAACGCGTGCGCAGTAAAATTCGCCGCTTTCATTCATGCTTTCAGTGAGGTCAAGTCCTTACAACTTACACATGAAAAAAGCATGGGTACAGTTGCTCCAGAGGCTGCGGAGGAAGATATTTCTTATCGTGGAGCTTCTGAAAGTATGTATGTCTGTATATATTCCTTTGCGTGTTATGTATATATTCCTTTACTTATGTGTATGAATGTATTATTTAATTATGACTTTCAGAGAAAGTAACTTATTGGAAAATCATAATTAAAAACATATATTCATACACATAAGTAAAGGAATATAAAACATGCATACATATATGTAAAGGAATATATGTGGACATACATACATAATTACTTATTACTGATGAAAAGTTTCTTTCTTAAAAGTGCTGGAAATGTTACATTACTCATTTTAGAACACTCATTTTCACATTCCATTCACACAGCCACAATTGCTCCTTCTACCTACCATTCTGAAAACGCGTTTAAAAAAAAAAAAAAAAAAAAAAAAAAATTTAAACTTTAAAACTTACTTAAAATTTCTTAAAATAACTTCCCTCCCTTTCCCAAACAAAAATATTGCCTTTCAGAAGCTCCACGATAAAATATATCTTCCTCCGCAGCCTTGGAACAACTTTACACCTGCTTTTTTCAAGTGTAACTTGTAAGGACTTACCCTCACTGAATCCATGAATGAAATCTACGAAGTTCACTGCGCAAGCGCTGCCTGTGCAGTTGCACGCGCTGTGCCTATGAACCCCTTCGTTCAGAGGACTGGAAATGCCGGCGTTCCCCGCATGCGCTGAGCATGCTGAACGCCGGCATTTCCAACGGCCAGATGCGTGAGTACCCCGACCGTACTCACGCATTTGGTCACGAATTTCTGGCCCATTAACTCCCAAGCCCCTCGGTCCCTGCACACTATTTAAAACTGTGCCATTGAGTGTATATTGCCTCTCCCTGTTCCTTCTGCCAAAATGCATCACCTCACACTTCTCTGTATTAAATTCCATCTGCCACTTGTCTGCCCATTCTGCTAGCCTTTGTATGTCCTGTTGCAGTCAATTGGTATCATCCTCACTGTTTGCCACACCCCCAAGTTATGTGTCATCAGCAAATTTAGAAATTCTACTCTGTATTCCAATATCCAGGTCATTTATATAAATCAAAAAAAGTAGTGGCCCCAGCACTGACCCTTGGGGAACACCAGTGTCTACCATCCCCCAGTCTGAAAAACAGCCATTTACCACAACTCGCTATTTTCTGTCCTTAAGCCAATTACTTATGCAAGCAGCCACTGACCCACCTATTCCATGAGCCTCAATTTTGTTAACCAGCCTTCCATGTGGTACTTTGTCAAACGCCTTCTGAAAATCCATGTAGACAACATCCATTGCATTCCCTTCATCAATCCTCTCTGTTACTTCATCAAAAAATTCAATTTGATTCGTCAAACACGATCTGCCTTTTACAAATCCGTGTTGGCTCTCCTTAATTAGCTTAAACCTCTCCAAGTGCCCGTTAATTTTTTCCTTGATTACTGTTTCTAAAACTTTACCCACCACTGATATTAAACTGACCGGCCTGTAGTTACTAGGATTGTCCTTACACCCTTTCTTGAACAATGGTGTCATATTTGCCACTTTCCAATCCTCAGGCACCTCCCCGGTATCTGGGGAGGATTGGAAAATTATGGCTTGGTTTGCTTTTTTTATGGCCTTGTTAGCCTGTGTCGATACCCTCAGTGATTTGTGTATTTGTACTCCGAGATTCCCCTGCTCCTCTACCCCATTTAGATTATTTTCCAAGTAATATGTGACCTCACAATTTTTCCTACCAAAATGTAACACCTCACACCCATCTGCGTTGAACTTCATCTGCCACTTATATGCCCATTCCGCAAGCCTCTCAATGTCTTCCTGCAATCTGCTGCAGTCCTCCTCAGTATGGACCACACCCTCCCCCCCCCCCCCCCCAAATCGGTGTCCTCTGCAAATTTAGAAATGTAGTTTTTGATTCCAAAGTCCAAATCGTTAATATAACTCAATGAAAAACGAAAGTAAAAGTTTTCAGGGACTAGCTGTTGTAAACGTACTTATTTCTTACAGATCTGTTGGAAAAAGGTGGAAAATCTTCGATCAGATTGTCGGAAAGTAAGAGGTGAGCCCCAAATATTTTTCGTTTAAGGGGAAGTTTAATTCCCAGTGGGATTGGGCTGCTTTTATTGATGGTGAAAGGTCCCAGTTTAATATAAGGAGTTAAACGGGAACCTGCTGGAGATTGTCCAGCGAAACTTTGACAACTTCATAAAATGTCTCTAATCACCTTAACAGTGTCTCGAACTGGGTCCTATCGGTATAAGGGAACTGTAGGAAGAGGTTATTTTAGACATAAACCATCAGAGTCAAAGAGAGCGACCAGAAAGAGACACGGAAGTAAAAGGGAAGAATATAATCTTGGGACGGCCATTAAATGAAACCTGTCAAGTATTCTTTAATCTACATTGAATGCAGTTTGCTGCTTTGCTTAAGTACAGTCTCTTTTAAAGAGTGGTCGGGAACACTCATTTCAATCTCTGAAGTGTCATACGAGCTGATCCACGGTGGCACTGCACACAATAGTTCAGTCGATGTTAGGAAAATGCACAATAATACAGACGCTGGAAATCTGAAACAAAAGCAGAATAAGTTGGGAAACGCGCAACAAATCAATCCACATCTATAGCAGAAACGGATCTACATTTGGGGTGTGTCCTCTTCATCAGAACTGATAAAGGGTTATAGACACTTCAAGTGCCCGAACACGAAGGCAAATATTGGAGCCTTTGGGAACTATTTCAATTTGGAGCCTTTGGGAACTATTTCAACCTATTGGGAGCCTTTGCGAGGCTGAAGGGAAGGGGAAATAAACGGCAAGTACTGATTAAGCGAATGAAAACCCAGTGTGGAGGCACAAAATGAAATCTGCAGGCCAGGGACCTTGTTTGAGGGCTGATGAAGTGGAAGTGGCCATGCTTCCTAATCCGTGTAACCCTCCCCATGGGACTGCTGTGATAACAACGTACTTTTTGTCTGTATTCAATTTTTGATTTGGATTTTTTATGGCTCTGATCAGCATGCAAGGGCTTAAAATCCCACAAGCAAGAAGGGTACTTTTGAAACAGAAAAACTATCAGTTCAGAGACCAGGGAGGCTGACTGTGAGTTACTAAGAAAAGCACAATGATTTGTCTAAAGTGTTACCTTTCCACAAAACTCTTTGCAGCTCTCTATCCTTAATATTGACTTTAACAACTTCAGACATTAACTATAGCTGCCATTTTATCACTGGTTGTAGGTGCTGGCAATGTGGGATGGGTGTGCCAGTATTTACAGGGATGGGGATGAGGACCCTTGTCAGAACACTATTGGCAGGTGATCTGTATCCTTGGTCTCAAACTGCTTTTTTTTCTTCCACCAGACTCCCAAGCCACTGGAGCCCTCCCTGCTTTGCTGGTTTTTCATGTTTTCCTTTCTACCCATCCTCCTTCAGCTATTCACATACTCTCTGTGCCTCATAAATATATTTTATTTCTTTGATTTCTCTCGTACCTCATTTTGTCTTGTTCAATTATCACTTCTGTCATTTAATCATCTCTTGTTCTCCACCCAAGCACTTCACAGGCCATTCTGTTTCTTTTCCTGTGTGTGTTATTTCCCTGTCCCTTTCCTTGTTCTTTTCCTTTTTAAATGCTGTTCATCTGTAATATCTTCCTGTCCCGAGGAAGGGTCCTAGAACTGCAATGTTGACTAACTTCAGTTTTGTCCACAGATGCTGCCTGACCTGCTGAATATTTCCAGCATTTTCTGATTTCCAGCATCTGCAGTACTTTGTGTTTTGCCTACAGTGTTAATTGTTTAATTGAATGTGACGGCTTTGGTCAGTCACAAACATCATTAGGTTATAGTCCAACAGCTTTATTTGAAATCACAAGCTTTCGGAGCGCTGCTCGCACCTGACGAAGGAGCAGCGCTCCGAAAGCTTGTGATTTCAAATAAAGCTGTTGGACTATAACCTGGTGTTGTGTGACCTCTTACATTTGTCCACCCCAGTCCAACTCCGGCATCTCCACACCACAAACATCATTGCCATTGTCACAGGTTGGATTACCCATTCAGTAATGACAAGAGAAATGTTGATCTAATGTCATTATGAAAGATGCAGTCGTTTATTGACATTTGTTAAAGTATGCCTTTAAAGATGTTTTTGGATCATATTTCTGCAGCAAACCCACAGAATCATCCCACACCACCTTGACACAGATGATAAAAAAACAGGTTTGAGTAGTGGGATTGATGGACAGCTGTGACAATCTTAGCTCAGTGCTTAAGTTTTGTGTTCATCAGCTGAAGAGCTGGGCTACTTCTGAGGCTGTGATATGATCCACAGCACAAACAGTAAGGTTATGTTTTTAAGTCAATGTTTAGAGAGAAAGTGAGTGGTGTCTATTATGTTATGTATTGAGGGAGAGAGAAAAAAATCATGATTCACTGTTTTTACTGTTTACTGTTCATTCATCTGTGTTGTGTAGATAAAGCCACTTGTTCAAACACACTCCTGGCCTGCCTCCCATCTTTCACTTTCCATAAACTTAAGTTCATTCCAAACTCTGCTGCCTGTGTCCTAACTCGCACCAAGTCACATTCACCCATCACCCATGTGCTCGCTGACCTACATTGGCTCCCGGTTAAGCAGCGCCTCGATTTCAAAATTCTCATCCTTGTTTTTAAATCCCTCCATAGCCTCGCCCCTCCCTATCTATAACCTCCTTCAGTCCTACAATCAATGTTCCCTTTAAGCTACGTGGCCACACAGCGGTCTGGAGGTTCCGCGCAGCCGGCTCACCGGCTTTTGAATGGAAAAACCATGCATGCGTGGAAATTTGAATGGGCCACGCAGCCCATTACAGGAGCCGCATACCCCCCCAAAAATTAAAGGGAACATTGCCTAGAACCCTCCGAGATATCTGCGCTCCTCCAATTCTGGCCTCTTGCGCATTCCCAATTTTAAACACTCCACTATTGGCAGCCATGCCTTCAGCTGCCAAGGCCCGTAGCTCTGGAATTCCCGCTCTAAACCTCTCCGCTTCTCTACCTCTCTTTCAAAAGCTACCTCTTAGATCAAGCTTTTGCCATCTGCCCGAATAGCTGCTTATGTGGCTCGGTGTCACATTTTGTTTGATAACTGTTAAATCTGTGAATCTTTAGGTAGTGTGTCCTTCAAATAATCGACAGAGACTGCAGAGGAACAATCAACAGGTGTTTACTGGATGAGGGTTGCTCTAAAAACTAACAGTACAGATGCCTGCTCAGGGCTTATATACAGGTGTGGTCACTGCCGGTACTACAGTATACAGGAGCTGTAAAAGTAGTTCTCTCTTAAAGGTACATACACTACAATAACACTCCTGTGGGACATTTTACTATGTTAAATGCGCTATAGAAATGCAAGTTTTTGCTGTTGTTGGTTCAGAGTCTGATTCTTAGGTTTGGTAAGAGTGTAAATTCAGTTTTCTTTTCAAAGAAATGAGTTTCTCGTGAGGGCACGTGATACATTCCACCAGCCAATGTGCAGAGTAAGGGCTCTCATAAGAATCAGAGAATTATGGAATAGTACAGTACAGAAGGAGGCCTTTTGGCCTAACGAATCTATGCCGGCTGTTTCAAAGAGCGATCCAGTTAGTCCCACTCTCCTGCTCTTTCCCTGTATCCCTGCAATTTTTTCTCCAATTCCCTTTTGAAGGCTACTGTTGAATCTGTATCCACCGCCCTGTCTGGCAATGCATTCCAAATCCTAGCCACTCGTTGTGTAAAAAAGTTTTTCCTCGTGTCACCTCTGGTTCTTTTGCTAATCACCTTAAATCTGTGCCCTCTGGTCATCAACCCTTAAGCCATTGGAAACAATTTCTCTTTATTTACTCCAGCTAAATCCTCCATGATTTTAAACTCCTCCATCAAATCTCCTCTTGGCCATCTCCACGCTAAGAAGAACCACCGCAGCTTCTCCTGTTTCTCCACGTAACTGTAATCCTTCATACCTGGCACCATTCTAGTAAATTTCTTGCACGAGGACACCCAAATCTCTCATGTGGCAGATGAAATTTAACACAGAAAAGTGGAAGTGATAAATTTTGGTGGGAAGAACAAGGACAGGCAATACAAACTAAAGGGTACAATTCTAAAGGGGGTGCATGAACAGAGGGACCTGGGGGTATATGTGCAGAAATCATTGAAGGTGACAGGGCAGGTTGAGAAAGTAGTTAAAAAAGCATACAGGATGATGGGCTTCATAAGAACATAAATAAGAGGAGTAGGCCATACGGCCCCTCGAGCCTGCTCCACCACTCAATAAGATCATGGCTGATCATCGACCTTAACTTCACTTTCCCGCCCAATCTCCATATCCCTTAATTCCCCTAGAGTCCAAAATACTATCTATCTCAGCCTTGAATATACTCAAAGACTCAGCATTCACAGCCCCCTGGGGCAGAGAATTCCAAAGATTCACAACCCTCTGAGTGAAGAAATGTCTCCTCATCTCAGTCCTAAATGGCCGACCCCTTATCCTGAGACTGTGGCCCCTAGTCCTAGACTCTCCAGCCAGGGGAAACAACCTCTCAGCATCTACCCTGTCAATCCCCTTCAGAATTTTGTATGTTTCAATGAGATCACCTCTCATTCTTCTAAACTCCAGAGAGTATCGGCCCATTCTACACAATCTCTCATTGTAGGACAGCCCTCTCATCCCAGGAATCAATCTAGTGAACCTTCGTTGCACCGCCTCCAAGGCAAGTATATCCTTCCTTAGATAAGGAGACCAAAACTGTGCACAGTGCACCAGGTGTGGTCTCACCAAGGCCCTGTACAATTGTAGCAAGACTTCCTTACTCTTATACTCCAACCCCTTGCAATAAAGGCCGACATGCCATTTGCCTTCCTTATTGCTTGCTGTACCTGCATGCTAGCTTTCTGTGTTTCTTGCATGAGGACATCCAAATCTCTCTGAACACCAACATTTGAAAGTTTCTCACCATTTAAAAAATATTCTGTTTTTCTATTCTTCCTACCAAAGTGAATAACCTCACATTTCCCTACATTATACTCCATCTGCCACCTTACTGCCCACTCACTTAGTCTATCTATATCCCTTTACTTTCCCAACTATCTTTGTATCATCAGCAAACTTGGATACATTACACTCGATCCCTTCATCTAGGTCATTAATATAGATTGTAAATAGCTGAGGCCCCAGCACTAATCCTTGCGGCACCCCACTAGTTACAGCCTGCCGACCTGAAAAAGATCCGTTTATCCCTACTCTCTGTTTTCTGTCCATTAACCAATCCTCTATCCATGCTACTATATTACCCCCAACCCCATGAGCCCTAATCTTGTGTAATAACCTTTTATGTGGCACCTTATCGAATGCCCTTTGGAAATCCAAATATACTACATCCACTAGTTCCCCTTTATCTACCCTGCTAGTTACATCCTCAAAAACTCTAATAAATGTGTCAAACACGATTTCCCTTTCATAAAACGATGTTAACTCTGCCTAATCAGGTTATGATTTTCTAAGTGACTTGATACCACTTCCTTAACAATGGATTCCAGCATTTTCCTGACGACTGATGTCAGGCTAACTGGCCTATAGTTCCCTGTTTTTTCTCTCCCTCCTTTCTTGAATAGCGGTGTTACATTTGCGACCTTCCAATCTGCTGAGACCATTCCAGAATCTAGGGAATTTTGGAAGATCAAAACCAGCGCATCCAGCATAACTTCAGCCACCTCTTTTAGCACCCTAGGATGTAGGCCGTCAGGTCCAGGGGATTTATCGACTTTTAGTCCCATTAGTTTCTCTAGTACTTTTTCTCCACTTCTATTAATTACGTTAAGTTCCTCACCTTCATTAGACCTTTGTTTCCCCACCATTTTTGGTATGTTTTTTGTGTCTTTTACTGTGAAGACAGATACAAAATATTTGTTTAACATTTCTGCTATTTCCTTATTCCCCATAATAATTTAGCATAACTTCCTGGCTTTTGTACTCTCAGCCTCTATTTATAAAGTCCAGGATCCCATATGCTTTATCAGCTGCTTTGTTAACCTGTCCTGCCACCTTGAATTTTTGTGCACAGACACCCCCAGGTCTCTCTGTTCTTGTGCCCCCTTTAAAGTTGTACCATTTAGTATGTATGGGATCTCCTCATTCTTCCTACCAAAATGTACCACCTCACACTTTTCTGCGTTGAATTTCCTCTGCCATGTGTCCGCCCATTCCACCAGCCTGCCTATGTCCTCTTGACGTCTATTACTATCTTCCTCACTGTTTACTACACTTCCAAGTTTCGTGTCATCTGCAAATTTCAAAATTGTGCCCTGTACCCCCAAGTCCAAGTCATTAATGTATATCAAAAACAGCAGTGGTTCTAGTACTGAACTTTGGGGAACACCGCTGTATACCTCCCTTCAATCCAAAAAATAGCCATTCACCACAACTTTGTATCCATGCAGCTTCTGCCCCTTTTATCCCATGGGCTTCAATTTTGCTAACAAGCCTAATATGTGGTACTATATCACCTTTTGAAAGTTCATATACACAACATCGACTGCACTGCCCTCATCCACCCTCTCTGTTACCTCATCAAAAAACTATCAAGTTAGTCAAACACGATTTGCCCTTAACAGATCCCTTTATTAATCCATGCTTGTCCAAGTGGCCATTAATTTTCTCCCGGATTATTGGGAACGATTTTCCCAATGGAGGCGGGTTTCAGTTTGGGTGGGTTCCAAACCCGCCTCCACTGAGAAGTGGGAAACATTTGCAATTTTCCCCAAATTGGCCAATTGATTTCAGAGGTGTGGGTTCCCCTGGGCCGATTAGTGTTTTGGGACTGAAACTCGCCTCTGCTGACGTCACTTATCCAGCTTCATTTAATGGCTGCTTGCTGCCTTGGCTCATTTCATTGGTTTTTGGTCGATGCTTCACCATCTCCAAGCTGTTAGCTCCTTGAAGAATGGCCAGCTCCAAGGCAAGGGCCTCCCTGAGGTTCTCGAATGAGGCGCTGGGTATGCTGGTTGAGGGGGCGGGTGCTAGCAGGGAGGTGCTCTTTCCCTCATCTGGGAGGAAGAGGCCTCCCAAAGAAACCAAGGCTGTGTGGGTCCAGCTGGCAAGAGATATAACCTCCAGATCTGTGTGCAGATTGGGTGATTGTTTCTGTTTATTGAAGAAATGTCATCCCTGTGGGAATGCATTAAAATTAGGTGATGGCAAACTGTTGGCGTGATGGCATCTGTTATTTTGGCTAAGGCAGTTCCACATTGCGGGCTCCGTGACACTTGCATGGTCAGGTAGGAGGCCAGAGAGTCATGTCCATTGTCTATCATGTGTTAAGAAGGAGCCAAGCACATGTGCCACAATGGGCAACTTATGCAAATCTGGCCAGGATGAGTGCATTCCTTGCACGACGTGCTTCCATGTGCTGGCGCCTTCTGCCCTGTGCAGCATCAGGTGGGTGAGCAGGAGGTTGGGGCTCCTGCTACTGTTGCTGCTGAGCTGCCTGACTCTGCTGCTGCCGTAGCTGCTCCTCATCTGAATCTGAGGTCCATGGTGAAAGGAAATAAATGGTCCCATGCTGCTGGCAGATACCTCCGTTGGGGAAGCGCTCAGTCCAAGCGGGGAGAGGGTCTTCCAAGGAGGTCCCACAGTTGAGAGAGAGAAGCTGCAGCACTTCTGACCTCGGTAGGCCTGCTAAAAGTAATGAAAGATCTTTGGAACAAATCTTCTGCCACCTGCAACTGCTCCCTGATGAAAGTTTTGTTTTAATGCTGGAGCTGCAGCTGTGAGG
Source organism: Somniosus microcephalus (assembly GCF_052327205.1). NCBI lineage: Eukaryota > Metazoa > Chordata > Chondrichthyes > Squaliformes > Somniosidae > Somniosus > Somniosus microcephalus. The sequence continues at coordinate 152,440,005 of NW_028225179.1, forward strand.
AGGCCACCCACTTGTCAACCCGCCAGGATTAGCTGGCGTGGTTTCGGAGGGTCGTGCAACATGCTGAAAATGTGGCAAAATAATGAAGGCCTGTCAAATTAGGATTATAGAGGTACAATAGCAAAATACTGCAGATGCTGGAAATCCGAAATAACAACAGAAAATGCTGGAAAAACTCAGCAGGCCAGGCAACATCCGTGGAGAGAAATTAGAGTGATGTTTCAGGTCTAACCCTTTTTCAAACTGGAAAGGAAATGAAATAGATCGAAGGCACAGCTGCGATAGAACAAAAGAAGTAAAAGAAGTAAAGGAGACATTAAGAGGTATTCAAAACCAGACGAGATGGTAATAGGACAAGTGGAGACAAAAGACGGCAAGATTAGGTGTGAAGTGTACTAGCAGAAAGAGAGACAGCTGCCATGTGGGAGAGAGAAAAAAAAGGAAAGGGGGGGGAAGGGAAGATCCAAAACAAAGGGGTGGAAAAAAATATAAGTAAAAATGTAATAGGGGCCGAGGTTATGATCTGAAATTGTTGAACTCGATATTGAGTCCGGAAGGCTGCAAAGTGCCTAATCGGAAGATGAGGTGCTGTTCCTCGAGTTTACGTTGAGTTTCCGTGGAACAATGCAGGAGGCCAAGGACGGTGAGGTCCGAGTGGGAATGGGGCGGTGAATTAAAATGACAGGCGACCGGAAGCTCGGGGTCACCCTCCACCTCGACCATGACCCCACTACCGAACACCAAACGACCGTTTCCAAGACTGTCACTGACCTCATCTCCTCTGGAGATCTTGCCCCCGTGGCCGCCAACCTCATAGTTCCCCAACCCCGCACAGCCCGCTTCTACCTCCTTCCCAAGATCCACAAACAGGACTGCCCTGGTAGACACATCGTTTCAGCCTGTTCTTGCCCCACGGAACTTATCTCTTCCTATCTCGACTCTATCTTTTCTCCCCTTGTCCAGTCTCTTCCCACCTACATCCGCGACTCTTCGGACACCCTCCGCCACTTTAACCGTTTCCAGTTTCCTGGCCCCAACCGCTTCCTTTTCACCATGGACGTACAATCCCTCTACACCCCCATCCCCCACCATGATGGCCTGAGGGCGCTCCGCTTCTTCCTTGAACAGAGGCCCGACCATTCCCCATCCACCACCACCCTCCTCCGCCTTGTGTATGTAACCTGTTCTACCTTAAGAGAGCTTAAGCCTGTTCCACCTTAAGAGATGTACTACTTTCTCAGGCTGCTGTAGACGTAATACCGGGGGTGAACACACCGGTATATAAGCACTGTGCAGTAATCTTGTATTCAGTATAGTCCCTACCTCCAACCAGTAAAGACCTGTTTTTATTGTTACTCATTAGTCTGTGTCTTAATTAACTAAATAATTCACAGACTTAACACTGGCGACGAGTCAGGTTCTTACCCTGCGGCAGTTATTCCACGGTGGTTGAAGAGAGGTTTCAAACCACACCACCCCACTGGAAGCGACAGGCATTAGGACCCTGAAGCCTCCATCAGCTTGTGAACCGGAGTAGAAGACAGGGCTGGGGAAGACAGAGGTACAGGGCGATAGCGATCGGCAGATAAGGGCCGGGCCGCTTTGAAGTGAGGGGCGCAGCCAGGCCATCGATCGCAACCACCGATAAGGGCCACACTCGGGCTGAAAGGGCAGCGGCTGCAGAAATTGAAGGCGCGAGAGCCGCGGTGCACAGCGCGGGCCATCGATCGCGATCGGGAGATAAGGGCTTTGGAGTGTGAGGCGCAGCCGGGCCATCGATCGCATCCGCTGATAAGGGCTGCACTCGGGCGATCGCGGCGAAGATAAGGGCCGCACTCGGGGGCTGAAGGGAGACGGCGTCGGGGGACGGGCGAAGACCGCCAAGCGCGGGAAAACCGCCATTTTGTGGGCAGAGGACGACGGCAAGAGCGGGAAGCCGCCATCTTTGATAACAAGTAAAGAAAATAAAATCTGAGAAATTGCAAATCTACAATGCCTAAACACGGGAATATTAGCACCTTTGATAGTGACCTCGAAGATTGGGCCATATATGTTGAAAGAGTAAAAAATTATTGTAAGGCCAATAAAATTCGTGACCAAGATAAAGCTCTAACATTATTAAATTTAATGGGTGCGAAGACATACAGGCAATTGAAACACCTGTTATCACCAGATGAACCGGCGGATAAGACGTTCGATGAGATTGTTACTGTCCTGAAAGATCACCTAAACCCCACGCCGCTGATGCTAGCGGAATGATTTAAATTTTACGACAGAAGGCAGCTACAGCATGAAAGCAATGCTGAATATTTGCTGGAATTGCGTAAATTAGCGAAATATTGCCAGTTTGGAACGGGACTGACAGATGCACTACGAGACAAATTTGTGTGTGGTTTATTTAAACAGGATACACAAAAGCGACTGCTCGAGGAGAATGAGCTGACGCTTGAGAAGGCGGTCACTATGGCAGCAGCACACGAAGCCGCAGCGAGAAGCACGGCAGTAATGCAGCTACGGTCACCGGAGCTCAGTGCACACAAATTGGGTGTGAGTTCTGGCAAATGTTATCGTTGTGGAAAGACAACGCATGATCAGAACCAGTGTTGGTTTAAAAACCAAGAATGCAGAACATGTGGTAGGCTTGGACATATAGCTAGAGTATGCAGGTCAGGGAAGAAGACCAGCAACAAGAAGTCACCGCAAGGGAAATACGCAAAGGTACACAAGGTGGCCGAACAGGAGTCCGATTCAGATGCTAGCAGTAATGAACTGGCTGGCTTAAGCAGTATTGAACTGGCTAGCTTAAGGGTACTCAACGTTGGTAAGGGTGCAGACCTCCAGACAATTTGGGTTACTCTTCAGATAGAAGGAGTCCAAGTAAAAATGGAATTGGACACTGGATCGGCATTGTCGGTCATGAATAAGAAAGATTACAGAAGGTTATTCCAACATATTCCCCTACAGGATACGGAGATTATATTGACAACCTACACGGGGCAGAGAGTGTACCCCATCGGGACAATAAAGGTTGCAGTGGCCAACAAGGGCGAAGGAAGTCAAATAATGGACTTATATGTGCTACCGGAGGGAGGTCCACCACTACTAGGCCGGGAGTGGTTTAGAAACATAAATATGGACTGGCATTCGCTAAAAGCCATAAAGAGTGAGAACTCGGTGCAGATAATCAGCCCAGACTCTAGAACTGATGATGGTAAGACCAACCCATGTGCAAAAGACAAAGTTTCAGCACAGAATTCCACTGAGCAACAACAACATAGTTTAACAGAGAATTCTGAGTCTGTCAAGTCTACTGATATGCACATTTTTGAGGGACACTGGGCTCGAACTCAACTCCATTTCAAACTACAACAGCAATTAGAACAAATGATTCGCCGTTTTGAGCAAGAGATGAATGAAATAAAAAAGTTCTTTGTTACAGAGTGGGAGAATCTGGAAAGTCAACAGAAGCAACTGATGGAGAAAATGGAGCAGGAGCACACCAACCATCTGCGCGAGGAGGCCGAACGAATCAAAGCTGATTCAGGTTCTGAAGGTGCGTGCCATAATCTGGTGTCAGAAGAGTTAACGGTCAGCCAACTCCTTCATATGCTGAGGGACAAGACTCTGAAATGGGAAAAACTTGAACACGAGCTGCGATCTTCAAAGGAAAAGGGTTCGGAGCTCTCAAAAGTCATTGAGATGGCTGATGTGACGACACAGACTGAAACGACTGCAACAGAGCAGCCATTGGATGCCAAAAGTACGCTGACTCACGTCAATGTAGAACAACAGACCGCTGAAACAGCTGCTCCGGTAGAGGGATTGCATAGTCCGATCAATCAATCTCCAAAGGAAGTTGAAGTATTAAAATCACAAATGAGGTCACTAGTAAACGACTTGCTGAAAGCCCAGAAAAAGCTGGATGCAGAGGTACACATGAAGAAGTCTCTTCAGGAAAGATGTCTGGATTTGGAACAAGAGCTGGCTAACGTCCAGCTGGGTATGGAGGAAATAGACGACCCTCTCACTGGTCTAGCTCAGGACGACACCAAATATTACCATGACCTGGTGGACGACACCGAATATTACGATGTCCTGTCCTGCCCAGCTTGTAACTTCGACTCCCAAAGTGCAGAAATCATGGAGGAGCACCAAAAGTCTACGGAACATCGGGAGAAGCTGGCTCTACGACGGAAACAGGAGGAAGAGAAGGAGGAACTGCGCATGCAGCTGGCAGCTGTGGCAGCTGACAATGGAGCCCAGAGAGTCTCCAAGAAGCAGAAAAGGAAAAGTAAAAACAGAAGATGACCCATCTGAACCATTATCACCTCTACCAGATCACACACGTGGTCCCTCCGAATGGAGCCAAATCAGTTCGGAAGTTCAAGCTGTTAAATCCATGAAAGGACTATTGAATGAGTAACGTGAACCGACTACACCACAGAGATTGAATCTGTGAACTGTTTTCCGCAGAGACTGAATCTGTGATATGTTACGTTAAACGTGAAGTTATATATGTATATATGTTATTACGTTATGTTAAATGGGGGGATGACTATAAAGCTAAGAAGGGAGGAGTGTTGTGTATGTCACCTGTTCCACCTTAAGAGAGCTTAAGCCTGTTCCACCTTAAGAGATGTACTACTTTCTCAGGCTGCTGTAGACGTAATACCGGGGGTGAACACACCGGTGTATAAGCACTGTGCAGTAATCTTGTATTCAGTATAGTCCCTACCTCCAACCAGTAAAGACCTGTTTTTATTGTTACTCATTAGTCTGTGTCTTAATTAACTAAATAATTCACAGACTTAACACGCCTGGCTGAACTTGTTCTCACATTGAACAACCTCTCCTTTAACTCCACTCACTTCCTCCAAATCAAAGGTGTTGCTATGGGTGCCCGCATGGGTCCCAGCTATGCCTGCCTTTTCGTGGGATATGTGGAACACTCTTTGTTCCAGTCCTACTCAGGTCCCCTCCCTCACCTCTTTTTCCGATACATTGATGACTGTATCGGTGCCGTTTCCTGCTCTCGCACCGAACTGGACAATTTCATTCACTTTGCTTCCAATTTCCACCCTTCCCTCGCCTTCACATGGTCCATCTCTGACTCTTCCCTTCCCTTCCTCGACTTCTCCGTCTCCATCTCTGGGGATAGGTTATCGTCCAATATTCACTACAAGCCCTCTGACTCCCACAGCTACCTGGACTACACTTCCTCCCACCCCGCCTCCTGTAAGGACTCTATTCCATTCTCCCAGTTTCTCCGTCTCCGCCGTATCTGCTCCGACGATGCCGCCTTCCACACCAGTGCTTCCGACATGTCTTCCTTTTTCCGCAACCGAGGATTCCCCTCTACCGTGGTTGACACGGCCCTCGACCGTGTCCGTTCTATCTCCCGCACTTCTGCCCTCACCCCTGCCCCTCCCTCCCGGAACCACGATAGGGTTCCCCTTGTCCTCACCTTTCACCCCACCAACCTCCACATCCAACGCATCATCCTCCGCCATTTCCGCTACCTCCAAAGTGATCCCACCACCAAACGCATCTTCCCCTCCCCGCCCCTTTCAGCATTCCATAGGGACCACTTCCTCCGAGACACCCGAGTCCACTCCTCTATCACCCCCAACAGCCCTTCCCCTTCACCTGGCACCTTCCCGTGCAAGCGCAGGAGATGTAACACCTGCCCCTATACCTCCCCCCTTCCCACTGTCCAGGGCCCCAAACACCCCTTCCAGGTGAAACAGCGATTTACTTGTACTTCTTGCAATCTAGTATACTGTATTCGCTGCTCACGATGCGGTCTCCTCTACATTGGGGAGACCAAACGCAGATTGGGTGACCGCTTTGTGGAACACCTCCGTTCAGTCCGTAAGGGTGACCCCAAGCTTCCGGTCGCCTGTCATTTTAATTCACCGCTCCATTCCCACTTGGACCTCACTGTCCTTGGCCTCTTGCATTGTTGCACGGAAGCTCAACGTAAACTCGAGGAACAGCACCTCATCTTCCGATTAGGCACTTTGCAGCCTTCCGGACTCAATATCGAGTTCAACAATTTCAGATCATAACCTCGGCCCCTATTACATTTTTACTTATATTTTTTTCCACCCCTTTATTTTGGATCTTCCCTTCCCCCCCCTTTCCTTTTTTTTTCTCTCTCCCACATGGCAGCTGTCTCTCTTTCTGCTAGTACACTTCACACCTAATCTTGCTGTCTTTTGTCTCCACTTGTCCTATTACCATCTCGTCTGGTTTTGAATACCTCTTAATGTTTCCTTTACTTCTTTTACTTCTTTTGTTCTATCGCAGCCGTGCCTTCGATCCATTTCATTTCCTTTCCAGTTTGAAAAAGGGTTAGACCTGAAATGTCACTCCAATTTCTGTCCACGGATGTTGCCTGGCCTGCTGAGTTTTTCCAGCATTTTCTGTTGTTATTTAGGATTATAGAGGCCCTTAACTACTATTTAAGGGTCTTAACTACCTCTCTTGACAGATGGAGTGGGGACCAAATCGCACCCATCAAACCCGCCTCCGGCAAAATTGCGTGGAGGCAGTTTGGAGGCGGATTCCGAACCCGCCCTCAGATTTTGCCAACTGTCCCACCTCCAAACCCACCTCCTTGGGGCTGGGAAAATCGGCCCCATTGTTTCTAAAAGCTTCCCCGCCACCGATGTTAAACTGATTAGCCTATAATTGCCAGGTTTATCCTTCTACCCTTCTTTGAACAAGGGTGTAACATTTGCAATGTTCCAGTTCTTTGGCACCACCCCTGTATCTAAGGAGGCTTGCAAGATTGTGGCCAGCACCTCTGCAATTCCTACCCTTACTTCCCTCAGCAACCTAGGATGCATCCCATCTGGACTGGGTGACTTATCCACTTTAATACCATGAGCCTTTCTAGTACCTCTTCTTTATCTTTTTTTTACCTCATCCAGTATCCCAGCAACCTCCTCATTTACCATAGCTTTGGCAAACTCCTCTTCCTTGATAAACACCGATGCAAAGTGCTCATTTAGTTCCTCGGCCATGCCTTCTGCCTCCACCAGTAGTTCTCTATTTTGGTACCAAATCGGCCCCACTGCTCCTCTGGCAATCCTTCTACTGTTCATATGCCTATAAAAGACCTTTGGACTCCCTTTTATCTTGGCCAGACCTTTGGATTCCCTTTTATCTTGGCCAGGCCTTTGGATTCCCTTTTATCTTGGCCAGACCTTTGGATTCCCTTTTATCTTGGCCAGACCTTTGGATTCCCTTTTATCTTGGCCAGACCTTTGGATTCCCTTTTATTTTAGCTCTCATTCATGAAAGAAAAAAACTATGCTTTGGATTGTAGGGGACACAAAAGTCCACATATGGGAGGGTGGGTATATTGAACCTGGGAAAATATCTAGTATAAAATCCCAAATATATGACAACAGTGTTGCAGTATACGTGGAAGCAGATAGAGACAGACTTGAGGCTGCTTCTGACAGTTACTGCCTCTGGCTGTACCAGTCCTACATTGCATGTTAACTGCAGGTGTCCTTACATCTGATTCTCTGCTCACCCAGACCCTGGGAAGACAACTCTCCATGGTTCAACAGCAAAATACTGCGGATGCTGGAAATCTGAAACAACAGAAAATGCTGCAAACACTCAGCAGCTCAGGCAGCATCGTGGAGAGAGAAACAGAGTTAAGGTTTCAGGTCGATGACCCTTCGTCAGAACTGGAAAAAGGTGGAGAAGTAACAGATTTTTAAGCAAGTATGGGGCAGGAAAGAACAAAGGGAAGGTCTGTAATAGGATGGAAGGCAGGCGAGATTAAAAGACAAAAGGGATGATGGTGCAAGGCAAAAGGAGATGGTAATGGGACAAGTAAAGAAACAAAAGATGATTCTAGATGAGGTGTAAATGGCAATGGCAGAATCATCAACAGCTGCCATGTGAGAGCAAAAAGAAAACATAGGGGCCGAGGTTATAGTCTGAAATTGTTGAACTCAGTGTTGAGATCAGAGGCTGTAAAGTGCCTAATCGAAAGATGAGGTGCTGTTCCTCGAGCTTACATTGATCTTCGTTGGAACAGTGTAAGAGGCCGAGGGCGGGGAGATCAGTGTGGGAGTGGAGTGAAAGTGACGGGTGACCGGAAGCTCGGGGTCATGCTTGCGGATCGAACGAATGTGTTCTGCAAAGCGGTCACCCAACCTGCGTTTGGTCTCCCCAATGTAGCGTTTCCTGCTCTTGCACGGGAGGGTGCTGTGGGAAGGGGAAGGTGTGTTGGGGGTGATAGAGGAGTGGACCAGGGTTTCGTGGAGCAAGCGGTCACTTCGGAATGCTGAAGAGGGGGGGAGGGGAAGATGTGTTTAGTGGTGGGATCATGCTGGAGGTGGCGGAAATGGCGAAGGATGATCCATTGAATGTGGAGGCTGGTAGGGTGAAAGGTGAGGACAAGTGGAACCCGATCGTGGTTCTGGGAGGGAGGGGAAGGGCTGAGAGCAGAAGTGCGGGAAATGGAACGGACACATGTCAACCACGGTAGAGGGGAATCCTCGGTTCAGGAAAAAGGAAGAAATATCGGAAGCACTAGTATGGAAGGTTTCATTCACTTTGCTTCCAATTTTCACCCTTTTCTCACCTTCACATGGTCGACCTCCGACTCTTCCCTTCCTTTCCTCGACTTCTGTGTCTCCATTTCTGGGGATAGGCTATCGACAAACATCCACTATAAGCCCACTGACTCCCATAGCTACCTGGACTACACTTCCTCCCACCCCGCTTCCTGTAAGGACTCTATTCCATTCTCCCAGTTTTTCCGTCTCCGCCGCATCTGTTCTGATGAGGCCACTTTCCACACTAGTGCTTCCGATATGTCTTTTTTCCACAACCGAGAATTCTCCTCTACCGTGGTTGACATGGCCCTCGACCGTGTCCGTTCCATTTCCCGCACTTCTGCTCTCACCCCTTCCCCTCCCTCCCAGAACCACGATAGGGTTTCCTTTGTCCTCACCTTTCACCCCACCAGCCTTCACATTCAACGGATCATCCTCCGCCATTTCCGCTACCTTCAGCATGATCCCACCACCAAACGCATCTTCTCCTCCCCTCCCCTTTCAGCATTCCGAAGGGACCACTCCATCCGTGACACCCTGGTCCACTCCTCTATGGCCTCCAACAGCCCTTCCCCTTCCCACAGCACCTTCCCGTGCAAGCACAGGAGAAGCAACACCTCTCCTTTTACCTCCTCCCTTCCCACTGTCCAGGGCCTCAAACACTCCTTCCAGGTGAAACAGCGATTTACTTGTTGTAGTGTCCGCGTATCAATAATACACGGACTGCAGGAGAACAATAATAACAGGTATTTACTGAACAGAGGGTAAGCTTAAACAGTGATGCGCTATCAATTACTCATAAAAGACGGAGAGTTAGGAGAGTAACTAAAAGGCTTTTATTAACAAAGAACAGAGCATGCCTCTCGTGGTTGACTGGTTTCCAAGAAGGCAGGGGGCTGCAGAGCAGTCACCTTTATACCTGGGCATGTGGGTGGAGCCAGGGGCGGAGCCAGCTGAGGCATGCATAGATACAACAGTGTGCAACAACAACAACAACGGTGAACAACAATAACAGTGGTTTACCACATTCACCCCTTGTTTGAAATTGAGTCCGACGGGGTGAAGTGTACTAAAGGTTCGTGTAAGTAAATCTATCAGGTGGCCTTGTATGCCGTCCTGATCGTCGTGGTGGCGGCGGTGGTGGTGCAGCATCCAACGTTGAATCTGGCGTCTCATTGAGTGGTTGGGTGGTCAATGACGGGTCCTGGGGCTGCGGCATGCCGTCTACAGGGGTTGGGTTGTGGGTAGTGGTGGATGGCAATGGTAGTGTTTCAGGGGCACCCGAAGGTGCGAGGTCTCGTATGGAGACTGTGTCCTCCCGCCCGTCCGGGTACGCCACGTAAGCATACTGGGGGTTGGCGTGGAGGAGGCTCACCCTCTCGACCAGGGGGTCAGTTTTATGGGACCTCACGTGCTTCCGCAGTAGGACGGGTCCTGGAGACGTCAGCCATGTCGGTAGCGAGGTCCCCGATGTGGACTTCCTGGGGAAAGTGAACATTTTTTCATGGGGGGTGGCATTGGTGGCCGTACAAAGCAGTGACCGAATGGAGTGGAGCGCAGCAGGGAGGACCTCCTGCCAGCGAGAGGTCGGAAGGCCCTTAGATTTTAAGTTTAAGAGGACGGCCTTCCAAACCGTCGCGTTCTCTCTTTCCACCTGGCCGTTCCCCCGGGGGTTGTAGCTGGTGGTTCTGCTTGTAGCAATACCTCTCGTGAGCAGGTACTGACGGAGTTCGTCGCTCATAAAGGATGAGCCCCAGTCGCTATGGATATAGCTAGGGAAGCCGAACAAGGCAAAAAGGTCATTCAGACATTTAATGACCGTGGTACTGGTCATGTCTGGGCAAGGGATGGCAAACGGGAAATGGGAGTACTCATCAATTATGTTGAGGAAGTACACGTTGTGGTCAGAGGAGGGGAGGGGCCCTTTAAAATCGACGCTCAGGCGCTCGAAGGGGCGAGTGGCCTTGATCAGGCTTGCTCTGTCTGGCCTATAAAAATGCGGTTTGCACTCGGCACAGATTTGGCAGTTCCTGGTCATGGTCCTGACCTCCTCGATGGAGTAGGGCAGGTTACGGGATTTGATGAAATGGAAGAACCTGGTGACCCCCGGGTGGCAGAGGTCATTGTGGAGGGTCTGCAGTCTATCAACCTGCACGTTGGCGCATGTACCACGTGATAGGGCATCTGGGGGCTCATTGAGTTTCCCGGGCCGGTACAAGATATCGTAATTGTAGGTGGAGAGTTCAATTCTCCACCTCAAGATCTTGTCGTTCTTGATTTTGCCCCTCTGCTTATTATTAAACATAAAAGCTACTGAACGCTGGTCAGTGAGCAGGGTAAATCGTTTTCCGGCCAGGTAATGCCTCCAATGTCGCACCGCTTCCACAATGGCCTGGGCCTCCTTTTCAGAGGAGTGTCGAGTCTCGGGGCCCTGGAGGGTCCTTGAGAAAAAGGCCACGGGTCTCCCCGCCTGGTTAAGGGTTGCAGCTAGGGCGAAGTCGGATGCGTCGCTCTCCACTTGGAAAGGGATGGACTCATCCACTGCGTGCATTGTGGCCTTCGCAATATCTCTTTTTATGAGAGTGAAGGCTGCACATGCCTCTGCTGTCAGGGGGAAGGAGGTGGACTTGATGAGGGGTCTGGCTTTGTCCACATAGTTGGGCACCCACTGAGCATAGTAAGAGAAAAACCCTAGGCATCTCTTCAGTGCTTTTTGGCAGTGGGGGAGGGGGAGCTCCATAAGGGGGCGCATTCTATCGGGGTCGGGGCCGATGACGCCGTTCTCCACTACGCAGCCAAGAATGGCGAGGCGCGTGATGCGAAACATACATTTGTCCTTGTTGTATGTTAGATTCAGCCGCTGGGCCGTACGGAGGAATTTCTCTAGGTTAACGTCATGGTCCTGCTGGTCATGGCCGCAGATGGTGACGTTGTCTAGATAGGGGAAGGTGGCCTGCAGCGCGTTCTGGTCAACCATTCGGTCCATCTCCCTTTGGAAGACCAAAACCCCGTTGGTGACGCCGAAGGGGACTCGGAGGAAGTGGTAGAGATGACCGTCAGCTTCAAAAGCTGTGTACTGGCGGTCCTCAGCCCTGATGGGGAGCTGGTGGTATGCCGACTTCAGATCAATCGTCGAGAACACCCGGTATTGTGCTATCTGATTGACCATGTCAGATATGCGGGGGAGTGGGTATGCATCTAACTGGGTGTAGCGATTGATCGTCTGGCTGTAGTCAATAACTAGGCGCTGTTTTTCGCCAGCCTTCACTACCACCACTTGTGCTCACCATGGGCTAGTGCTACCCTCAATAATCCCTTCCTTCAGGAGTCTTGCTACTTCGGATTTAATGTAGCTCCTATCCCCGGCACTGTACCGCCTGCTTTTGGTAGCGATGGGCTTACAGTCGCGGGTGAGGTTAGCGAACAAGGTGGGGGGGGAGACTTTAAGCGTGGAGAGGCTGCAAATGGTGCACGGCGGGCGATTTAAAAGCTGCTGGCTGCAGACTGTGAGTGGGGGGAGAGGTCCGCCGTACGCTAATGTGACACTTTTAAGGTGGCACTGAAAATCCAACCCCAGTAGAACGGCAGCGCAGAGATGGGGCAGGACAAGAAGTTTAAAATTTTTGTATTCTGTGCCCCTTACTGAAAGGGTCACTACACAGTAGCCACCGACGTCTGCTGAATGGGATTTGGAAGCCATAGAGATCCGATAGCGCGTTGGCAGGACCGGGAGAGAGTAACTGCGCACCGTGTCGGGGTGGATAAAACTCTCCGTGCTCCCGCTGTCGAAAAGGCAGGTAGTGGCGCGGCCGTTTACCGTAATGTCCATCATGGACCTGAACAGTTGGTGAGGGAGAGATTGGTCCAGCGTCACGGAGGCCAGCGTATGGTCGAGCGAGTCGCTGTGGTCGTCAGACGAGGCGGTGGTTGAGTCCGGGTCACCCGCGATTGGAGTTGGAAGCGTCCAAGATGGCGGACAAAATGGCTGCGCCCATGATCCCGATCCCCACGCGGCTGGAGGTGTCCAAGATGGCGGACAAGATGGCTGCCCCCACGGTTCACACGCGGCGCTGCTGGCATTAGCGGTTTTACCTTTGCAGGCGCTGACATAGTGTCCTTTCTTCCCGCAGCCAGAGCAGGTAGCGTTTTTCGCCGGGCAGCGTGCTCTGGGGTGTTTTGCCTGACCACAAAAGTAACATTTCGGGCCCTTGGACATCGCTGCAGCAGTTGGTGCCGGGGGTGGCGGTCCCATGACCCAAGGTTGCGGCGTCCACGGTGCGGAGCGGTTAGGGGAGAATGCGTCCATATTCCGGTGGGCCGCGTCTAGTGAGAGCGCGAGGGACACTGCATTCTTCAGGTCGATTTCGCCCTTCTCCAACAGTCTCTGCCGGGAGTAGTCGGACTTGAGGCCCGCAACGAAAGCATCTCGGATAAGTCCCTCCGTGTGTGTCGCGGCCGATACCTCTTTACAATCGCAGGCTCGGTCGAGTATCTGTAGTGCCCGTAGGAATGCCTCCACCGATTCCCCGGACTGCTGTTTGCGGGATCTCAGGAGGTGTCTTGCATAAACCGTATTTACCGGGCATGTGTATTGTCCTTTTAGCAGATCGATAGCCGCCGCGTAGGTAGTCGCGTCCTGGATGAGCGTGTAGACTTGGTGGCCCACCTTGGAGGCCAGGATTTTTAGTTTGTTTCCATCTAGTGTCAAGGCTGAGGCTTCCAGGTAAGCTTCGAAGCAATGCAGCCATTGTGCGAACTTGGTGGACGAACCCGCCTCTTGAGGGTCTAGGTCCAGGCATGTTGGTCTGAGGGCATGCAGCAGCGCCTGCTGCTCAGCGTTTGGTGCTGTCATTTGCTGCAGCGCCTGCTGCTCAGCGTTTGGTGCCGACTGTGGTGTATGTAACCTGTTCCACCTTAAGAGAACTTAAGCCTGTTCCACCTTAAGAGATGTACTACTTTCTCTGGCTGCTGTATACGTAATACCGGTGGTGACCACCGGTATATAAGTATTGTGTAGTGATATTGTATTTAGTATAGTCCTGACCTCCAACTAGTAAAGACCTGTTGAACTTTATTCTTGTAGTCTGTGTCAGTAATTAATCTTAATACAACTGAAACACACAGACTTAACACCGACATTTTGTTTTTGTTAATAAAATTGATGCGCTATCAATTACTCATAAAAGACGGAGAGTTAGGAGAGTAACTAAAAGGCTTTTATTAACAAAGAACAGAGCATGCCTCTCGTGGTTGACTGGTTTCCAAGAAGGCAGGGGGCTGCAGAGCAGTCACCTTTATACCTGGGCATGTGGGTGGAGCCAGGGGCGGAGCCAGCTGAGGCATGCATAGATACAACAGTGTGCAACAACAACAACAACGGTGAACAACAATAACAGTGGTTTACCACAAACAGAAAGTACAGAAGCCTGCTATGGCTTTATATACACGTGTGGCCACTGCCGGTACTACAGTATAAAATCAGTTCTCTCTTAAAGGTACATACACAACAATTCCTCCCCTTTTAGATAAAAAGTACATAACATTCATTTAACAATTAAATAATAACTAATTACAATTACAATTTTCTCTGTACTACATACATCAACTGAAATAATCATTTATAAGTTCAGTCTTTGAGGAGGCTTCCTGATCCTGACTGGATAGAGCCTTTCTCGAGTATCCTGTTCTTGCGGCGGAGTCGATTCTGGCTCATTGTCATTGGTTGGTTCGTCAGCTTCCAATACCACTGATTCTGAGGTAGACGCAATCTGTACTTCGGGTTCATTACCAGGTGCACATGCTCGTGGTATGGGTTTGGCTTGTTCCTGTGACTCTAGAATCTGGTCAGCATGGCGTCTCACGATGCTCTCTCCAACGTCCACTGTGTACATTAGTGGTCCCTGCTGTGTGCATATCGTTCCTGGCTGCCATTTTTCTGTTCGGTAGTCGCGGGCCAAGACTGGTTGCCCTATCTTGAAGCTTCTGGTTGGCTTCTCATTGATGTGCTGGAATTGCTTATCCTCAACATCTCGTCTTATGTTTGGTTTGAGCAAATCCAGGTGACATCTTAACCTTCGGTTGAAGAACATTATGGCTGGAGCTTGGTTGGTGACTGCATGTGTCGCATTCCGGTAAGCAAACAAGAAATTATCCACCTTGTGTTGTAGTGGTATGTCATCATTATACATCGCCTTGAGAGAGTGTCGGGTCATTTCGGGTTTCCTTCTCTATATTTGAGTTTGTAACAGGTAGACATTCAACTATGGTCGAATGGAATATCTCAACAGGGTCCACTGCAGGTGCTTCCTCCACTGTAGGCAACGGTAGGCATGACAGCCCATCAGCGTTTCCATGCTGTTTCGTACCCTTGTACTCTATGTCGTACTGATGTGCCCCTAGAAAAAGTGACCATCTTTGAAGCCGTTGCGCCGTCATCACCGGAACGCCCTTCTTTGGGTTAAAAATGGAGACCAGAGACTGATGATCAGTCAGTAGGGTGAATTTCTGCCCGTGCAGATAGTGATTGAACTTCTTCACCCCCCACACCAGGCTGAGGGCCTCCCTGTCAATCTGGGCATAGTGACGCTCGACTGAGGTTAACGAGCGCGACGCAAAGGCTATTGGCCTCTCTGAACCGTCAAGGAATTTGTGTGACAGCACCGCTCCAATGCCGTAGGGAGACGCATCACATGCCAACCGAATCGGTAGTGTTGGATTGTAGTGGACCAATACTTCTTTTGAAGTGATTAGGCATTTACATTTCTGAAAGGCACGCTTACACTCATCACTCCATTTCCATGTTACTCCAGTTTGCAGCAGGGCGTTCAGTGGGTGCAGAATTGTAGATAAATTCGGCAAGAACTTATGGTAGTAGTTCACCAACCCGAGGAACGACCTCAGTTGCGACACTTTTTCCGGTGCTGGAGCCTTGACTACTGCCTCAATCTTGTCTGGGGACTTATGCAACCCTTCCTCATCAATCATGTGGCCACAATATGAGATTTGTCTCCTGAAGAACTCGCATTTGGGGCAGTTGGCTCGTAGCCCATGTTCTTGTAATCTAGTGAGCACCTGCTCCAGGTTGGCAAGGTGTTCACTGTCATTTTCACCCGTAACCAGGATGTCGTCCAAATAACACTGCGTCCCCGGGATCCCTTACAGGACTTGTTCCATCGCCCTCTGCCAAATAGCCAGGGCTGATGCTACCCCGAATACCAGTCAGTTGTACTGGTAAAGACCTTTGTGAGTGTTTATCATGAGGTATTTCCTAGATGCTTCTTCCAGCTCCATTTGTAGATACGCTTGGGCCAGATCAATCTTCGTAAAGCGTTTCCCTCCAGATAGTGAGGGATATTGTACTGTGTGCAGGACTGGGTTCACAGTTACCTTGAAGTCCCCACAGATGCGAACTTTCTTTGGCTCCCCAGGCGTGCTGCTCAATGATTTCTTCATTACAGGAATGATGGGTGTGGCCCACTCGCTCCAGTCCACCTTGGACAGCACACCCGAACGCTCCAGACTCTCCAGCTCTGCTTCAACGGCTGGGCGGATCGCGTACGGTACCGATCTGGCCGTAAAAAAATTTGGGTTTGCGTTATCTTCGATTTTTATCGTTGCCGTTACTCCTTTTAGAGTCCCAAGTCCTTGTTGGAACACCTCTTTCGCGTCAGTTAGAATTTTTGACAGTCGGCCAGGTGTGACGTCGTCATCCTTTTTGTCAGTCACAGTTAGCGCCTGAATGGAATGCCAATCCAATTGTATTTTTTGGATCCATTCACGTCCCAATAATGGTGGTCCTCCATCTTGTAGTATATATAGATACAGTTTCTGTGTTTCCTTGCCGTTGTATTTAACTGGCACCCTTATTTTTCCTCTGGGGTAGACTTTTTGCCCCGTGTATGTCTTCAATACAATGGACGTGTCTTTCAAGGGTATGTGTGAGAATAGCCGCTCATAGTCTCGTCGATTCATGACAGTTAGGGCTGATCCTGTGTCCAATTCCATCTTTATTGGTGCCCTTCTATTATGAGGGTGACCCCAAATGGTTCAGTGATCCTCCTTTGCGATCACGTTGCGTAACTTTAGACAACTTAGTCTCCTGCTCCCGGAGTCATTATCACTCTCCTGATATTCTGAACTACCGTCTGTCATTTTTTTTACTTCCTTGTACTTTTCCTTAGTAGTTCTTTTAGTGTTGGTTTTCTTTCCCGACCTGCAGACTCTTGCTATGTGTCCCATTTTCCCGCATTGCCTGCATACTTTGTCCTTAAACCAGCAGTCCTTCTGATCATGGGTTGTTCAGCCGCAGCGATAGCACTTTTCTGCTCCATACGCCATTTCGTTAGCGTTGTATTCTTGTGGTTTCTGTTGTATTTCCGCAGCTCCCCGTGCTGCTGCTTCGTAGGATACTGCCACGCTGAAAGCCTGTTCTAGCGTCAGGTCCTTTTCCGAAAGTAGTCGTTTCTGGGTTCCTTCACTCTGGAGCCCGCAGACAAACTTATCCCTTAAGGTGTCTGCCAGTCCTGCTCCGAACTGGCAGTGCTTCGATAGCTTGCGTAGTTCCGTAAGATAGTCAGCATTGCTCTCATCTTTGTGCTGGTTTGTTTTATGGAACTTGAATCTTTCTGCTATCAGCAGCGGTGTAGGGTTTAGGTGTTCCTGTAAGATATTAACAATCTATTCAAAACTTTTCTCCATTGGTTTAGCTGGGGTAATTAAATTCCGCAATAGGCCGTACGTTCCCGCGCCCATCAAATTTAATAATACCGACGCCGCCTTTCCATCAGCCACCTCATTTGCCTTGCAGTACACTTCAATTCTTTCCACATACGTGGTCCAGTCTTCTACCTCGTTGTCGAAAGCAGTGATACTGCCACTCTTCGGCATCTTGGGTGGTTTAAAATGGCGCATCCCGCGCTTTTCCTTCTTCCCCAATGGATTAAAATGGCGCCTCCCGTGCTTTTCCTTCTTCCCCAATGGAATAAAATGGTGCCTCCCGCGCTTTTCCTTCTTCCCCTTGCTGCCACGCTGCTCCTAGTGTTCTACAGGGTAATGGCGGCGACCTGCGGCTTTGGCGCGTCTTACTTTTCCTTCCCCTTGTTTTATTTTCTCTACGCTGCCCGGTTCTTGAGCACCGACCGCGCCCTGTGCACTCCACCCTCTCTCTCTCTCTTTTCCTCCCGACGACGCTGCACGGCCCCTTTGCAGAGCCGCTCGATCGAGCTCGAGCCCACCGCAGTCCGGAAGGGTCAGCGCACTACCTGCTACCAGCACGATTTACTGGAACACCTTGACTGGGGAGCCAAGCCCAGCTCTCCACAGCCTCCCCTGCAATTCTCCGAACTCCAATGGATCCCTGGGCGGTTGCCCACAGTCGACGCCCGTTGCTCTGACTTCGACCTCCAAGAAGCTTCTTTTCAGGGAAAGATCCCCGTGAGGTGATGCTGTACTGCAGGTGAGTTCGAACCTGCTCGTCGTCAGTGTAGTGTCCGCGTATCAATAATACACGGACTGCAGGAGAACGGTAATAACAGGTATTTACTGAACAGAGGGTAAGCTTAAACTGAAAGTACAGAAGCCTGCTATGGCTTTATATACAGGTGTGGTCACTGCCGGTACTACAGTATAAAATCAGTTCTCTCTTAAAGGTACATACACAACAATTGTAATTCTTGCAATTTAGTATACTGTATCCACTGCTCACGATGCGGTCTCCTCTACATTGGGGAGACCAAATGCAGATTGGGCGACCGCTTTGCGGAACACCTCCGTTCAGACCATAAGGGTGACCCCGAGCTCCCGGTCACTTGTCACTTTAATTCTCCGCTCCACTCCCATCCTGACCTCTCTGTCCTCTGCCTCTTACACTGTTCCAATGAAGCTCAACTGTAGAAGACACGAACAACATCCCAATAATGGATAATCAAAGGGACACAGGGAGTGGGGAACTAAAGACTATCACTATCACTAAGGAAATAGTATTCGGTAAAATAATGGGACTAAAAGATGACCACTCCCCTGCATCCCAGGGTCTTAAAAGAAGTGGCTGCAGAGATTGTGGATGCATTGGTTGCAATATACCAAAATTCCCTGGACTCTGGAGAGGTCCCAGCGGATTGGAAAACCGCTAATGTGACACCCCTATTTAAGAAAGGAGGGAGACAGAAAGCAGGAAACTATAGACCAGTTAGCCTAACATCTGTCGTTGGGAAAATGCTGGAGTCCTTCATTAAGGAAGCAGTAGCAGGGCATTTAGAAAAACATACTGCAGTCAAACAGAGTCAGCATGGTTTTAGGAAAGGGAAATCATGTTTAACAACTTTGCTGGAGTTCTTTGAGGAGGTAACAAGCAGGGTGGACAAGGGTGAGCCAGTGGATGTGGCGTATTTGGATTTCCAGAAGGCATTCGATAAGGTGCCACATAAAAGGTTACAGCATAAGAGCTCACAGAATTGGGGGTAATATATTAGCATGGATAGAGAATTGGCTAACTAACAGAAAGCAGAGAGTCGGGATAAATGTGTCATTTTCTGGTTGGCAAACGGTAACTAGTGGAGTGCCGCAAGGATTGGTGCTGGGGCCCCAACTATTTACAATCTACATTAATGACTTGGATGAAGGGATCGAGTGTAATGTAGCCAAGTGTGCGGATGACACAAAGATGGGTGGGGAAGCAAGTTGTGCAGAGGACTCAAAGAATCTGCAAAGGGATATAGACAGGCTAGGTGAGTGGACAAACATTTGACAGTTGGAGTATAATGTGGGAAAGTGTGAGGTTATCCACTTTGGCAGGAAAAATAAAAAAGCAAACTATTATTTAAATGGCGAGAGATTACAAAATGCTACAGTTCAGAGGGACCTGGAGGTCCTTGTGCATGAAACACAAAAAGTTAGCATGCAGGTACAGCAAGTAATCAAAAAGGCAAATGGAATGTTGGCCTTTATTTCAAGGGGTTGGAGTATAAAAGCAGGGATATCCTGCTACAACTGTACAAGGTATTGGTGAGACCACACCTTGAGTACTGCGTACAGTTTTGGTCTCCTTACTTAAGGAAGGATATACTTGCATTGGAGGCAGTTCAGAGACGTTTCACTAGGTTAATTCCAGAGATGAGGGGTTTGACTTATGAGGAAAAGTTGAGCAGGCTGGGCCTATACTCATTGGAATTTAGAAGAATGAGAGGTGATCTTATCAAAACATACAAGATACTGAGGGGGCTCGACAGGGTAGATGCAGAGAGGATGTTTCCCCTCATGGGGAAATCTAGAACTCGGGGGCACAGTCTCAGAATAAAGGGTCGCCCTTTTAGAACTGAGATGAAGAGGAATTTCTTCTGTCAGACGGTCGTAAATTTGTGGAATTCTCTGCCCCAGAGAGCTGAGGAGGCTGGGTCATTAAATACATTTAAAGTGGAGATAGACACATTTTGCAAGATAAGGGCGTGAAGGGTTATGGGGAGCGGGCTGGAAAGTGGCTTTGAGCCCTAGATCAGCCATGATCTTATTGAATGATGGAGCAGGCTTGAGGGGCCAAGTGGCCTATTCCTGCTCCTATTTCTTATGTTCAACGTAAGCTCAAGGAACAGCACCTCATCTTTCGATTAGGCACTTTACAGCCTTCTGGACTCAACATCAAGTTCAACAATTTCAGCCTATAACCTCGGCCCCTATATTTTCTTTTTTCTCTCGCATGGCAGCTGTTGATGATTCTGCCATTGCCATTTACACCTCATCTAGAATCATCTTTTTTTTCTTAACTTGTCCCATTACCATCTCCTTTTGCCTTGCACCATCATCCCTTTTGTCTTTTAATCTCCTGCCTTTCATCTTATCACAGGCTTTCCCTTTGTTCTTTCCTCTCCTCCCCCTGCCCCACACTTGCTTAAAAATCTGTTACTTCTCCAACTTTTTCCAGTTCTGATGAAAGTCATCAACCTGAAATGTTAACTCTATTTCTCTCTCCACGATGCTGCCTGACCTGCTGAGTGTTTCCAACATTTTAAGTTGTTTCAACTCTCCATAGTTATTGCCAGGTGTGTGTGCTATTGATCTTCTCTCCCTGGCATGTTTTCTTTCATTCAGGAATATTTAAAGCATGAAATACAGTGAATGGCGTGTTTGTGGAGTGTGAGCCAATGTTCAACATAGAAACAGGAGTAGGACAATCAGCCCCTCGAGCTTGCCGCCATTCTGTTAGATCATGGCTGATCTGTACCTCAACTCCCTTTAACTGTCTTTGCTCCATATTGTTGAGTCTGTGTGTCCCAGTTATACTTATTCTAAATCACTGGACATAGACAACAAGAATAACATTTAACAGGTCTTTACTATTCGAAGGTCAGGGCTGAACTGCCCAGCAAATTACTACACAACGCTTATATACCGGTGTGGTCACCACCGGTATTACAGTATACAGTAGCCAAGAGAAAGTAGTACATCTCTTAAGGTAGTTCTCTTAAGGTGGAACAGGTTACATACACCACAATCCTCCCTTTTTAGCTTAACAGTGTATATCCCAATTTAAACATAACATGATAACATATATATACAACTTCATGCAAAACAGTTCAAAGGTTCAGTCTCTGAGGAGGCCTCCTGATCCGAGTTGGATAACGCCTTTCAGGGGTCTCTGATTCTCGTTGCTGGGGTGACTCATCTAGTTGATCTCTTATGGATTGGACATCATCAGGTACATTCACGTCTGAGGTAGATGCTTCAGGTTCACCAACTTCTTCCACGGTTGTCTCTGCCGTAACCATGGGTTCAACCCTTGTTCTCGATTCTACAAGTTGGTCAGCATGACGTCGTATTACATTTTCACCAATATCTACCGTGTACATCAGGGGTCCTTGTCTGGCCCGAATTGTTCCAGATTGCCATTTCTCATTTTTATAGTCCCGGGCTAACACTGGTTATCCTATTTCGAAACTCCGAGTGGTCTTGTTGTTTATATGCTGGAACTGTTTGTTTTCGACTTCCCTCCGCACATTTGGTTTTAACAAGTCCAACCTGGACCGCAACCTCCTGTTGTAGAACATCATGGCAGGGCTTTGATTTGTCACTGCATGAGTGGCGTTTCGATATGCCAGTAGGAAATTGTCCACCTTGTGTTGTAGTGGAATCTGATCTTCGCTCATGGCCTTTATTGCTTTTTTGAACGTTTGTACAAATCTCTCGGCCAACCCGTTTGTAGCCGGATGATATGGGGCAGAGGTATAATGTTTCACCCCATTCTTCTTCATGAATTTCTGGAATTCTTCTGACACGAACTGCGGTCCGTTGTCTGAACATATTTGTTCTGGCAATCCATTTCTTGCAAATATCGTTCTTAGCACCGCGATCGTCTTTTCCGAGGTAGTGGTAGTCATCTTAATCACTTCTGGCCATTTAGAATGTGCGTCCACCGCAATTAAAAACATGGAGTCCATGAATGGACCAGCAAAGTCAATATGTACTCGTTGCCATGGGGTTGAAGGCCATTCCCATGGATGCAGCGGTGCAATCGGAGGTGCATTTTGAACTTTTTGGCACCCTGAGCAGCTTTTCATCAGATCCTCTATCTGTTGGTCGATACCCGGCCACCACACATAAGCCCTAGCAAGGCTTTTCATCTTGACTCCCCCCAGATGACCTTCATGCAGTTCCTTTAGAACTCTCTCTCTTAACTTAGGAGGAATAATCACCCTTGTTCCATACATCAATGTTCCTTGACAGACGGACAGCTGTTCTCGTCTTGCTGAGAATGCCGGTAACAGTGGATCACCATGTGCTGGCCATCCCTTCACTGTCATTTCGTAGACCCGGGACAGTGTCGGGTCGTTCCTGGTTTCTCTTTCAATACTTGCATTGGTGACTGGTAAACATTCGATGATGGTCGAGTGAAATAGCTCAACAGGGTCAACCGTCAGTGCCTCCTCCGCTGTAGGTAGTGGCAGGCGCGACAGCCCATCAGCATTACCATGCTGCCTTGTACCTTTTGAATTCAATCTGATATTGATGTGCCCCTAGGAAAAGGGACCATCTCTGGAGCCTCTGTGCTGTCATCACTGAAACACCCTTCTTAGGGTTAAAAATGGATACCAACGGCTGGTGGTTTGTCAGTAGCGTAAACTTTTGGCCCTGCAGGTAATGATTAAACTTCTTTACTCCCCACACAAGGCTGAGAGCCTCCCTATCTATCTGAGCATAGTTGCGCTCAGCGGAGGTCAATGATCTGGATGCGAACGCGACTGGTCTCTCCATGCCATTTGGCAACTTGTGTGAGAGTACTGCCCCAATACCATATGGAGAAGCATCACAAGCCAAATGAATAGGCAGCGTTGGGTTGAAGTGAGCCAACACTTCCTCTGAGGTGATCAATGCCTTGCTTTTGCTAAAGGCCCTCTTACAGTCCTCGCTCCACTTCCATGGTACTCCCTTCTGCAAAAGAGCGTTCAGCGGGTGCAGCACCGTGGATAAATTTGGCAGAAACTTATGGTAATAGTTAATCAACCCTAGGAACGACCTCAACTGGGATACATTATCTGGAGCGGGAGCCTTCACAACAGCTTCGATCTTGTCAGGAGACTTATGAAGCCCCTCCTGGTCAATGACATGACCACAGTACGAGATCCGCTTCTGAAAGAACTCACATTTCTGGCGATTAACTCGAAGTCCATATTCTTTCAATCTGGTGAGCACCAGTTCCAAGTTTGCAAGGTGCTCCTCGTCATCATCTCCTGTAATCAGAATATCGTCCAGGTAACATTGTGTGCCTGGAATTCCCTGTAATACCTGCTCCATGGCCCTCTGCCAAATCGCTGGAGCCGATGCCACTCCAAAAACCAGTCTATTATACCGATACAAGCCTTTATGCGTGTTGATCGTGAGATACTGGCGTGACTCTTCCTCAACTTCCATCTGTAAGTACGCCTGCGCCAGGTCTACCTTGGTGAAGTGTTTCCCGCCAGACAACGAAGCGAAGATATCCTCAATCCGCGGAAGCGGATATTGCACCGTGTGAAGCACCGGATTAACAGTGATCTTGAAATCTCCACAGATGCGAACCTTCCCCGGTTCCCCCGGCTTGTTGCTCGATGAATGCTTCATGACGGGAACAATGGGCGTGGCCCACTCACTCCAGTCCACCTTAGACAGTACTCCTGAACGCTCTAGCCCTTCCAGCTCAGCTTCCACAGCAGGTTGTATCGCATAAGGTACCGGTCTGGCTTTGAAAAATTTCGGGTTTGCATGTTCTTCAACCTTGATGTTTGCCGTAATTCCTCTCAGTGTTCCCAGTCCCTGTTGGAACACCTCTTTAGCATCGTCCAATATTCTGGACAATCGTTTAGGTTTGACATCTTTTTTATCGGAATCTACCGTTAGTGCTTTTAAGGAATGCCAGTCCATATTCATTCTCCTGATCCACTCCCAGTAGTGGTGGACCTCCCTCAGGTAGCACATATAAGTCCATTCCTCGGCTTTCTTTGCCCTTGTGGACCACCTTTACCTTTATCTTTCCGATGGGGTATACTCTTTGCCCCGTGTATGTTTTCAACACAATCTCCGTATCCCGTAGGGGAATATGTGGGAATAACCTTTTGTAATCTTGCTTATTCATGACCGTCAATGCCGATCCGGTGTCCAATTCCATCTTCACTTGGACTCCTGCTATCCGAAGTGTGACCCAGATAGTTTGGTGGTCTGCTGTGTTATCCACACTGTGTACTCTTAGACAACCCAGTTCCTTACTGCTGGAGTCTGAATCTGTCTTCTGTTCGTCCGAACTGCTCTCTGTCACCTTGTGTACTTTTTTGCACTTTTCCTGCGGTGACTTTTTGTTGCTGGTCGTCTTTCCTGACCGGCATACTTTAGCTATGTGACCAAGCCTGCCACATTTTCTGCATTCCTGATTTTTGAACCAGCCCTGGTTCTGATCGTGCGTTGTCTTTCCACAACGATAACACTTTACAGCACCCAAAGCCATTTGATTGGTGCTGAGTTCCGATGACCTTAGCTGCATTTCCACAGTGCCTCTCGCTGCGGCTTCGTGCGATGCTGCAATGGTGACAGCTTTATCAAGCGTAAGATCATTCTCCTCTAGCAGTCACTTTTGTGTTCCTTCTTTTAACAATCCACACACAAATTTATCTCTCAGCGCATCTGCTAGTCCTGTTCCAAACTGACAGTACTTTGATAGCTTACGCAGTTCAACTAAGAATTCAGTGTTGCGTTCTTCTATAAAATTTAAATTGTTCCGCTATCAGCAGCGGCGTGGGATTTAAATGATCTTTCAGGACAGTAACAATATTCTCGAAAGTCTGATCCGCCGGTTTATCTGGTGATACAAGGTGCTTCAATAGCCCATACGTCTTTGCACCCATTGAGTTTAATAAGGTTAGTGCTTTCTTATCATTTGATACCTCATTTGCTTTACAATAAACCTCAATGCGTTCTACATACGTGGCCCAATCTTCGACATCACTATCAAAAGCATTGATGTTACCATGTTTAGGCATCCTTGCAAGTTTCTTAAAATTTTCTTTTTCTCAAAATGGCGGTTTTTCCCGCGCTCGTCTTCTTCCCCCGCCGACTACAATGGCGGCTTCCCGCGTTTGCCTTCTTCCCCCGCTGGCTGCAATGGCGATTGCCGTACTGCTGCCGTTCTCGCCTCCCCAGCGGTTCTCAATTTCCCCGACGCTGCTTTTGCTCCCCCGCGGTTCCCGTGGGCATTCACGCTTCCCCTGCTGTTGCGCCTCTCAGCCCCGCTTGCAGGCCGGTCCTTTACACCGGCTGCGGTCGAGTTCTCCGCGGTTCTCGTGGCCTCAATGCTGCCCCAGTCGCTGCGCCTTTCAGCCCCGATTGCAGCCCGGCCCTTTTCACCGGCCGCGGTCGAGTTCTCCGCCCTTTTTCCTCCGTTTTCCCTCCCCTTCTCTACAGCCAACGCGGCCGACTTTCTGCTCGTGTCGCTGATCGGCTTACCCACCACCGTGGTAGAAGGGATGATCGCTGCCTGTCGCTGATGGAGGGCTTCGTGTTCAGAATTTTTCTTTTCCAATCCGGGTTCTCGATGCCTCCCATGCGATGTGGTGCTCAGCAGGATGATGAGGGTGGATGCCTCTTCTCGACGCCCGTTCTGAGGACGAAGCTGCCGTGGATGTAAAACTGCCGCAGGGTAAGATCGGACTCGTCGCCACTGTTGAGTCTGTTTGTCCCAGTTATACTTATTCTAAATCACTGGACACAGACAACAAGAATAACATTTAACAGGTCTTTACTATTCGACTGCCCAGCAAATTACTACACAACGCTTATATACTGGTGTGGTCACCACCGGTATTACAGTATACAGTAGCCAAGAGAAAGTAGTACATCTCTTAAGGTAGTTCTCTTAAGGTGGAACAGGTTACATACACCACACATATCCCTCAATACCTTTACCTAACAAAAGTCTATTAAACGAGGTCTTGAAATTTTAAATTTTCTGAGCATCACAAGCTTTTGGGGAGAGTTCCAGACTTCCAATACACTTTGTGTGGCTAATTGCTTCCGGATTTCAGTCCTAAATGGCCTAGCTCTTATTTTAAGATTATATCCTCGTCTTCATAGATTCTTCAACCAGAGAAAATAGTTTCTCTGTATCTATGCTATTGAATTCCAAATCCTTTTAAACATCTTGATTAGATCAGCCTTCAACCTTCTGAACTCCAGGGAATGCAAACGAAGTTTATACAACCTGTCCTCATAATTTACCCCTTTAAGCCCCCGTGTCATTCTAGTGAATCTGCGATCTACCCCAACCCCCAGGCCAAGATATCTTTCCTGAGGCGCAGTGCCCAAAACTCAATGTAGTGCTCCAGATGGGGTCTGACCAACACTCTACAAATGA
Source organism: Somniosus microcephalus (assembly GCF_052327205.1). NCBI lineage: Eukaryota > Metazoa > Chordata > Chondrichthyes > Squaliformes > Somniosidae > Somniosus > Somniosus microcephalus. Next base: position 152,466,456 of record NW_028225179.1, read on the forward strand.
AGCATCACTTCCTCCATTTTGTATTCTAACCCTCTTGAGATGAAAGCCAACATTTCATTAGCCTTTTTGAGTGCATTTTGTACCTGTGCATTAGCTTTTAGTGATTTATGTGCATGGACACCCAAATCCCTTTGCAGCTTCACAGTTCCTGGTCTCTCACCAGGGGAATAGATAGGCGTTTCTGCAGCTGCAAACATGACTCCAGGATGGTATGTTGCAAGGGTCAAGGATGTCTCAGAACGGCTGCAGAACATTTTGAAAGGGGAGGGTGAAAACCCAGTTGTTGTGGTGCATATAGGTACCAACGATATAGGTAAAAAACGGGATGAGATCCTAAAAGCTGAATATAGGGAGTTAGGAGGTAAATTAAAAAAATAGGACCTCAGAGGTAGTAATCTCAGGATTGCTACCAGTGCCACGTGCTAGTCAGGGTAGAAATAGAAGGATATTTCAGCTGAATATGTGGCTAGAGGAATGGTGCAAGGGGGAGGGATTCCAATCCCTGGGACATTGGAACAGGTTCTGGGGGAGGTGGGACCAGTTCAAACTGGACGGTGAGCACCTGGGCAGGACCAGGACTGATGTCCTAGAGGGAGAGTTTGCTAGTGCTCTGGGGGAGGGTTTAAACTAAAATGGCAGGGGGTTGGGAACCTGAGCAGGGAGACAAAGGAAAGGGAAACAAGGATAGAAGCAAAAGAAAGGAAGGAGAAAAACAAAGGTGGCAGTCAGAGAAATCAAGGCCTAGAAATTCAGTAGCGCCCTGTTTGGGGCGCCAGCCTCGCCAGGGCGCTATAAGTAGCGCCCCGGAAGCATTCGCGGCCGCCCGCCGGAAATTCAGTTGGAGTGCCCCAAAGGGAAGCATGGCGCTACTGGAGGCGCCCCGCATCCCTCTTGGGGCGCTGCAACTGAATATCGTCGCGCAACGTGCCGCAGCGCCACACCTTTAATTTGCGCCTCCACTGCCACAGGTAGGCCCCCCTGAACCGGTCGCACATAGAGTCCAGCGTTAAATCAGGGGGCGCTTCTAAATATCGTGGCCAGGGTGTCAGTGGGGCGCTGCGCACACCGATGACATCATCGGTAGCGGCGCAGCACTAACGGCTAGCGCCACCACTAGCGTCCCATGGAATTTAGCGGGAGGCCTGGCCAGTGGCTTGCGACCCACTTAGCGCCCTCTTAAGGTGCTAACGGGTGCGCAGCCAACTGAATTTCCAGGCCCAAGGGTTTAAATTAAACATGGCCACAGTAAATAATAATTCTAAAAGGTGTAAGAGTGTTAAAAAAACAAGCCTGAAGGCCTTGTGTCTTAATGCGAGGAGCATTCGTAATAAGGTGGATGAATTAGCTGCGCATATAGAGGTAAACGGATATGATATGATTGGGATTACGGAAACATGGCTCCAGGGTGACCAAGGCTGGAACTCAACATCCAGGGATATTCAATATTCAGGAAAGATAGGCGAAAAGGAGGTGGGGTAGTATTGCTGGTTAAAGAGGGGATTAACACAATTGAAAGGAAGGATATTAGCTCTGATGATGTGGAATCTGTATGGGTAGGACTGAGAAATACCAAGGGGCAGAAAACATTAGTGGGAGTGGTATACAGACCTCCAAACAGTAATGCGGAGGTTGGGGATGGCATTAAATGGGAAATTAGAGGCGCGTACTGTGGAAGTACAGTTTCTCACTTAGACACAAAATGGCTTCCTAGGCATAGAATAAAAACTCAAATGGCCGACAGCATGATTCACTAAAGGCAAGGGGATGAGACATATATACTCCTTATCTGTGACAAGCTTAACAAGGAGCCTCAGTTACCAAACAAACAGCCAAGGACATGATAAGGTAAATATTGGCCCACGGGTCCAGTTGGTACAGTGAGAGAACAGAGGGAACAGAGAGATCCCATAATAAAGGATTAGTTAATCTTATCCCAAGGTATTTCCGTTCGTTATTCTAACGCAGCCCGGAATACGTTGTTTCAATAATTCGCAAGGTCTGTGCCTTTGTAATCAGTTATGATTCAATACTATGTCATGTGGCATAGAAAGCCTGTTTTGCTTTTTACTGTATAAATATGTTACAATTTCTGTATTACTTTGAAGAGGTCTGATGTAGCCCTTGTCTACACAACTCTTCCCTTGCAAGCAAATAAAGCCTGTCTTTAACGATACTTTGTGTTTAAGAGTCTTACTAGGGAGTCGAGACTTCGACAGTTACTTGGAGGTTCCACCGAGATCGCTTGCTGCCTTTCGGTAAGTCACGGACAAGGGCATCGTGAATCTCTAATGACAGATCCTGAATGGCCACAGTGATGCTTTATCACATAAAAGGATTTCTCATTAGATATTAAGTTGGTGTGGTCTGTTTCTTCCGACGGGAGTACTGCGATCTAGTTAAGACTCATGTTTTAGACTTGAGTTGAATCCTGTAACTTTTGCTTCTTTTATTGTTGACCACTGAAAGCAGGAGAATACTGACAACTCAAGTCTTTAAAGAAAAAAGTATCGGGCAAAGAAGGCAAGAGGAAAGTCGACAGGGCTGAGTCCCATAAGGTACCAAGTTAAAACTGCAGTATCAAGGGTGGGTCCCTTGATCAAGGGTGGGTCCCTTGAGCCGGGGCTGAGTCCCGCGGCAGAAAGTATCGTTTGAGAATTGTCACTGTAATTTTTTAAGATCTGTATTATCAGGTTCAGGATTTTTCTCCGTTGAGATACCTTCTACGAGGGTTCAAGCCCCTCGCATTAAAGCATAAGGATTCTATTGTTTTCCATTTTTTTTGTTGACTATTGACAGCATTAAGACAGAAAACTCTCACATAAAGTATAAGTTAAACGTTAAGGACTCAGTTTGTAGTGGCGTATAACGCAAACTGAGAATTGACTATTTGTTTAGTTTAAAGTATAAGATAAATGTCTGTATATTTGGTCTGTTTGCCTGTTTGGGCAGCTGCATTGCTTATCATTTCTTTGACTGTTGTTATTACTTGTTATTTTTCATCACTTGTGGTCCTTTGGACAGTCAGTAATAATCGTAAGGGGGTAAGGGGTGAAACTTGCGATCTAGAAGAAGAGAGCCTAGTTTAAAAAAAAAACAACACCAAACAGACTAAGATGGGAGCTGCACAGAGCAAGATCCCAGAAAAGGGAACTCCCGCTTCTTATGTCTTTACCTACTATGGTCAGATATCTACAAATGATTTACCTAAGTGGGCTAAATGGACAAAGAAAGACAGACACCCTTTCCCCTTGGATGGTACATTCAATCTAGATAGAATCACGTGTCTAGAAAACTGCCTAGCAGGCAGAGACCCACATAGAAGGGGTGCAAAATCAGTAAATTGGTCTGCCTTCTCAGACTGGAAAAGGGAAGCAGAAAAACGTAAGGAATGCAGCATATTAACTAGCAAAATTGAGAACAAAAATAAGAAAAAAAGATCTAATGAATAAATTGATTAAACAAGAAAAGGTTACGCTAATGCCTTTAAGACAAAACCCGAAGCCTACCGCCTCTCCTTGTGAATATCCTCCCATTCCCACGACTCATTCCAGTAATGACGAGGATGAGGGATGGTTCAGAAGACCAGCCACGCCTCCTGACTACGAAGCACAACAACCAGCCGCAGCAGCTGGTGAATCACCCGACCCCAGTGCTGTAAGTCAGGAGAATATAATCAACACTAGATAAGATAATTGAGACAACTCAGAAAAGGGATGAAGACGTTGAGGATTATATAGAAAGAATAGAAGCAGTTATGGGACAGCATTCGGGTATGACAAAATTATTAAAATTACCAAATCCCTTTAATTAACGCCCTTGTAAACAGCCTCAGAACAGAACTTAAGGAACCGTTGACTTTAGTTTGCCTTGACTGGAGACATAAAACCATTCCTGAATTGACACAAATCTTGAAAGGAATACAGGAAAGGAATAAAGATCAGAGTAAAATTTCTTTGTTAATGGAGCAGGCAGCTTCTCCAGCCCCGACCGCCCAGACTACTATTTACTACCAGGGTCAGAACAGGGGACGAGGTAGAGGATATAACAGAGGCGGATTTAGAGGAAATAGTAGAGGAGGGACTGGCAGAGGCCAGTGGAACGGAAGAGGCACAAACTCTCCGTGTTTTAACTGTGGTCAGATCGGACACTGGAAGTCCAATTGCCCGTTCCCCAAACAGCAAAATCAAGGCTGGGGAGGTGCCCCAGTAAATACAAATACCCAAGCCCAGGTTCACACTCGTCCACAAGCAGGCTTTACAACAGGGGATCCTTGGGGAGGTCAGATTACGGAAGGACAATCCGGAATGCCAGTGCAAAATTATTCAGCATGACGCAGAGACGCAGTCTCAGACGTTACCCACCTCCTGCAGTTACCCTTAGTATCACTAAATTCTAGAGATGAGCCATATCTATCCATAAATATGCAAGGCAAGAAAGTCCCTTTTCTCGTCGACACAGGAGCCACAACCTCACTATTGACAAAACAATACGCTACAGGAATTCCATGCACTGACAAGGATGTTACCTGCATAGGACTTTCTGGTGTCTCACAGACTCTGACATGGTCACAACCGTTACAAATACGAGCAGATAATTTTTCTGGCCAACATGCTTTTTTGTTATCAGACGACGCCCCCATGAACCTTTTAGGGAGAGACTTGTTGTGCAAAATGCAGGCAACAATAATTTGTTCAGAAAAGGGACTGCAGATACACGTTCCGACCGATAGATGTACTATGTGCCTTTTACAAGAACAGCTGGCACATGAATCTGCATTGCACTGCTTTTTTATGAAGGCACGGGAAAAGACACGACTATAAAAGACAGTTACTCAATTGGATCCCGTTGCATGCGGCCTGCCTGGATGCCTGCCAATTCTAACTGCTGCCTATTACACTGTACAACAGGCTCAAGGCATCACGCTTAATCACCGAACTGTTTTGTTTGTACCACATTCAGTGGAAGTTCTGTTATCAAAATACGCCACTCAGCATCTAACGTCAGCCCGTAGCAGTAAATATGAGGTTGAGTTATTATCCAACTCTAATCTCCTAATTCAAAGATGCTCGGCCTTGAATCCAGCCACGCTGCTACCCACAGAAGAAGACGGAACTCCACATTGCTGCGAAATGATCACCCAATTGGTGACTAAGCCCCGAACAAATTTATCAGAAACTCCTATCTCCAATAGTGACTTAGCGTACTACGTAGACGGGTCAGCCTTTAGGGATGACAAGGGATCACCTAGGGCTGGATATGCCATATCAGATGATCACTCGATTTGTGGAGGCACTCTCACTACCTCAATCCTTTTCAGCGCAACAAGCAGAACTCTTCGCTCTTACCAGAGCTTGTATATTGGCTACTGATCAAACTGTTAACATTTATACTGACTCCAGGTATGCTTTTGGAGTTGCTCACGATTATGGACAGATCTGGAAATTAAGGGGGTTTCTAACTTCCTCAGGATCAACTATTGAGAATGCTGAGCAAATCAATAATCTTTTAAAGGCTCTAGTGTGTCCCACTAAGATTTCAGTTATTAAATGTCAGGCTCATATAGGTAGTCAGGATCAGATATCCTTGGGTAACGAGCGATCAGATAGAGCTGCTAAATCAGCCGCTCTGTCAGATACAGGGCCAATGGTCTCAGCCTTTGTTTTGCGTCAACAAAAATCAGATAATGACCCACCTTCTATTAATGATGTTTTAGCCTTTCAGTCACAGGCTAACCCGGACGAAGTGTTAGCTTGGGCAAGGGATTCTTGCTTTAAAACGCCTGAAGGGGTATGGGTTCACCATGACGGCCGCATGGTGGCGCCTAAATCTTTACTCCCATGGATTGCCCGATGCGTTCATGTGTTCACGCATGCGGGCAAAGGGGGGATGGCAGACTATATTAATCAAACATGGTATGCACCAGGTATTTCGGCAATTGCAAAACAAATTAGTGAAAGGTGCACCATTTGCCAGGAAATGAATCCAGGCAAGACAGAGAAAGTACAGGCTGCCTCCCGCCCAAATCCATCAGGCCCTTTTGTACATTTACAAATGGATTTTATTGAATTACCTCCATGTTTAGGATTTAAGTATGTGTTAGTAATTATAGATATGTTTTCAAGATGGGTTGAAGCTTTCCCATGTAAAAAGAATGATGCTGTAACAGTAGCAAAGTGCTTGTTAAAAGAAATCATACCAAGGTTTGGAATACCTATGCAGCTTTCAAGCGACAGAGGATCGCATTTCACTGGAGCAATTATAAAAGAACTATGTAAAGCTTTGCAGATTAACCAGCATTTTCACTGCAGTTATCATCCACAATCCGCAGGACTGGTGGAAAGACATAATGGAGTGCTGAAGAATAAACTTTCTAAACTTTGCAATGAAACCGGACTTAAATGGGTCGAACTATTACCCTTAGCATTGATGATAATGCGAGCAGCAACTAACAGGACAAATGGACTTTCTCCACATGAGGTTGTCATGGGACGACCCCTAAGACTGCCATTCTCAGCACCATTTACGGTGAAACAAATGGACATTCATAAAATGGACGAGGCTATGCTAAACTATTGCATTGCATTAACTAAATGTATTTCCAGCTTTCACCAACAGGTAAACGAAGCTCAAACGAGTCCAGCAGAGGGAAAGTGCCACGACTTGGAACCAGGAGACGACGTCTACGTGAAGGTTTTTAAAAGAAAGAACGGTCGACAACCACGCTTCGAAGGACCATATCAAGTGCTCCTGACTACAAACACAGCCGTAAAAGTCAAGGAAAGATCTTCCTGGATTCACGCATCCCACTGCAAGAAGGCACCGAATAGAGACAATTGAATTTTGAAAGACTCTAACAATGAAGACGTTACTTATATTTTGTATACTAATCGGACTACTGAGTCTAATATGCTAAGGAGATGGGGAAAGATCCCGAAAGAAACGAGAATTACACGTGAATACTTTTTTGTACATGTCTTACGAATGTGCTAGACGCAGTAAGTCAGTATGAAAACCCAAAGAACCAAGGCTGGGCTGACTGGATATTGGGAGGATGGCTGGGATCAGTAGGACAAATATTATTGCATGGACTGGTAGTAGTAATAGCCCTGATTGTATGCATTGCTCTGTTTGTCACAACGATTAAGTGTTGTTGCAATAGGTTGGGCAAGGCAGTCTTGCCTACGATGAATATGATGATACAGAGAGAAGTAAGGTCAGCAGAAGAAAAGAATGGTCCCCTGGATGAGGAACTGAAACGATTGAATAAAATACAATTATAGGGATTAGAAAACTTAGACAAATATATACATATATATATATATTCCACATGCTGTCCTCTTTCTGCAAAACACATTTTCCATTTCAAATGGGAACTGCAGGCTAGGAAAAAGAGAGAGGACTCCCTTCAACAACAAGCCAGTGTCGTCGACTTTGTATATCACTTGGTCTGTACTTTGGGGGCTTACATAGAAGCACTTGTGCTTAGGAGAACCCCACAGGTTAGTTATAAACTGTGTGGGCCATGAATTAGTCCTCCTCTATAAGCTGCTGTTCCCTGTCTTTTAGAAAGTGCATAGTGGCACCCGCACTGCAGGCTAATATAAGCTGCAGGGAAATTAGAACACTGCAGGCTAATATAAGCTGCAGAAATACAAAGACATAAACCTGAAATCAAATCAAACATAATTAAACCCTACAAAAACACACGCCCAAGCATTAAGAATAGACAGAGAAGAAAGACGATCTTAAACAAGGTCAACCATCAATACAGGTAAATCCCAGGGATGGTTCCAAACGGAAAAGAAGTCGGTATCCTTGGCTAAAATCTAAATTTAGTATGAGGACTGATAAGAAGAGGTTAATTTCAGTTATGTTGTCCTAGTAAGGACAAAAGGGAAGAATGTGGAAGTACAGTTTCTCACTTAGACACAAAATGGCTTCCTAGGCATAGAATAAAAACTCAAATGGCCGACAGCATGATTCACTAAAGGCAAGGGGATGAGACATACATACTCCTTATCTGTGACAAGCTTAACAAGGAGCCTCAGTTACCAAACAAACAGCCAAGGACATGATAAGGTAAATATTGGCCCACGGGTCCAGTTGGTACAGTGAGAGAACAGAGGGAACAGAGAGATCCCATAATAAAGGATTAGTTAATCTTATCCCAAGGTATTTCCGTTCGTTATTCTAACGCAGCCCGGAATACGTTGTTTCAATAATTCACAAGGTCTGTGCCTTTGTAATCAGTTATGATTCAATACTATGTCATGTGGCATAGAAAGCCTGTTTTGCTTTTTACTGTATAAATATGTTACAATTTCTGTATTACTTTGAAGAGGTCTGATGTAGCCCTTGTCCACACAACTGGGTATAAAAACCCATGACCAGCGAGGCCCGAGAGCACTCGGAGCAGCGGGAGCAGAGGAGGAGCAGCCGGGTATAAAAACCCACGACCAGCGAGGCTTACCAACTCCGCAGCGGGGAGAGAGGTAAAAAATAGTCAGTGTGTGACGTCACCAGGGAGCAGGTAAGTGATTGGTTGGTGAGTATTTCTCTTTTTTAAACTTTAACTCTGTAGTTTATCGTTACTAGGGTCTTTTCTGGTGTAGCAGGTACTGTTGGTAGACTATACAAGAGCCTTAGAGATATCTTTAAATTGGTGATAGTAAATTAATTTAAATTAATTAAGGGGAAAGTCATGCCAGGAGAGCCCAGCACCGTGATGTGCTCCTCCTGCTCCATGTGGGAATTCAGGGACACTGCCCCTGGTGACTACGTGTGCAGGAAATGCATCCATCTGCAGCTATTAGCAGACCGCATTGAGGAGCTGGAGCTGCGGGTGGATGGGTTGTGGAGCATTCACGAGGCTGAGAAGTTCGTGGATAGCACGTTTAGTGAGTTGGTCACACCGCAGGGAAGGGCTGCACAGGAAGAAAGGAAATGGGTGACCACCAGGCGGGGCAATAGAAGTAGGCAGGTAGTGCAGGAAACCCCTGTGACCATTCCCCTCTCAAACAAGTATACCGTTTTGGATACTGTTGGGGGGAATGACTCACCAGGGGAAGGCAGCAGCAGCCAGCTTCCTGGCACTGGGGGCGCTCCTGCTGCCCAGGAGGGGAGGAAAAAGAGTGGGAGAGCAATAGTCGTAGGGGATTCTATAGTAAGGGGAACAGATAGGCGTTTCTGTGGCCGTAGACGTGAATCCAGGATGGTTTGTTGCCTCCCTGGTGCCAGGGTCAAGGATGTCACTGAGTGGCTGCAGGGCATTCTGGAGGGGGAGGGTGAACAGCCAGAGGTCGTGGTCCACATTGGTACCAACGACATAGGTAAAAAGAGGGATGAGGTCCTGCAGCAAGAATTTAGGGAGCTAGGGGCAAGATTAAGGAGCAGGACCTCAAAGGTTGTAATCTCTGGATTACTCCCGGTGCCACATGCTAGTGAGTATAGGAATAGGAGGATAGAACAGATGAATGCGTGGCTAAAGGGATGGTGCAGGAAGGAGGGCTTTAGTTTCCTGGATCACTGGGTCTGCTTCTGGGAAAGGTGGGACTTGTACAAGTCGGACGGTTTACACCTGAACCAGAGGGGAACCAATATCCTTGCGGGGAGGTTTGCTAGCACTGCTGGGGGGGGGGTTAAACTAATTTGGCAGGGGGATGGGATACAGAGTGGAGCTATAGTAGGGGGTGATGTACAGCCAAATAAGGAGGAAAAAACAAGTCAGCAGGGAAGGCAGAGCAAAGATGTGAAGGCAAAAGGGAATATGGCAGGGCTGGAAGGCATTTATTTTAATGCAAGGAGTCTTGCAAATAAGGTGGATGAACTGAAGTTGTTGTTGAACACATGGGAGTACGATATTGTTGCTATCACGGAGAAATGGTTGAGGGAGGGTCAGGACTGGCAGCTAAATATTCCGGGGTATAGAATCTTCAGGCGAGACAGAGGGGGGTGTAAAAGGGGAGGGGGTGTTGCAATATTAATTAAGGAGTCTATTACTGCTGTAAGGAGGGATGATATATTAGCGGGTTCCGCTAATGAGGCCATATGGGTAGAACTTAAAAACAAAAAGGGGTCAAGCACCTTGCTGGGAGTGTACTATAGGCCCCCAAACAGTCAGGGGGAGATAGAGGAACAGATATGCAGGCAGATATCAGAAAAGTGTGAAAATAATAGGGTAGTAATAGTGGGGGATTTCAACTTCCCCAATATAAATTGGGATAGTCAGAGTGTGAAAGGCTTGGAGGGAGCAGAATTCTTAAAGTGCATCCAGGAAAGCTTTTTGAGCCAACATGTAGAAAGTCCTACAAGAGAGGGGGCGGTACTGGACCTAATTCTAGGGCATGTAGCCGGGCAGGTGGTGGAAGTGTCTGTAGGAGAGCATTTTGGCGATAGTGACCACAATTCGGTGAGATTTAAGGTGGTCATGGAAAAAGACAAAGACGGCCCGGAAATCAGGGTTCTAAATTGGGGGAAGGCCGATTTTAATAAGATAAGACAGGATCTGGCAAAAGTGGACTGGGAGCAGCTACTTATAGGAAAATCCACATCAAAACAGTGGGAGGCTTTCAGAAGGGAAATAGAGAGAGTACAACACCAACATGTTCCTGTAAAGGTCAAGGGTGGGACCAACAAGCAAAGGGAACCTTGGATGACAAAGGATATACAAAAATGCATTTGGGAAAAAAGGGGGGCTTTTGGCAGTTACAAAAGACAAAAGACGGTGGAAGCCCTAGAGGAGTATAGGAGGTGCAGGGGCATACTTAAAAAGGAAATTAGGAGGGCGAGGAGGGGCCATGAAATAACACTGGCGAGCAAAATAAAGGAAAATCCTAAGATGTTTTATAAGTATATTAAGGGCAAGAGGATAACCAGGGAAAGGGTAGGGCCCATTAGGGACCAAAGTGGCAAGCTGTGTGTAGAGCCAGATGAAGTAGGTGGGGTTTTAAATGAATTTTTTGCCTCAGTGTTCACTATGGAGAAAGACGATGTAGATATAGAAGTCGGGCAAGGGGACTGTGACATACTTGAACATATTAGCATCGAGAGGGAGGAGGTACTAGCGGTTTTAGCAGGCCAAAAAGTGGATAAATCCCCAGGCCCGGACGAGATGTATCCCAGGCTGTTGTGTGAGGCAAAGGAGGAGATTGCAGGGGCTCTGACACAAATTTTCAGAACCTCTCTGGCCACAGGGGATGTACCAGAGGACTGGAGAACAGCTAATGTAGTACCATTATTCAAGAAGGGTAGCAGGGATAAACCAGGGAATTACAGGCCAGTGAGCCTAACATCTGTGGTAGGGAAATTATTGGAAAAAATTCTGAGGGACAAAATTAGTCTCCACTTGGAGAGGCAAGGATTAATCGGGGATAGTCAGCATGGCTTTGTCAAGGGTAAATCATGTCTGACCAATCTGATTGAATTTTTCGAGGGGGTGACTAGGTGTGTGGATGAGGGAAATGCTGTGGATGTGGTTTACATGGACTTCAGTAAAGCTTTTGACAAGGTCCCACATAGGAGACTGGTCAAGAAGGTAAGAGCCCATGGGATCCAGGGTGCCTTGGCGCGTTGGATCCTAAACTGGCTGAGTGGCAGGAGGCAGAGGGTGATGGTCGAAGGTTGCTTTTGTGACTGGAAGCCTGTGTCCAGTGGGGTACCTCAGGGATCGGTGCTGGGTCCCTTGCTGTTTGTGATCTACATTAATGATTTGGATGAGAATGTAAAGGGTATGATCAGTAAGTTCGCGGATGACACGAAAATTGGTGGGGTGGTAAATTGCGAGGAGGAAAGCCTCAGGCTACAGGACAATATTAACGGGTTGGTCAGATGGGCGGAAAAGTGGCAAATGGAATTTAACCCTGAAAAGTGCGAGGTGATGCATTTTGGACGGACAAATAAGGCAAGGGAATACACAATGAGTGGTAGGACCCTAGGAAGTACAGAGGGTCAGAGGGACCTTGGTGTACATGTACATAATTCCCTGAAGGCAGCGGAACAGGTAGATAAGGTGGTTAAAAAGGCTTATGGGATACTTGCCTTCATTAGCAGAGGCATAGAATATAAGAGCAGGGAGGTTATGATGGAGCTGTACAAAACGCTGGTGAGGCCACAGCTGGAGTACTGTGTGCAGTTCTGGTCGCCTCACTATAGGAAGGATGTGATTGCTTTGGAGAGGGTGCAGAGAAGATTCACCAGGATGTTACCTGGGATGGAGCGCCTCAGCTATGAAGAGAGACTGGACAGGCTGGGGTTGTTTTCCTTGGAGCAAAGAAGGCTGAGGGGGGACCTGATTGAGGTGTACAAAATGATGAGGGGCATAGATAGGGTAGATAAAGAGGAACTTTTCCCCTTAGTAGGAGGGTCAATAACAAGGGGGCACAGATTCAGGGTAAGGGGCAGGAGATTTAGGGGGGATTTGAGGAGGAACTTTTTCACCCAGAGGGTGGTTGGAAGCTGGAACTCACTGCCTGAAAGGGTGGTAGAGGCAGGAACCCTCACAACATTCAAGAAGCATTTGGATGAGCACTTGAAATGCCATTGCATACAAGGCTATGGACCAAATGCTGGAAAATGGGATTAGACTGGACAGGGAGGGATGGGCGGCGCAGACACGATGGGCCGAAGGGCCTCTTTCTGTGCTGTAAAACTCTATGACTCTATGAACTCTTCCCTTGCAAGCAAATAAAGCCTGTCTTTAACGATACTTTGTGTTTAAGAGCCTTACTAGGGAGTCGAGACTTCGACAGTACAATAAGGGCACAGCGGTTATCATGGGTGACTTTAATCTACATATAGATTGGGCTAACCAAATTAGTAACAATACGGTGGAGGAGGAATTCCTGGAGTGTATACGGGATGGTTTCCTGGACCAATATGTTGAGGAAACAACTAGAGATCAGGCCATTAAGAATGGTTATTATGTAATTGTGGTGATTATTCTTTATGTTTAGTAAGAAGTATTGTAATTGGTTGTTTGTTTCCTGCCTTGAGATATATGCTGTAAACTCATTGGTAGTTGATGTCATGTGATTTGTGGTGGCCATCTTAAATTCAGTTCTCTACAGCCTTGGTTGGGACTGGGTGTTGAAAGATGTGCTACTGGATTTTTAAAGTTAATAAAGCCTAGATTTAGAAAGGCAAATCTACTCTTTATTTCAATTTATTAACTTTAAATCAGAATGGAGTGATATCTTCAACCGGAACGATTCAATGCTGACCCTAATTCTGCAGGAGTGGATGATAAATGGAAACACTGGTATCGTACATTTAAAAACTTTTTGGGTGTGTTGGATCAAGAGTCTCTAAATAAGCTGAATATGCTGATCAACTACATTGCTCCGGATGTGTATAAGTATATTTTGGACTGTGAAACTTACGAATTGGCTATTTCTACATTGGAAAAGATTTTTGTTAAACCAAAGAATGAGGTATTTGCACGTCACCTTCTATCTGCCCGTAGGCAGCAGGTGGGAGAATCTTTGGATACGTATTTACAAGCACTTCGGCGCCTTAGTGCTAACTGTAATTATAAGGCCGTGACGGCAGAAGAATATAAGGAAGAATCGGTACGGGATGCTTTTATTAATGGATTACTGTCTAGATCAATTCATCAGCGGTTGTTAGAAAATAAGACTTTGGATCTTAAGAGTGCTTTTGAGCAAGCCTCTACATTGGATGTGGCTCAGAGAAGTTCGGATTCTTATGCTCTTTTTAATCGGCCTGCGACTGTGGTTTCGGCAGTTCCGGATGAAAAGGAATTATGTGGACTTAATAGGAGTGGCTTACTAGATTCTGAAACAGTTTCTACTTCGACGGCTGTTGCCTCTAGGATTCAGAAGTGTTATTTTTGTGGGAACGTCCGGCACCCTCGTCTGAAGTGTCCTGCTCGGGAGGCTGTGTGTAGTAAATGCGGCAAGAGAGGTCATTATGCACGTGTTTGTAAATCATCAGCTCCACCATCAGGTTCAATTACCTCCTCTGCGACTATTCAGCCTTTAGATAGGGCGTTTATTGCATCAATTTCTGCTGCATTTGCTCATGGCCTAAACAAAGCTATAGTTACGGCCCAAGTTAATGGGTTAGAAGTGAAGGCCCTTATAGATACGGGCAGTACCGAGAGTTTTATAAGTCTTCAGTTTGCGAAGGAGAAGCGTTTGAAAATTTTGCCTGTTACTTATCAGGTGTGTATGGCTCAGACGACTCTCACTTCACAAGTAGCTGGTTGTTGCCTTGTGAAATTGATTCTTCTAGGTAATACGTATACTGATATACGCCTATCTGTTTTGCCTAATCTTTGTGCGGATATTTTGATTGGTCATGATGTGCTTCAATTACATGAGTCTCTCAGTCTTTCGTTTGGAGGGACTAAGCCACCTTTTATCTATTTGTGGATTAACCTCTTTATCCATTTCTCCATTATCACTTTTTTCCAATTTGATGCCGGATTGTAAGCCAATTGCTACCAAGTCAAGAAGGTATAGCAGTCAGGATAGAGAATTTATTAATTCTGAAGTTCAACGTCTTTTATTGGAAGGAATCATTGAACCTAGTTGTTCGCCTTGGCGGGCACAGGTAGTTATCACCACTAACGAGAGGCATAAGAAACGAATGGCGATAGACTACTCCCAAACTATTAATAGGTATACTCAATTAGATGCGTACCCTTTGCCTAAGATTGATGAGCTTATCAACAAAGTATCTCAGTATAAGGTTTTTAGCACTATTGACTTAAAGAGTGCTTATCATCAGATTCCTATTGTTAAGAGGGATCAACCATATACGGCCTTTGAGGCTGGCGGAAAGCTGTATCAGTTTTGCCGAATACCATTTGGTGTTACTAATGGTGTTGCTTGTTTTCAACGGGCAATGGATGCTTTTATAAGTGATAACTCTCTCTCTGACACCTTTTCATACTTAGATGACATCACGGTGTGTGGCAAATCAGGGGTGGAGCATGATTCTAATTTAGAAAGATTCCTTCAAACTGCAGAAAAAGTTGGTTTAACTTTTAATAAAGAGAAGTGTATCTTTTCGACTACTGAGGTAAATCTACTGGGGTATATTATCTCGGGAAATAAGATTAAACCAGATCCAGAACGTCTGCAACCATTGATTGATTTACCTTGTCCTACTAATTCTAAGGCTTTGCAACGAGTTGTTGGACTGTTTTCTTATTATTCTAATTGGATTGCAAACTTTTCACAGAAGATCCGGCCTCTTATTCGGGTTACGACATATCCTCTATCATGGGAGGCCAGGACGTGTTTTGATAATTTAAAAAAGGATATCCTTGGAGCAGTTGTGTATTCTATTGATGAGCAGGTTCCCTTTGTGATTGAGACGGACGCTTCTGATTTTGCAATTGGGGCTACTCTGAACCAAAATGGAAGACCTGTGGCCTTTTTCTCACGTACCTTGAATAATAGTGAAAAAAGACATTCTTCAATAGAGAAAGAGGCGTATGCAATAGTAGAAGCACTGCGTAAATGGAGACATTATTTATCGGGGCGACATTTTACGTTGGTAACTGACCAAAAATCTGTGTCCTTTATGTTTGATGTCAAACATTTTGGAAAGATCAAGAATGATAAAATAATGAGGTGGAGGATTGAGTTGGCATGCTACCATTTTGATATAGTTTATCGTCCGGGGAAGGATAATGTTGCTGCTGATGCGCTGTCGAGGGCTTATTGTTCTGTGATTCATGGAGATACGCTTATTAATCTTCACAATGCCTTATGCCATCCTGGGGTTACGAGGATGATACACTTCGTGCGCAGTAAGAATTTACCCTTTTCAGTTGAAGACGCCAAGCGGATGACTTCATCATGTTCTATCTGTGCTCGGTATAAACCGAATTTCTTTAAGCCTCAACGAGCTCATCTTATAAAGGCTACTTCTCCTTTTGAACATTTGAGCGTTGATTTTAAGGGGCCTCTTCCTTCAATGACTCAAAATCGATATATATTTACTGTTGTGGATGAGTTTTCAAGGTTCCCTTTTGCTTTTCCTTGCGCAGATGTATCAGCTGCTACAGTTATCAAATGTCTGACTCAACTTTTTATTATTTTTGGGATGCCTGCGTATATCCATTCAGATCAGGGAAGTTCTTTTATGTCTTCCCAGTTGAAGGAATACCTTCAGAGTCGGGGAATCTCTACTAGTAGAACTACCCCGTATAATCCCCAGGGTAATGGACAGTGTGAACGATACAATGGGATGATCTGGAAGGCAGTTATGTTGGCTTTGACATCCCGGAACCTTAAGAATACACAGTGGGAAATGGTACTGCCTGCTGCCCTGCATTCCATTAGATCATTGCTTTCAACGGCTACTAATGTGACCCCCCATGAAAGGCTCTTTAACTATCCATGGAGAGCTACTACGGGATATTTGGTACCTTCATGGCTTACTATGCAGGGACCTCTGCTGCTTCGACGCCATGTTAGATTGTCAAAATATGATCCTTTAGTGGAGGAGGTGGAGCTGTTGGAGGCAAATTCCCAATATGCTCATATTCGATTCCAAGATGGGAAAGAAAGTACTGTTTCAATTAAAGACTTGGCTCCTTGTGGTGGCCAGTCCTCTTCTGAGGATATTAACAATAGTCACGATTCAGATAATGTGGATGTCGTTACAGATACTACGAATATTTCCAATCCTATTGCAGATAATTATACTTCTATTAGTCAGCCTTCGAGGGATGTTCATGACCGTCCCAGTTTACCTCCTGATGGGATTTCCAATCTGGAAACCGTTGATAATCGGGATATGGATAGCCTTCCTGCAGAAGATACTTCTGTGTCTCCTGGTGTGGGAGGGCAAGGAATTTCACCAGGGTTAAGAAGGTCGACACAAACAAGATATCCGGTCGACCGACTGAAAATTGACTTTTAAATTGATAGTAATGTTTTAAAATTGTTGAAATATTATATTTGTATTGTTTTAGTTGTAGATAATTAATTATAAATTGTAAAGGTTATTTAGGTTGGAGTATATTTTAAAAGGAGGGGTGAGGGTGCAGAGAAGATTCACCAGGATGTTACCTGGGATGGAGCGCCTCAGCTATGAAGAAAGACTAAACAGGCTGGGGTTGTTTTCCTTGGAGCAAAGAAGGCTGAGGGGGGACCTGATTGAGGTGTACAAAATGATGAGGGGCATAGATAGGGTAGACAAAGAGGAACTTTTCCCCTTAGTAGGGGGGTCAATAACAAGGGGGCATAGATTCAGGGTAAGGGGCAGGAGATTTAGAGGGGATTTGAGGAGGAACTTTTTCACCCAGAGGGTGGTTGGAATGTGGAACTCAATGCCTAAAAGGGTGGTAGAGGCAGGAACCCTCACAACATTCAAGAAGCATTTGGATGAGCACTTGAAATGCCATTGCATACAAGGCTATGGACCAAATGCTGGAAAATGGGATTAGACTGGACAGGGATGGATGGGCGGCGCAGACACGATGGGCCGAAGGGCCTCTTTCTGTGCTGTAAAATTCTATGACTCTATGACTCTATGAATGTGGTGATTATTCTTTATGTTTAGTAAGAAGTATTGTAATTGGTTGTTTGTTTCCTGCCTTGAGATATATGCTGTAAACTCATTGGTAGTTGATGTCATGTGATTTGTGGTGGCCATCTTAAACTCAGTTCTCTACAGCCTTGGTTGGGACTGGGTGTTGAAAGATGTGCTACTGGATTTTTAAAGTTAATAAAGCCTAGATTTAGAAAGGCAAATCTACTCTTTATTTCAGTAATGAAAAAGGATTAATTAGCAATCTTGTTGTGCGAGGCCCCTTGGGTCGGACGATCATAATATGATAGAATTCTTCATTAAGATGGAGAATGAAGTAGTTGACTCAGAGACTAGGGTGCTGAATTTAAATAAAGGAAACTACGTTGGTATGAGGCGCGAGTTGGGTAGGATTGATTGGGGAAAGTTACTCAAAGGGTTGACGGTGGATAGGCAATGGCAAACATTCAAAGATCGCAAGGATGAACTAGAGAATTTGTTCATCCCTGTTTGACATAAAAATAAAACAAAAAAGATGACTCAACCGTGGCTAACAAGGGAAATTAGGGATAGCATAAGATCCAAGGGGAGGACGTATAAATTGGCCCGAAAAAGCAGCATACCTGAGGATTGGGAGCAGTTTAGGATTCAGCAAAGGAGGACAAAGGGATTAATTAAGAGGGAGAAAATAGAGTTTGAGAGTAAGATTGCAGGAAACATAAAAATTGGCTGTAAAAGCTTTTATAGATATGTGAAGAGAAAAAGATTGGTGCAGTCAAGTGTAGGTCCCTTGCAGTCAGAATCAGGGGAATTTATAATGGGGAACAAAGAAATGGCAGACCAATTAAATACATACTTTGGTTCTCTCTTCACAAAGGAGGACACAAATAACTTCCCAGAGATGTCGGGGAACATAGGGTCTAATGAGAGGGAGGAACTGAAAGAAATCAGTATTTGTAGGGAAATGGTGTGAGGGAAATTGACGGGATTGAAGGCCGATAATTTCCCAGGGCCTGATAATCTACATCCTAGGGTACTTAAGGAAGTGGCCCTAGGAATAATAGATGCATTGCTGGTCATCTTCCAAAATTCTATAGACTCTGGAACAGTTCCCATGGATTGGAGGGTAGCTAATGTTACCCCACTATTCAAAAAAGGTGGTAGAGAGAAAACGGGGAATTATAGACCGGTAAGCCTGACATCAGTAGTGGGGAAAATGCTAGAGTCCATTATAAAAGATGTAATAGCAGAGCACTTGGAAAACAGTGACAGGATCGGACAAAGTCAACATGGATTCACAAAAGGTAAATCGTGCTTGACTAACCTACTGGAATTTTTTGAGGATGTAACTGGTAGAATAGATAAGGGAGAACCAGTGGATGTGGTGTATTTGGACTTTCAGAAGGCTTTCGATAAGGTCCCGCATAAGAGATTAACGTGTAACGTTAGGGCACATGGGATTGGGGGCAAGGTATTGACTTGGATAAAGAACTGGTTGGCAGACAGGAAGCAAAGAGTTGAAATAAATGGCTCTTTTTCCAAGTGGCAGGCAGTGACTAGTGGGGTACCGCAGGGATCGGTCCTAGGACCCCAGCTATTCACAATATATATAAATGATCTAGACGAGGGAACTAGATGTAATATCTCCCTAGTTTGCAGACGACACAAAGCTGGGTGGGCGTGTGTGCTATGAGGAGGATGCCGAGTAACTCCAGTAGGATTTGGACAGGTTGGGTGATTGGGCAGAAGCATGGCAGATGCAGTATAATGTGGATAAATGCGAGGTTATCCACTTTGGTGGCAAAAACAGGAAGGCAGATTATTATCTGAATGGCAATAGGTTGGGAGAAGGGGAAGTGCAACGAGACCTGGGTGTCCTTGTGCACCAGTCGTTGAATGTAAACATGCAGGTGCAGCAGGCGGTTAAGAAGGCAAATGGTATGTTGGTCTTCGTAATGACAGGGTTCGAGTACAAGAACAAGGATGTCTTGCTGCAGTTGTACAGGGCCTTGGTGAGACCACACCTTGAGTATTGTGTGCAGTTTTGGTCGCCTTATCTGAGGAAGGATGTTCTTGCCATGGAGGGAGTGCAGTGATGATTCACCAGGCTGATACCTGGGATGGCAGGAATGACGTATGAGGAGAGATTGGGTCGATTGGGCTTATACTCACTGGAGTTTAGAAGAATGAGAGGGGATCTCATTGAAACTTATAAAATTCTAACAGGACTAGACAGACTAGATGCAGGAATGATGTTCCCAATGGCCGGGGAGTCCAGAACCAGGGGTCACAGTCTAAGGATAAGGGGTAAGCCATTTAGGACCGAGATGAGGAGGAATTTCTTCACCCAGAGAGTGGTGAACGTGTGCAATTCTCTACCACAGAAGGCAGTGGAGGCCAATTCATTAAATATATTCAAGAAGGAGTTGGATATATTTCTTAAGGCTAAAGGGATCAAGGGATATGTGGAGAAGGCAGGGACAGGGTACTGAGTTTGGATGATCAGCCATGATCGCATTGAATGGCGGAGCAGGCTCGATGGGCTGAATGGCTCACTCCTGCTCCTATCTTCTATGTTTCTATGTTTCTCACCATTAAGCAAATATTTGTCTTCTAGATTCTGAAGCGGATGACCTTGCACCTCCCCACGTTGAACTCCATCTGCCATAGTTTTTCCCGCTCAAAATTAATGTTTGCTAAGCAGCCTCTTCACTCTGTGGCAGTCAATTTCTCACCGTGTGACAAATGAATTAAATAAATTAAAGAAAAGAAATGAGAAAAAAAATGATCCAGTCAGTGTTGAGTTAGCTGACCTCAGCCAGGGAGTGTCAGCCGTGTCTCAGTGGCTAGCACTCTCGCATCTGAATCAGAAGGTTGAGAGTTCAAGTCCCACTCCAGTGCAGTGCTGAGGGAGTGCTGCACTGTTGGAGGTGCTGTCTTTTGGATGAGACCTTAAACCGTGGCCCCGTCTGCTCTCTCAGGTGGATGTAAAAAATCCCATGGCACTATTTCGAAGAAAAGCAAGGGAGTTATCCCCGGTGTCCTGGCCAATATTTATCCCTCAATCAACGTGACAAAAACCGATTATCTGGTCATTATCACATTGCTGTTTGTGGGAGCTTGCTGTGTGCAATTTTGGCTGCCGCTTTTCCTACATTACTACAGTGACTGCACTTCAAAATTTTCTGCAAACATCTGCAGTATTTTGCTATCGTACTAGTGTTTGGTTCACTGCCACACCTCTTCTAGGAATGCCTACCTTGAAGAAGTTCTGCTCTTCTCTGCGACGGGATCTCCGTTTGGCTCTTCAACCTTGTTCATCTTCATTACTTTCAGTTTCCCTTCTCGTGTTTGATCAGGTATCTGCCAAGACTCGGTTTCACAGCCACATCATTTTCCTCAGCAACTGTCTCCGGTTCCGACTTACTCCACGTGGATTCCAACTAAACTTCCACCCTTCGTGCTTCGGATCCACCCAGGATTACAAATATCTCCAAGATATTCATCGTTCCTCGAACTACTGCTCTCGCCGCATCCTGAGATCCACGCTCAACGCCATGCGGCGCCACATGAACACACTCGACTTCTCTCTTCAGCAACACCGGCGCACTCTGTCTCAAAGCTGTCCGGGTCCTCAGTTCCACTTCATCCTTCGACTCATCCGACGCTTCAACAAAAAACTTTTCTTCTTCCTTTCCGATGTCAAGGATCGCAAGCTTCATCAACTCTTGGACACCAACGCCCCTCCGGAACCTTCTTCCCCTTCACTTTCCTCTGACCCCCCTTCTCCCAATCTCACCCCCTGCCGTGTGTTCACTATCCCCTCTGACCTTCCACTCTCTGACCCTGAACGATCAGTCCTCAGCAAAGGCCTGAGCTTCATCCCCTTACGCCCCCACCTCAATGAATTTCGAGCTCGGCACGATGCTGAGCTCTTTTTCCGCCGCCTTCGTCTCCGTGCCCACTTCTTTGGCCAGGAGTCCTCCCCCCGCACAACTGACCCTTTCTCCCGCTTGCAGAATTCCCATTCTACCTGGACCCCTCCCCCTGGCCTCTTACCCTCTCGAGATCTTTTCATCGCTAACTGCCGCCGTGACATCGGCCGTCTCCATTTCTCTGCTCCCCTCACTCACTCCAACCTACCTCCCTCTGAACTTGCAGCACTCCATTCTCTTAGATCCAACCCTGACATTGTCATTAAACCCGCTGACAAGGGTGGTGCTGTTGTTGTTTGGCGTACTGACCTCTACCTAGCGGAAGCTGAACGCCAACTCTCCGACACCTGCTCCTACCTCCACCTGGACCATGACCCCACTACCGAACATCAAACCACCGTTTCCAAGACTGTCACTGACCTCATCTCCTCTGGAGATCTTCCCCCCGCTGCCACCAACCTCATAGTTCCCCAACCCCGCACAGCCCGCTTCTACCTCCTTCCCAAGATCCACAAACAGGACTGCCCCGGTAGACCCATCGTTTCAGCCTGTTCTTGCCCTACGGAACTTATCTCTTCCTATCTTGACTCTATCTTTTCTCCCCTTGTCCAGTCTCTTCCCACCTACATCCGCGACTCTTCGGACGCCCTCCGCCACTTTAACAGTTTCCAGTTTCCTGGCCCCAACCGCTTCCTTTTCACCATGGACGTACAATCCCTCTACACCTCCATCCCCCACCCGGATGGCCTGAGGGCACTCCGCTTCTTCCTCGAACAGAGGCCCGACCAGTCCCCATCCACCACGACCCTCCTCCGCCTGGCTGAACTTGTTCTCACATTGAACAACTTCTCCTTTAACTCCACTCATTTCCTCCAAATCAAAGGTGTTGCCATGGGTACCCGCATGGGTCCTAGCTATGCCTGCCTTTTCGTGGGCTATGTGGAACAATCTTTGTTCCAGTCCTACTCGGGTCCCCTCCCTCACCTCTTTTTCCGATACATTGATGACTGTATCGGTGCCGTTTCCTGCTCTCGCCCCGAACTTGACAATTTCATTCACTTTGCCTCCAATTTCCACCCTTCCCTCACCTTCACATGGTCCATCTCTGACTCTTCCCTTCCCTTCCTCGACTTCTCCGTCTCCATCTCTGGGGATAGGTTATCGACCAATATTTACTACAAGCCCACTGACTCCCACAGCTACCTGGACTACACTTCCTCCCACCCCGCTTCCTGTAAGGACTCTATTCCATTCTCCCAGTTTCTCCGCCTCCGCCGTATCTGCTCCGACGATGCCACCTTCCACACCAGTGCTTCAGACATGTCTTCCTTTTTCCGCAACCGAGGATTCCCCTCTACCGTGGTTGACACTGCCCTCGACCGTGTCAGTTCTATCTCCCGCACCTCTGCCCTCACACCTGCCCCTCCCTCCCGGAACCACGATAGGGTTCCCCTTGTCCTCACCTTTCACCCCACCAGCCTCCACATTCAACGGATCATCCTCCGGCATTTCCGCTACCTCCAAAGTGATCCCACCACCAAACGTATCTTCCCCTCCCCTCCCCTTTCAGCATTCCGCAGGGACCGCTCTCTCCGAGACACCCTAGTCCACTCCTCTATCACCCCAAACAGCCCTTCCCCTTCGCCTGGCACCTTCCCGTGCAAGCGGAGGAGATGTAACACCTGCCCCTATACCTCCCCCCTCCCCACTGTCCAGGGCCCCAAACACCCCTTCCAGGTGAAACAGCGATTTACTTGTACTTCTCGCAATCTAGTATACTGTATTCGCTGCTCACGATGCGGTCTCCTCTACATTGGGGAGACCAAACGCAGATTGGGTGACCGCTTTGCGGAACACCTCCGTTCAGTCCGTAAGGGTGACCCTGAGCTTCCGGTCGCCTGTCATTTCAATTCACCGCTCCATTCCCACTCGGACCTCACCGTCCTTGGCCTCTTGTACTGTTCCACGGAAGCTCAACGTAAACTCGAGGAACAGCACCTCATCTTCCGATTAGGCAGTCTGCAGCCTTCCGGTCCTCAATATCGAGTTCAACAATTTCAGATCATAACCTCGGCCCCTATTTCATTTTCACTTACATTTTTCCACTCCTTTCCTTTCCCCCCCCTTTCCTTTTGTTTCTCTCTCACACCTGGCAGCTATCTTTTGCCCTGCCAGTACACTTTACACCTAATCACAGCCTATTACCATCTCGTCTAGCTTCTAATCTCTTTTACTTCTTTTGGTTCTTTTATTCTTTTGTCCGATCGCAGCCCTGCCTTCGATCTAGTTCCTTTTCTCTCCAGTTTTGAAGAAGGGTCAAACCCGAAACGTCAACTCAAATTTCTCTCCACGGATGTTGCCTGACTTGCTGAGTTTTTCCAGCATTTTCTGTTGTTATTTCAAAAATACTTCATTGGTTGTAAAGCGCTTTGAGA